>NW_011495032.1:21579012-21614136 GCF_000754665.1 Bison bison bison | reverse complement strand
GCAGTAGCCACAAGAGTTGAAGATTTGATCCCTGAGTTGAGAAGATCCCCTGGAGGGGGAAATGGCAACCCACTCCAATATTCTTGCCTGGGAAATCCCATGGGCTACAGTCCATGGGGTTGCAAAGAGTTGGACACAACTGAGCAACTGAGAACACATGTATGCATGTAACCTAAATTGTTATCAAAATTATAATATTACCATCTCTCTAAGAAGTTCCTCATGTGCCTTTCCAATTCCTGCTCTTAAACTCACAGAGGAAACGGTTCTAACTTTTTCCTCTCTGGAGTAGCTTTTTTCAGTTCTAGAATTTCATATAGTTGGACTCACTCAAGATATGCTCATGTATGTAAGTTTTCCTTGACTCAGCAAAATTTTTTTGAGATTCACCCATCTTTTGTACGTCACTATTGGTGCTCTTTTTGGCTGCTTGAGGAATATTTCACTGCCTGAATATTTTTAGTTCACTCATTCTCCTATTGATGAACAACCTAAGTTCTTTGCAATTTTTGACTATTATGAATAAGGCTGCTATTAGTATTCTTATAAAAGATTTCTGGTATTGTTTCCATTTCTCTAGAGTAAATGTCTGGGAGTTGAAGTATTGGTCATTAGGAATGTGTCAGTTTAAATTTTGAGAAACTGCCAGATTTTTTTCCCCAAAATGATTGTTGGCCTTTTATTCATATGAGAGTTTCAATTTCTCTATATCCTCACTATATTTGGGGTAGTCAATTTTAGCCATTTTGGTGGGTGTGTATTGGTATTTTCCCGAGGTATAGTTTGCAGTTCCTTGGTTAGTAATGAAGTATAGCATTTTCTGAAGTGCTGATTGCTGAATTTGTATAAATGCTCAAATGTTTTGCCCATTTATCATTGGCTTGTTTGTCTCTTTTGTCTTGTAGAAGCTCTTTTCCTATGTAATATTGCTTGTCAGATACATATTTTGTGATTATTTCCTTATAGTCTGTGGATTGTTGATTTTATCAATGCTGTCTTTTAATAAAAAGGATTTTTTTAAGTTTGGTAAAGTTTAAAATATCAATTACTTATTTTATAGCCATCCTGAATGTGCCCAGTCTCATCAATTATTTTAAGATTCTGACTTTTTGCTACCTAAGAAATCTATACCTACCTCTAAGTCATGAAGATCTCCTCTGACATTTTGCTTTTAAAGCTTTATGGTTTTAGCTTTTATACTTAGATCTTTGTCCATCTCAAATTAATTTTGTGTATTGTAAGGTAGGGGTTTGGATTGTTGTTGTCTTAGGATCAGTAGTCAATTATTTCAGTACCATTTGCTAAAAATATACCAGTTAACCCTTGTATAGCATGAGTTGGAACTGCACTGACTCCACTTATACACAGATATTTTTCAGTAGTAATACTACATTACTTCAGGATCTGTAGTTGGTTGAATCCACAGATGTGTATCAACATTGGATATGGAGGGTCATCTGTAAGTCATGTGTGGATTAACCGTTGCATTGTTTAAGGGTCAGCTGTATTTCTTCTGTTTTGGATTTATTGCCTTTATCAAAAAAGCAAATAACTAAAAATGTAGACCTATTTCTGAGCCCTCTCTGCTGTTCCATTTGTCTATTTGTCTAACATTATGAGTGGTATGCTGCTTGGTTATAGTTGCTTTAGAGCAAGCCTTGAAAAATCAAAAGGTGTAAAGCCTCAGCTCTCCTTTTCTTCAGGATTTCTTTGGCTATTATAAGGCCTTTGTACTTCATGTAAAATTTAAAATCAGTTTATTAATTCCTACAAACAATTTTCCTGGGATTATAATTAGTCTGCACTGAATCTACAGATCAATTTTGAGATCATTGACATTTAAAACCCTTTTATTTTAAAATACTTCTAAAGCTATAGGTCACAAAAACATGAAAGATTCTCATACATTTTTTAACAGTTTCTCTGAATACTAACATCTTTTATTACCATTCTGGAATGATCAAAACCAGAAATTGACACTGTCACAATCACTCAGTCAGTTCAATCGCTCAGTCATGTCCAATTCTTTGCGAGCCCATGAACCACAGCATGCCAGGCCTCCCTGTCCATCACCAAATCCTGGAGTCCACCCACCCATGTCCATTGAGTCTGTGATGCCATCCAACCATCTCATCCTCTGTCGTCCCCTTCTCCTCTCACCTTCAATCTTTCCCAGCATCAGGGTCTTTTCAAATGAGTCAGCTCTTCGCATCAGGTAGCCAAAATATTAGAGTTTCAGCTTCAACATCAGTCCTACCAATGAACACCCAGGACTGATTTCCTTTATGATGGACTGGTTGGATCTCCTTGCAGTCCAAGGGACTCTCAAGAGTCTTCTGCAACACCACAGTTCAAAAGCATCAATTCTTTGCTGCTCAGCTTTCTTTATATTCCAACTCTCACATCCATACATGACCACTGGAAAATCATAGCCTTGACTAGACAGACCTTTGTTGACAAAGTAATGTCTCTGCTTTTGAATATGCTGTCTAGGTAGGTCATAACTTTCCTTCCAAGGAGTAAGCGTCTTTTAATTTCATGGCTGCAGTCACCATCTGAAGTGATTTTGGAGCCCCAAAAAATAAAAGTCAGCCACTGTTTCCACTATTTCCCCATCTATTTGCCATGAAGTGATGGGACCAGATGCCATGATCTTAGTTTTCTGAATGTTGAGCTTTAAGCCAACTTTTTCACTCTCCTCTTTCATTTTCATCAAGAGGCTTTTTAGTTCCTCTTCACTTTCTGCCATAAGTGTGGTGTCATCTGCATATCTGAGGTTATTGATATTTCTCCCAGCAATCTTGATTCCAGTTTGTGCTTCCTCCAGCCCAGCGTTTCTCATGATGTACTCTGCATATAAGTTAAATAAGCAGGGTGACAATATACAGCCTTGACGTACTTCTTTTCCTTTTTGGAACCAGTCTATTGTTCCATGTCCAGTTCTAAATGTTGCTTCCTGACCTGCATACAGATTTCTCAAGAGGCAGATCGGGTGGTCTGATACGCCCATCTCTTTCAGAATTTTCCATAGTTTATTGTGATCCACCCAGTCAAAGGCTTTGGCATAGTCAATAAAGCAGAAATAGATATTTTCTGGAACTCTCTTGCTTTCTCAATGATCCAGCAGATGTTGGCAATTTGATCTCTGGTTCCTCTGCCTTTTCTAAAACCAGCTTGAACATCAGGAAGTTCACGGATCACGTATTGCTAAAGCCTGGCTTGGAGAATTTTGAGCATTACTTTACTAGCGTGTGAGATGAGTGCAATTGTGTGGTAGTTTGAGCATTCTTTGGCATTGCCTTTCTTTGGGATTGGAATGAAAACCCTCCTTTTCCAGTCCTATGGCCACAGCTGAGTTTTCCAAATTTGCTGATATATTGAGTGCAGCACTTTCACAGCATCATCTCTGAGGATTTGAAATAGCTCAACTGGAATTCCATCACCTCCACTAACTTTGTTCGTTGTGACGTTTCTTAAACCCACTTGACTGCACATTCCAGGATGTCTGGCTCTAGGTGAATGATCCCACCATCGTGATTATCTGGGTGGTGAAGATCTTTTTTTGTACAGTTCTTCTGTGTATTCTTGCCATCTCTTCTTAATATCTTCTGCTTCTGTTATGTCCATACCATTTCTGTCCTTTATTGAGCCCATCTTTGCATGAAATGTTCCCTTGGTATCTCTAATTTCTTGAAGAGATCGCTAGTCTATCCCATTTTATTGTTTTCCTCTATTTCTTTGCAATGATCACTGAAGAAGGCTTTCTTATCTCTCCTTGATATTCTTTGGAACTCTGCATTCAAATGGGTATATCTTTCCTTTTCTCCTTTTCTTTTCACTTCTCTTCTTTTCACAGCTATTTGTAAGGCCTCCCCAGACAGCCATTTTGCTTTCTTGCATTTCTTTTTCTTGGGGATGGTCTTGATCCCTGTCTCCTATACAATGTCATGAACCTCTGTCCATAGTTCATCAGGCACTCTTGTCTATCACATCTAGTCCCTAAATCTATTTCTCACTTCCACTGTATAGTCATAAGGGATTTGATTTAGGTCATACTTGAATGGTCTACTGGTTGTCTCCACTTTCTTCAATTTCAGTCTGAATTTTGCAATAAGGAGTTCATGATCTGAGCCATAGTCAGCTCCCAGTCTTGTTTTTGCTGACTGTATAGAGCTTCTCCATCTTTGGCTGCAAAGAATATAATCAATCTAATTTTGGTGTTGACCATCTGGTGATGTCCATGTGTAGAGTCTTCTCTTGTGTTGTTGAAAGAGGGTGTTTGCTATGACCAGTGTGTTCTCTTGGCAGAACTCTATTAGCCTTTGCCCTGCTTCATTCTGTACTCCAAGGCCAAATTTGCCCATTACTCCAAATGTTTCTTGACTTCCTACTTTTGTATTCCAGTCCGCTATAATGAAAAGGACATCTTTTTTGGGTGTTAGTTCTGAAAGGTCTTGTAGGTCTTCATAGAACTGTTCAACTTCAGCTTCTTCGGCATTACTGGTTGGGGTATAGTCTTCTATTACAGTGATATTGAATTGTTTGCCTTGGAAACAGAGATCATTCCGTCGTTTTTGAGATTGCATCCAAGTACTGCATTTCAGATTCTTTTGTTGACCATGATGGCTATTCCATTTCTTCTAAGGAATTCCTGCCCACAGTAGTAGATATAATGGTCATCTGAGTTAAATACACCCATTCCAGTCATCTTAGTTCACTGATTTCTAGAATGTCGACGTTCACTCTTGCCATCTCCTGTTTGACTACCTCCAATTTGCCTTGATTCATGGACCTAACATTCCAGGTTCCTATGCAATATTGCTCTTTACAGCATTGAACCTTGCTTTTATCACCAGTCCCATCCACAACGGGGTGTTGTTTTTGCTTTGGCTCCATCCCTTCATTCTTTCTGTAGTTATTTCTCTACTGATCTCCAGTAGCATATTGGGCACCTACCAACCTGGGGAGTTCATCTTTAGTGTCCTATCTTTTTGCCTTTTCATACTGTTCATGGGGTTCTCAAGGCAAGAATACTGTAGTGGTTTGCCATTTCCTTCTCCAGTGGACCACATTCTGTTAGACCTCTCCACCATGACCCATCCATCTTGGGTGGCCCCAAAGGGCATGGCTTAGTTTCATTGAGTTAGACAAGGCTGTGGTCCGTGTGATCAGATTGGCTAGTTGTCTGCAATTGTAATTTCAGTCTGTCTGCCCTCTGATGCCCTCTCTCAGCAGCTACCATCTTATTTGGGTTTCTCTTACCTTGGACATGGGGTATCTCTTCATGGCAGTCCAGCAAAGTGCAGCTGTTTGTACAATACTATTGAATAAATATCTCAACAATATTGATCTGCCTATCCAAAACCATAGTACAGATAGTGCACATCTCCATTTAATGATCTTTAAATTCCATCAGTAATATTTTGCCATTTTTAATGAATATTTTTGTAGGATGTATTCATCTTTTATATTTTGAAATTATTACAAACTGATTTTATTTATTAGATTTTTCAATTGTTTTATGCTCATCTACAGAAATACAATTTGATTTTTTTGCATCAATGATAATATAATCTGAAAATAGAAACTATTCTACTCATTTCTTTCCTACTCTTGAACTATTTTCAATTTTAGGGGGAAATAATAAATATTTTGTAATTATTATGATGTTAGCCATAGTTTTTCTTGTATATTACTGTTACCATGTTGAGGACTTTCTCTTCTACTTTTTTATCATTTAATTATTTTCTTTCTTTCTTTTCCTTTTTTCCCCTCTTTTGCTATGGTAACTATTTTAATGAAATTTAGTTGATTTACAAATTTGTGTTAATTTTGGTGTATAGCATAGTGATTCAGTTTTTTTTGTAGATTATATTCCATTGTAGGTCTTTGTAAGATATTTAATATAATTACCTGTGCTATATAGTAAATCCTGTTGCTTGTCCATTTTAGGTATAGTAGTTTGTATTTGTTACTCTCATACTTCTAGTTTGTCCCTCCTCCCTCTCTCCCTTTTGATAAGCGTAAGTTTGTTTTCTATGTCTGTGAGTGTGTTTCTGTTTTGTATATAGATCCAGTTCCCTATATCTTTTGAAAAATTTATGTGCATTAAAATACTTATTTTAAAATAAGTATTTTTAAAATACTTTTAATGCACATAATTTTTTCAAAAAAACATAAGGCTAATTTCCTATTTCTATTTGGGTAAGTAGTGTTTTTATACTAATTTTTCTTTTTCATTTTTCTTTTTCAATTTTTCTTTTTCTTTTCAATTTTATAACTGTATAAAATTTATTGCCATAAAATTTTCCCCTAATTATGGGTGGATCTGTTACTTTGTGATAATCAGATTCCATCAGTTTGACAAAGGTAATACTGAAAGTAGGTAAAATGACTCTCCTCCAGCCCCTACCACACCCTCCACCTCCAACCCCCATTGAGGACAGTTTCATGTACCTGTATTATTGCTATTTAGTATCTTGCTGGAACAAATTCTGATAAGCTGTTTTCCTTCCTTCTATAACACTAATTTTCTCCAGAATACTTTCCCATTCCTCTTCCAGATAGAGAGGAGAAACAGTAGGTATATGGATTTTGACCAGGAAACTTCCTGCTCTGTAGGTAATATATCATCTGCCATGCTTTGTCCGCTTTTTCTCTCTAGACTATCATGTTCTTCTGCAATTCTTATAATATTTAATTTTTCATTTGTCATTCTGATAACTCTTGATCATAATTGTTACCTATTTATTCATCTGCATTTCAGCTAGGGAAAACACAATGGTGAGATCTTATAATTTTTATTCATTTGTTAATTCAGCATGGTAGAAGGTGAGGCATCCATTCTGGATGGAGCTTTTACTGAACTCGGTATTTTCCTTTCTTCTTTCTCCCCACCAAATGCTGCCTTCTCCTTTAATGCTTCTGGGAAAGTATAAGTAGGATTGAATTGTGCTTTCTTTCTTTTTTCTTTTTTTGAATTGTGCTTTCTTTAATGGAAATTTATTGTGACACGTTTTACTACTACTGTTTGCTATATCCAGTTCTTCTCTATCTCTGAGCCCATGGTTAGGGTGTGTTTCCCATTACTTTGTAGTTAGATAGGGCCATATGCCTTAATTTGACCAATACAATGTTAGCAGAGTAATGTGTGCCATTTCTAGGTGGAACCATTTAATGGTTAGTGCTCAATTATCCCATTCCTTTTCCCCTGCTAAAACAGTTGAGAAAGTATGTTATTATTTTTTTTACATAGCTTGACTGCTCTTGATTTATCTATATTCTTAGCATTATATTGTCAATTGGAACAAGATTTTAAAGAAAGAATGAATGAAATATTCTCTTCTAAAATTTTAATTGGAGAATAATTGCTTTACAATGTTGTATTGGTTTTTACTGTACAAGCATGAATCAGCTATAAGTATAAATATATCCCTCTTGTGGCTCCCTCCTACCCCACCATCACATCCCTCTAGGTTGTCACAGAGCACTGAACTGAGTTCCCTGTGCTATACAACAGCCTCCCATTAGCTATCAGTTTGACACATGGTATTGGAGAGGGAAATGGCAACCCACTCCAGTATTCTTCCCTGGAGAATCCCAGGGACAGAGGAGCCTAGTAGACTGCCGTCTACGGGGTCGCACAGAGTTGGACACGACTGAAGTGACCTAGCAGCAGCAGCAGCAGCAGCAGTGCATATATGTCAACGCTACTCTCTCAGTTTGTCCCACTCTCTCCTTCTCCTGCTGTGTCCTCAAGTCCATTCTGTAAGTCTTCAGTCTCTATTCCTACCCTGCAAATGAGAGAGCATGTGTTGATAGGTAGGGTCACAGGACTGAAACAGTTAATTGTATGCTAAACCAATGCATAGAGAAGAGCTCCCTTAGAGAATCACCCGATTTGCAACAGACTGTGAGTAATGAATATTTTTTAAAAATTTGGGATTACTCAGACATAAACTAATTTATCTTGACTCACTCGTTCCCCCTCTTTAATATTTGGGTGCCAGTTCTTAAAGATGGATTTCTCATATGTGCCATTTCTGTTGTTTGAGTGTTGCCAGTGAACTGTTTGCCATTATATTTACTTCCTTTTACTAAGCTTGTGTTCAGAGGTGAGACTCTATGAGCAATGTCACTCTGTCTCTTACTGCAGATATCCTAATACCCTAAAGCATAGAAAAGAGTACAAAATTTTCAGTTTAATAACTGAATAAAAACTTAAGTTATATTCATTGGGAAAGATAAATTTCTTTTCATCATATTTGTTTTCTTGGTACCATAATGCATATCAGGTGCATTCTCTTTCTGTCATCAGCCTAACATACCAAAACAGTTTTATTCAACACTCAACTCATTTGTAAACAACTAAAACAGGAATAAAGGAGTGAGAACACACTTGGGGAGAAAGAGAATTAGTTTAAATTAGTTTATTTCAAAATTATTCAGTTTCAGGTACCTATAGAATATGGGCATAAAAGTATGGGTTTGTATCTTAAGACAGAGAAGATGACTTGAAATATAAAGACTTGTGATCATAGAGATGACAGTTGAAAATATGGGACTTAATAAGGTACTTTAAATAAAGTTTATAATAAGAGAGGAGAAAAAGAAAAGAATGAGCATCTAGAAATTACACCTATAAGGACCTACAGGGGAGAGTCAAGAAACTGCAAAAGCAGGAGGAAAACCAGGAGACAATGGGGGGAAAATGATGAGAGTTTTAAGATGGAAGAGATGACCTAGACTTCAATAGGTGAAATGAATGCAATTAAAGTGAGGACCAAATTTATTCCAAAGAATTTGGCTATTAATTTGTCACTATGGTTCAGATGGTAAAGAAACTGCCTGCAATGTGGGAGACCTGGGTTCAGACCCTGGCTGGGAAAGATCCCCTGGAGTAGGGAATGGCAACCTGTTCCAGTATTCTTGCCTGGAGAATGCCATAGACAAAGGAGCCGCATGGGCTATGGTCCATGGGGTCACAAAGAGTTGGACACGACTGAGTAACTAATACGCTCCAGGGTAAAAACTACTTCAGAACAATGATGAAAGTAGAACCCAGAGTTTAACTCTTGATATTATTTTAAGAGCATGTGAAAACGTTTATCCAGAATCTTCTTAGTTGTTGATAAAGGATGTTGCAGTTTGGCCAATACTCTACATCTGTAAAGATCATAGAGTCTCAAACAATTATCATTTACATGAATGCCTTCTATGTGTCAGGCAGATAGGCCCTAGAGTTGCAACAATAAGTGGAACAAAGTCCCCCTGTTCATGGAACTCTCATCCTAGACATAGACTGAAAGATGCAGATACACCTAAATGACAGCATCTTAAAATATCAAAAGGGAAACATTATTACTAGAATCATAGAATATAATAATGAAACATATTCAAAGCTGTCAAAGAATATGCACACACACTAAAACAGTCATTTGGATAGCTTTCCAGAGGCAAAGAACTGTTTTGGAAGGTGAGCATAGTTTTATCTTGAATGTGCTATTTAGTCAGCAGGTGAAATCAATACTTTCCTAATGATGTTAGACTCACAAAAACAAATCTGTTAGCTGGAATTTAGAGTCCTTCTGTCTATACCAACAAACAGAATCACAGAAAAGAAAGCAAAAAAGATAAAATTCAGTAATAATTGCCAAGGTAGTATAATATTTCAATAATGCCCAGTAAGTTCTGAAGAAATGTCATATCAAGTAATGGAGTTACAGAGACTGTTTCCAAGAGTCATTCCTCCAGAGATCAGCTTTAGACTATATATGTCATTTTAACATATTTTACCTTAACATATTTTAATTATCCCCTATTTATTACAATTGTTATGTTTCAAGTAGACTTCAACTGTTCACTTTCATATTCTCTACATCATCACAAAGAATGACATCTTGTTACTATGGAAACAAATTTTTATTGAAAAATATATTTATTTCTAGATCACTTATGCCATTTGGGAAGAATTAGAAAAAAAGCAAGTCAATGTATTTACCACTATATACACACTTTGTGGTCTGTCACACTGAGGCAATGGAATAAGTTGGATCCTTGTTAATTAACGAACTTTATGAGAAAATGCAACTTTTTGAAATCTGTATAAAAAATATTATTCAGAGTTTCCAGGACATATAACACACTCCATATGGTTCCTTTTTATTAATATGAAACATTAGCAGCACACTTTATAGAATAAATGCTCATTATTTAACTGAGTCTATAGATCTCACTTCCTAAGACTATCAATCTTGATATCACATGCTTATTCTTATGCCATTACATTCTAGTAATTAATAACAATTTGGGTGGAGGTCAGGGTGGAAATTATGGCCACCTTGAATACCTCTGTGAATGCCTTTAAGAAAATAAATATAAGGTAACTTTCAAAATATGTTCTTGAAAATACGTTTTTACATGTTGCCACTCACTTAGGTCATGGAATCAGTGAAAGTGTTGTACATTTCCTAATGAAATTTCAATCTGACCTGAAGTTAATGCATATCTACTTCAGTGAATTATGTTTAGTATATCTAGTTCAAATAAGAGTAACAAACAGCCTTACTTAAATACATTTACGGGTTAAGAATGAAATTAAGTATAAGTAAGCTGTGCACCATTTGAAAACAAGCCTAATTTTTTTTTTTTTTTTTGCAACATGAGAAATATATTTGAAGGTAAATACAGCAGACCTTTTACATTTTCAAAGGCTATGGGCTGAGACTTTTAAACATTGCAAATTTATGAATACCACTAACGCACCAACATTATTAGAAACAGTACAGCCAGTCTTGCCCTGCTTCTAGATTTTTATTTGATTGAGTGAGTATATATAGTCAAATAAGTGTTTTCTTGCACCTCGATCACCTCAATGTCCTGGAGGTTTTATGGTAGAATAAATACAGCTTAATCTTAAAGCTTGCTGGGTTGCTATCAAATACATGTTGGTCTGCCCAGGGCTACTAGACTCATGCTTCTCATTCTTGGATAGAAATCTTCCTGAAGGCATTTTCTTGTATGACAGGCCAGTTTCACTTACTTTCAAGACATTTTCCTCACTCTAAACTTTCTCCTCTGTGACTTTTCCACTCTCAAGAAAAATCCTTCTGTAACTACTGTAGTCAGTTGACACTGCTTCTCCTATTAATTTCATGTTTGTGGGAAAAAAAAAACTCCTTAAGGTTTATAAACCAGTTTTTACTTGTGGTAAAGATTAATTTTGTAGACTATTGACTTCATCTCTTATTGCTTCAATTTGTAGGCACTTGACATTTTTTTTCCCTGAATCACATATCCACAAAGAATTCTAACGATGCTGTGCATGTACTGAAGCCACAATCAACTGAAGTTTGACCTTGACTAAACTGTTATCCCTTATTTGATAAGGCACCTGTATTGATTAAAGTCGTTTCCTGATTCAGCCTTTTGTTTTGTATATGTATTTTGGATATACTCTCCAAGTTGTCATGGAGTTCAGCATTCTGTTCTTTGATTAGTTTATGATTTTAGTGTTTATTTCTTAAAAAACAAAACAAACAAAAACCCCACTTCGTTTTCTCTTTACTTCTGTCTCTAGCATTAAAACTTGACTTGGGGAACCAGGTAGCTTTTTTTTTTTTTTTTTTTAAAGAAACGTGTTTTTTATCAGCTTATGGAGATTTCTACCATACTTGAAATCAGAGCAGAGAAACAAGGCCACAGTGGGATATGGAAGACAAGTGGTTCACTAGGTTCATGCGCTAGTTTAATCATGGATTCCTGCTTATTAGTCAGTGAAACATATTATTTAGAGCAAATCAAATTATCACAGAATAGTTGTGGTGGTTTTATGATCATTAAACAGATACTTTAACAACTAGGGCATTCATTTTAACTGGTCATATGCTCATTTCTTCTGCATATCTTTTATATGACCAAGAAATTTCCTACCAACCACCAGTTTATTTGAAATTTTAAATATATATATGAGAATTATTATCACAATACAATAATACAAAATAAAAACACCATCTTTGCCATAAGGGAATTGTGTGTACTGATTAATGAAAATTTCTAGGAAACACCATTTGTGGAAAGCAATTTTCCAGAACAAGAAAAATAGGGCTAGTGTTGTCAAAATTTTCTTTCAGGTGTCCACAATTATTTCTCCATATATTACATATTTATGGACATGTGACTCAGCAAACATAGCTCCTTAAGCTTGTAAATAGACCACTAAATATAGCATCAAATTTCAAGGATGGCTCAGAGAAATATGCAAGTCAGATATTTCTGACAATGTCACACTCACAGAGGTTTCTAGTAAGCAGGAAGGTGGCAGATTCAAAGTCCAGGGAATTCAGACGTATTCCCTAGACAGACCTTCTGAGGAACTTTTGGTTCTGTGTCCCAATAACAGTCCATAACATGTCTTTTAAATATCCATTAAAGGCCACAGACCACAGTAATAATTGACTACTGTTAACATTTCTCCTAAACTAAAGCTGGAATAGATGAATGGGAAGGGGATTGGAAGTAATAATTATATTGTTACTCTTTATTTTCAATTCTCTCTCTTCAATCTTTCTAACATGCCAAGATGCAATCAAAGAAAAAACTTAAGATAGGAAGTAATAATTATAATAAAAACAATAGCTATCATTTATTTAATGCTTAGTATTCTTACAATGGCAAATGCTAAGTTCATAAGCATATGTAACAACAAATCTTTGAGCTCAGGGCAGATATTAACATTATAACAGATGAGGAATCTGAGGCTTGAAGTGGTCAAGAAATTTGCCAAAATCAAACAATTAGAAATTCAGTTTTTATGTCACTGGAGCCCAAGTTCTAAACCACTATGCTTACTTTTGTCACTAGAATGGCCAGTTATTAACCATAAACAATGTGGGGGGAAAAAAAACAACTCTTCTAAACAACACTGAACCAAATTTCCTTTTTTTCTCTTCATGTTAGTACCCCAATCTTAAGACATACTGGTATATATAAACTCCTACTATAAATGTTAACTTATTTTTAATTTGTTGGCTCATTTTCCAATATAATTTGACTTAATGTCTAGCCTACTCTTTATAAAAAAAAGTGATTGCAGAGTATGTGTTTAAATCACTATGTTAATAGAGCAACTTATTTGGATGTTTAAAAGAATAATTTAAAATGTTATGTTGAATAATAACAGTATAAAATTGTAATTTTATATTATTTATGATGGCATTTAAAATATGGTACTGCTATGTGACTATTGCCTATTGTGTCAGTTGAACATAATTATTATAATACAATTAGGCTCTTCTTTTAATGGTTGTTTATATCCTTAATTTTCCACATACTGTACAAATCTTATTTTTATAAGGTTAATTAGAATTACTCCGTCTAGGAGACCAACATTCTTGCTATTTAGGATTTTTAACCCGATTATGATGAGCACTTCACATTATGTCTTTGAAATAACAGACAATCCTGTATGTCTTCCATTGCCGTATTTTGAGCCTTAAGCTTATAAGTAATACATTAAGAAATAATCAGATAATCAGTTACCATGTTCCAGCTTAATTCAGCAACTAGTGTATGACTCAATTAGTTTCTTGGGTTGTTTGTTACATGGAAAGCACATTTTAAAATTGTAGCTGAGTATACTGAAACAGAGACATAAATAATTCACATTCATAAACATAGAGATGACGTTCTGATTTTTCAGAACTGTAGAAATGATTTCAATGATATATTTACACGTTAGACTGTCCCTTCACATGCATTCATGCTTCTTTATAGGTTATTAAGATAATCCTATAAACAATTTCCTTACCTGTTAGCAGTACCCTCTGTATTAATTCCACATCGCCTGGCCAGATTAATCTCTTAAAATAGATCCTGCTCATGCTACTCCCCACCTCTCCTCAAAATCCTCCATAGTCTCCCAGTTTCCTTCCAGATGAATGACAGATTCCTCAAACTGGCATTCTATGATGACATGGCATGGCCACAACCTATCTGTCTTGCTCTGTCTCTCATCACTTTCCTACCTAAATCCACACTGAACAATTAATTAATTATTCATCATATTTGCATCTTCTTTACTCAGCTCATTCTCCCACTTTTATCCCCTTCACTCATAGAATTAAAGATCCTATGAATTTTAAATGTTGAGTTAAATAAATTAGATGGTCTGTGCAAGAGGTCAGCATGCTTTTCCTGTGAAGGGCCAGATAGGGCTTTGAAGGCTACACTGCCTCTGTCACAACACTGAACTCTGTTGTAATGCAAAAGCAGCCCCAGACAATATGTAAATGAATGCGTCCAGCTGTGTACTAATAAAACTGCATTTGTGGACCCTGAAATTTGAGTTTCATAGAACTTTCTCACGTGGCAAAAATAGTACTCTTCTTTTTTTCCTTCATCATTTAAAAATGGAACAACTCTTCTTAGTTCATGGATTATACAAAAACAAGCATCAGGTCAGATTTGGACCACAGGCCATAGTTTGCTAACACTTGTCAGTACAACAGAATACCATGCAGCCATTAAAGAAAATAGAATACATTTGTATAAACTAATATGGCATACATTATTATTTATTAAATTAAGGACAGAAAAGTATTAGGGCATGAAACTTTGGTAATTTTTCTTTTTTTACATTCTTAATATGTTGCTAGCTTTCTTCTAGTAAGATAGCTAAAACCTGTGAAATGTTATAACTGCAGGTGGGAAAGAAGAATTTTTCTTTCACTAATATCCCTTTATGACCACTTGAATTTTTGTTCTTGCTCATATGTTACCTTGATTATTAGTATTATTTAAAATACCTATACCATCTGTGAGGTAACTTTACAGTTAATTTTACTTATCTTTCTCTTCCTTTTAGTAATAGAAATTCAGAAACAGTGTTTTTAAGCTACCTGTTCCTCAAGACCACACAGAAAGGTTATTTTTCCTTTTTCCATTCCAAATTATTGTGCTTATTCCCTTCTTTAATCTCTTCCACCAATACAAACACATAAACACACATACATGCAATATAAAATTAATGAAAGCTTTTGATCAGTCCCTTTTAGGAGACATTTTTATTTTTTCCATTTTAACACACATATTTATGTATGTTATACTCTTATGGTCACATTCATATATAGACTGTCACCTTGCCTCTAGAGTATGGTGTAGTCCATCTTCTTTCTTCTTATTCATAAGACCATTTTGGAATACAAATGAAGCTAATGCTACTACAGTGATGCTTTAATGCATTCTAATTTTAAAAACATTAGTATTTTGGACAGAGTTCTTAGAGTTTTCAGCAGAGGAAAGGCAGGTTCCCTGCAAAGGATCTGGAGTCAGAATCCTAGGGGCTTCTCAACACTCACATTGAAATCTAAAACAAAATGAAGGAAAACCATCAGCATTCTGTAGGGAATTACTTACAAACTGAAGATGCACAGTCATTCTTACTATCATTAAAGTGTGATGGGAAAATAAAGACACTTTCGGATATACAGAGTCTAAAAAATTTCTTCAGAAGATTCAGGAGGACGTGCTTCACCAAAATGAACTAGTAAACCAGTAAAGAGAAAGGCTTGGTGTCTTAGCTCAGGCTGCTGTAATAAAGTACCATAAACTGAGTGATTTAACAGTAAACATTTCTCCCAGTTCTGGTGGCTGGACCATCCAAGACCAAAGTGCTGGGAGTTTCAGTTCTGCTGAAAGTTCACTTCTTTGCAGATGGCTGTCCTTTCATTGTATACTCCTGTGGTGCAAGGGGTAAGGGGCTCTCTGTGGTCTCTTTTATAAGGAGACTAATCCTGTTCATGAAGGTTCTATTCTTCTGACCTAATCACACACCTGAGGCCATGTCTCCCAATACCATAATTTTGGGGTTTACAATGTCAAAACATGAATTTTGGGGAGACACAAACATTTAGTCTATAACACGAGGTCAAAGAAATAGGGAATCCAAGATGGGAAAGGGGCTTCCCAGGTGGCTCAGTGCTAAAGACTGCAACGCAGGAGACAGGTGTCCTTTCCCTGGTTTGGGAAGATCCCCCGGAGAAGTCAATGGCAACCCACTCCAGTACTCTTTTTTTTAATTAATTAATTTATTTTAATTGGAGACTAATTGCTTTACAATATTGTGGTGCTTTTTCCCATACATCGACATGAATCAGCAATGGGTGTACATGTGTCTCACCATTCTGAACCCCCTCTCCCAACTCCCTCCCCACTCCCCTCCCCACCCCATCCCTCTGAGTTGTCCCAGAGCACCAGCTTTGAGTACCTGGCTTCATGCATCAAACTGGAAAATCCCGTGGACAGAGGAGTCTGGCAGGCTACAGTCCATGGGATTGCAAAGAGTGGGACATGACTGAGCACACACACACACTAGATGGGAAAGAGACTCTTGGGGCGATAGTGGAAAGAGGCGCCAGGATAACGTTTTGCATGATAGAATGCAACTGGAATAGAAGGTGCCCTGAAAAACTTTTTCAAAAGCATAGAATCAGTAGAATATCTGATATATCTGTACCTAAGAAGAAGGAAGTTACATGGTTAAGGGAGTCTGCTAATTCATAACATATAAATACACAGAAAATGTAACAAGCAAACAAATACAGACAAGACAATTGTTAACCCAAAGGAAAAGAGCTCCTTATAATTAAATATGCCCATCTCTTCAAATTTTCATTAAGTGACCTCAGGTCAGTAATTTGAAACTGGTCAAGGTGGGAGTATTTACGCTATGCGTGCATGCTTTTTGCATGCTGAGTTGCTTGTCATGTCTGACCCTTTGTGACCCCATGCACTGTAGCCCACCAGGCTCCTCTGTCCATGGGATTCTCCAGGCAAGAATACTGGAGTGGGTTGCAATTTCTTCCTCCAGAGAATCGTCCTGACCCAGCGATTGAACCAAGGTCTCTTGTGTCTCCTGAACTGACAGGCAGGTTCTTTACTACTAGCGCCACCTATGGAAATCAGCAAATTATATAAGTCAGAATTTTTTCTTTTTTCTTTTCATAGAGCCAGTTTACCTCTAGTCTATGACTCAAACCTGAGTTGAATTTATATAGTCACTAGAGTATAAATACTGAATGTTAATCTAATCAAAATGATAGCATTGGGAAGATAGGAATAGAGGATGACATGAGGGTACATATGAGGTAGCAGAAGTTAAATCTTTTATAAAAACTTCTCACATGGTGGGAATTGTCTAAAATGTAGACAAATTGTCAAAAATGTAGGTAATGTCTAAAATGAAAAAAGCATTTGAATTAAGAGAAAAGAACGAGGTAAAATAAACAAAGTGACTGCCTCTAGAGAAGAAGAAATGGAAAGGAAGGAGGACGGAGAACTTTAATTTTTCATAACACAGCTTAGAGGATTATCCTTTAAACCATTTGGATTTCTATCTTAGAAAATAAACTTAAAGACTGAAAATAAAATGTAAATTGATTGTGAATATTCATACTTTTTATTTACAAATCATTTGCAAACTAACACTGAGCAGAAATACTAACATCTCAAGATAGCCATAGTGTGCCTTAGAGTGTGTCTGAGGTTCTATTTACAAGCCTTTATGCAAGCCCACTTCTTTCTACTATCCCTACTGCCCCCCTGACAATCTGTCTGTCACTCACTGTGCCTTCTCTGGTTTCTGTATAAATTCTAAAACATTCCTACTCAAGTGAGAAATAGATTTAAAGGACTAGATCTGATAGAGTGCCTGATGAACTAAAGACAGAGGTTCATGACATTGTACAGGAGACAGGAATCAAGACCATCCCCAAGGAAAAGAAATGCAAAAAATCAAAATGGCTATCTGAGGAGGCCCTACAATTAGCTGTGAAAAGAAGAGAAGCCAAAAGCAAAGGAGAAAAGGAAAATTATATCCATTTCAAAGCAGAGTTCCAAAAAATAGCAAGGAGAGCTAAGAAAGCCTTCCTCAGCAATCAATGCAAAGAAATAGAGGAAAACAATAGAATGAGAAAGACTAAAGATCTCTTCAAGAAAATTAGAGATACCAAGGGGACATTTCCTGTGAAGATGGGCTCAATAAAGGACAGAAATGGTATGGACCTAACAGAAGTAGAAGATATTAAGAAGAGATGGCAAGAATACACAGAAGAACTATACAAAAAAGATCTTTACCACCCAGATGATCACAATGGTGTGATCACTCACATTCACCTAGAGCCAGGCATCCTGGAATGTGAAGTCAAGTGGGCCTTAAGAAGCAGCACTACGAACAAAGTTAGTGGAGGTGATGGAATTCCAGTTGAGCTATTTCAAATCCTGAAAGATGATGCTGTGAAAGTGCTACACTCAATATGTCAGCAAATTTGGAAAACTCAGCAGTGGCCACAGGACTGGGAAAGGTCAGTTTTCATTCCAATCCAAAAGAAAGGCAAAGCCAAAGAATGCTCAAACTACCGCACAATTGCACTCATCTCGGACGCTAGTAGTGTAATACTCAAAATTCTCCAAGCCAGGCTTCAGCAATACATGAACCGTGAACTTCCAGATGTTCAAGCTGGTTTTAGAAAAGACAGAGGAACCAGAGATCAAGTTGCCAACATCTGCTGTATCATCAAAAAAGCAAGAGAGTTCAAGAAAAACATCTGTTTCTGCTTTATTAACTATGCCAAAGCCTTTGACTGTGTGGATCACAATAAACTGTAGAAAATTCTGAAAGAGATAGGCATACCAGACACCTGACCTGCCTCTTGAGAAACCTGTATGCAGGTCAGGAAGCAACAGTTAGAACTGGACATGGAACAACAGACTGGTTCCAGATAGGAAACGTAGTACGTCAAGGCTGTATATTGTCACTCTGCTTATTTAACTTATATGCAGAGTACATGATAAGAAACGCTGGGCTGGAGGAAGCACAAGCTGGAATCAAGATTTCCAGGAGAAATGTCAATCACCTCAGCTATGCAGATGACACCACCCTTATGGCAGAAAGTGAAGAAGAACTAAAGAGCCTCTTGATGAAAGTAAAAGAGGAGAGTGAAAAAGTTGGCTTAAAGCTCAACATTCAGAAAACGAAGATCATGGCATCCGGTAAATGGGGCTTCCCTGGTGGCTCAGACGTTAAATCATCTGCCTGCAATGTGGGAGACCTGGGTTCAATCCCTGGGTGGGGAAGATCCCGTGGAGAAGGAAATGGCAACCCACTCCAGTATTCTTGCCTGGAGAATCCCATGGACGGAGGAGCCTGGTGGGCTATAGTCCACAGGGTTGGAAAAGAGTCGAACACGACTGAGCGACTTCACTTCACTTCAAAATCACTGCAGATGGTGATTGCAGCCATGAAATTAAAAGACACTTACTCCTTGGAAGAAAAATTATGACCAAACTAGACAGCATATTAAAAAGCAGAGACATTACTTTGTCCATGAAGGTCTGTCTAGTCAAGGCTATGGTTTTTCCAGTAGTCATGTATGGATGTGAGAGTTGGACTATAAGGAAAGCTGAATGCCTAAGAATTGATGCTTTTAAACTGTGGTGTTGCAGAAGACTCTTGAGAGTCCCTTGGACTGCAAGGAGATCCAACCAGTCCATCCTAAAGGAGATCAGTCCTGGGTGCTCATTAGAAGGACTGATGTTGAAGCTGAAACGCCAACATTTTGGTCACCTGATGCAAAGAGCTGACTCATTTGAAAAGACTCTGATGCTGGGAAAGATTGAAGGCGAGAGGAGAAGGGGACAGCAGAGGATGAGATGGTTGGGTGGCATCACCTGCTCAATGGACAAGGATTTGGGTAGACCTCAGTAGTTGGTGAAGGACATGGAGGCCTGGCGTACTGCAGTTCATGGAGTCACAAAGAGTCAGACATGAGTGAGTGATTGAACAGAACTGATTGCTACTCAAGTCTGGATACTCTACTGCCTTACAATACATAACTGCATATATAACACTCACACAAACACATTTGCAGCGTGCACCCACACACAAAAGAGTTGCATTTTTCATAGTTTATTTGAGCCTGAAATTCTGGAATTATGTAAAAAATGAGTAGAAAATGATTGCAGTTCTGTTTGTTTGAATTGACTACTTTTAATGATTCTAAGAAATATCAGTTTGAATTTAGTTAGGATTTTGTTAGATATAGGTAATAGAAAATCCAATTAGGAGTAGCTTGTAAGAAACCATTAGCATGTATAACAAGAAGTTCAGGTTATGGAAGACTATAAATTGATTCATCTCATGGTCCACCACTATAGTGTTCCCATCTATCTGTTCTGTTTTGGTTTCATGCTAAAGCAGGTTAAATTTCTGGAGATTAAATGGCTTAGAAGGGCAATCAGAACCACTTTACGTGTTGTTCACCTTTGACGGGAGAGAAGAGAGAGAGATCGTATCACTCTGCCCGGAAGAACAATGAATTTTCTAGTCATCTTCCCACTTCTAAACTAATCACTAGCAAGGCAGAATAGAGGATGGGGCTTCTACACAAGAAGCACTTGTGCTATTTGGGAAGAGGTGATTCCCTGAACAAATCTGAAATTCTAGAAGAGAGACCTTGGTAATGGAAACTGGGTAAGCAAGGGGAGTATCCAATACAGACATTACAGATGGACAATAAGAATGCCATTCCAGGATGTTTTCAAATCTTACAATCTTGTTTCCAGGTCAACTCTGTATTTTAATTATTGGTTCTGACTTTTGGAAACAGATCTGCAATAATTCATTAGGATGTTAATATATTACGATGTGCCTTCCGTGATTATTGGCTGATTCACTGCCATCTGGTCAGGCAAGAGATACATTATACAAAGCAAAAAATGGAAAAATTAGATGATGGAATAAAAATATTATAAAAAGTAAGATATGATACTAACTTTTGAGGGGGTATACCAAAAAGCCCTTTATTTATTTGTAATTTGGTAAATAATATTTTCCAAGAAGGGCTGAGGCATTGGCATCTAATTACTCTTTAAATAATTTTTCTTTCCCAGAATCCTCTATCCTCCTGTAATGATCATGTGGATTTTGTGGTTAATTTGGGCAAATTGCTGTCTTGTAGGCATTGACCTTTTTTCAGTCACTTTTCAAATTTTTGTTATTTTGTGTCTGGATCAAAATCAGCTTATTTTTTCAGAATTAAAACCAGGGATAACTTCTTTTTACTTAGAACTACTCTGAAGGTTTTGAATCCTTAAAGACTTTAAATTAAAAAGATAAATTTTGTACACTTTAACAATATGAGGAGAACGGGACGATAGAGGATGAGATAGTTGGATGGCATCACTGACTTGATGGACATGAGTTTAAGCAAGCTCCAGAAGTTGGTAATGGACACGGAAGACTGGCATGCTGCAGTCTATGGGGTTGCAAAGAGTCTGACATGACTGAGCAACTGAACTGACTGACTGACTGACTGAACAATATGAGTCATACCAAGTTATTGTACTGATAATTTTCTGTAAATCATTCAAATTCTTGAATTTTCTGCTGTAGATATTATCTACTGATGTCTTACTGTGAGAAAAATGTACTGTTAAGGACATGCACCCCTGTCATTTCCTGAACTATTCTCCTGATAGAGTTATATTATGATTCCAATTACATAAATATTCAGTATTTACACTATTGTAACACATCAATTCAGTTAAAAGCCGAGTGTTATATCAGATGTATTAAGTGTAGAAAACTATAGATTCTTTTGTGTTAGAATGTGAGTAGAATCGATTTTTGGTTCCCATGGCCTCTTCTCTCCCTGCTTAAAGAATTTTTCCCTTTCTTGAGTTTGATAACTGGTGCTTTGATAATTTTGAAATTTCTTTTACCTTTTAAGAAATTGAAGCTTACCTCTTTTTCCTAAGTTCCTGGTGGGGCCTCTCATATTTAATCCTGCCCTCATGATTGCAAATAGCTTGCTTTTTTCATTTGTTATTTGATGGATAATATCTAGAATTTTTATGAATTATCCCTTTTACACATTCATACAGTCATATGTTACATTTCCCCATGTTCCAAGTGGCCAAATATGATCTTTTCTTTCAGCTTGGCAGAATCCATGCAAAACATACTCTGGTCTTGTTCTTTCATTGTCCTCCTATGTAAGAGTCACTTTAAAGGTGCTTTAGAAATGCTGCGTTATTTGAAGAAGAAAGTAAATACAATTAATTTAGGGTCTCACATAGGGCTAAGTCGAATATGACCATTGCCTTGTAGGTGCACAATTGTATTTAGATGGAAAAGACAGAAACAATATGATTGGGTTTCATGAAAACAGTCCATTAGGGCTACAAAAACTATACCAGGTTAACTGTACTCCAAGTAATAATAATATATGTACAAGGCATGCAAAAGAGACAAAACCACTTAGTAGTCATTGTACAAGTAACTCAAACTAGAGATACTAATATGCTAGTCTATATTCTCAAACATGAAAAGCAAAGGATGAAAGACTGTCTCTCTCTACCTGTATAAATCCAAGCTTAGTTTATAACATTCCAAACTGCCTTTTGCCAGGTTTAGTTACTTTTAATCCTGTAAAATTGTTGTGAGGTAATAATATGTGGAACTGCTTTGAGAAAGTACTCAACAAATGTTGTGTTATTAAAAATTTAGCAAGTTTTTCTAATAAAAAGAGCATGTATACTACAGATCTGGCAACTAGAAGAATTCTTTTTCATTTTAGAAGTCTACCTAAGTCTGCATAAACAAAAGCAAATTACCACTTTCTTTGTCTGCGTACCATTTGAACCACAAAAACTCACCTATCTATGTACTTCATCTGCTAATATTTTGGTTTTATATCCTGAGTTAAAATGTGAGATTATTCTCCCCCAATTTAATTTTTTGACAGTGAATATTTATACTAAATTTAAATTAAGTGTAAAAGAGCAGATTGATAAGAACACCAAAAACCTTGTAGATCAACCAATAACACCAGCTGTCCAAATTATTCTACAGCATTGCAAAGGTTCCTCTAAACTGCATATTTATTGCTGGATACATTCCATCCATATGACGTACAAATTTGAGATTTATACTTTTAAACATAATAAGATGGAGTTCTGCCATGCCTACTGGGTGATAAGTAAATGCATACACAACCAATTTGATTTAAATCTCAGTCCATAATATTTTTGCATTAATCTTAGGCCATACAACTTTTTTTTAGATCAAGTACTTATAATTGTAAAATGTACAATCTCTTTCCTAAACACTTTCTTCTCAAGGTTTCATAAAAACCTCCAGGATCTTCAATCTCAATAAGAAATGTAACAATATCACTTCTATTTTATACACCTGTAGAACTCTGATAAAACAAAGACATTTACTTATACAGTGTTGCTAGATGCTGCTTGATTGTTAATAACTGAGTCAATATATAAAATACGTCCTTTAACATCTTTACTATTTCCTCTACAGCTAGTTTGTAAGTAAATATTATTAACAGATAAAATATAAAAAATGACATCACAGTGCATGCATTAATGACATTTTGAGTAAAACAAACCTCACTAATTAAACAAAATGGAAAAAAGAACTGGGCAGAACTGGTGGGCAAAATTAAATAATGTTTTAAGTAAATGAAATTTTATTTCAGATGCACAAAATAGCTCAAACTGGGCTTATAAAGGTTTGCATGCTTGTTGCTTTCATCAACAGACAATTCTGTTTAAATATGTTTTACCATGTAAATAAGGGCTTCTCAAGTGCTGAGAGGTAGTATGTTCATTTAATTCTTTAAGAAATCCTCTAAATAATCTCTTTTGTATTACCTAAGAAGAAAGAGTAAGGAAGATAAATGTTAGTCATGATGCTAAATGGTCCCTAGTCCAGAATTTGATAAGAGTTTTAAGAGTTTACATTAACAAGGTTTTACTATCCTGATAATCAAGTGACACATGAGGTGCCGAGAACATTGAGAATCCTAACTTTAAATTTTCTTCATTATTAATTAACATTGTTATTGCTCAAAACCATATGTATCATGCTCTTGATTTTATTCAAGGCTAGGCCCATGTGGCTATGTGGGTCAATGCTAGGCTTCGTGTCTCAGCTGATAAGGAGTCTTCCTGCAATGCAGGAGACCTGGGTTCGATCCCCAGGTTCGGAAGATCCCCTGCAGAAGGAAATGGCAACATATTCCAGTATTCTTTCCTGGAAAATCCCATGGACAGGGGAACCTGACAGTCTACATTTCATGGAGTCGCAAAGAGTCGGACACAACTAAGTGACTTCACTTCTCTCTTCTCTAGGCCTATGCAATCTTCACTGATTCTAAGGAATTTAACTATGGACTTAATATGGTTTTAATAACACACTAGAATCCTTCTATTCATAGATTTAAAATGTTGCTTATTAGCTTAAAACTCACCATCTTATGGAATGTGCTCATGAGTAATATACGCAAAGTTGCTATTTCTTTTGGCTTTGTGTCCAGCCTGTTTTTATCTCTACAAAGTGATTACCAATATGGAATGTCGGAGAATCCAGGGTGTGAGAACTACTACCTTTATAAAAAAAAAATATTAGAATTGCTACTTGTATACAATTTTGTCTAATCCCCTACAGTTTTCTCTTTTGCATACTTGTGTATTTGTATTTTTTAAATGTTATTTCCTTCCCTAAGAAACAATAAAATATTTGCTGGTCAAGCACACAGCCTTGTCTTTTGCCCTTTCTTTATTGGCCCAGTATGCTACCTACTTAACAAAAGTTGGATTTTTTGTAGTTGTTTGCAGCAATAAAGTGTCATGTTCTCTTTATGGCCTAAACAATTCTTTAAAATCTTTTTTTTAGCATGTTATTCACCAGTCTTCTTACCATGACCTGAAATTCATTTTTCAAGTTATAAACCAGTTTTTAATTTCTACTCTGAGGGCCTTGTGACCTGATGGAGGTTGAAAGGCTACTATGATTTTTTCCTTATTGGCCTTTTATTGAGTCAGCTAGTCCTCAAGACTTACCACCCACTCTCCTGCAATGAATATACACTGTTAATATAGCTGTAGACAATATTTGGCACATATTATGGTTATTGTTGTTCCTGTTGATGTCATTTTTATTGCTATAGACTTTTGACTTATAATAATAATCGTGAAATGAACAGAAGCCAGAGCTGTGTAACCGAGACTTTTTCTTTTTAACAGCTGTTGTCAACTCTGGGGTGTGACGCTTACAGTTCAATCTTTTCCTCAAAATAATCTGATATAGCTCACTAAAGGGACAATTAGGTTCAAGAAAAGCTTTCTTTCATTTGTGATTTGTAATATAATAACATCGTGTTTGTTTAAGGTGGGTAGGAAGTAGATGTGTTTATGAATCTCCTGTGAGTGTTAGAACTTAGTCTGTCTTTCTACCACTAGAACAGATCCTGACTCATAGTAGGCACTCAGTAAATAGTTAATGAATAAATGAATGAATGAACAAAAAATGAAAATCATTTTATTTAACAAAATTTCATTATAAAAAATGTATAAAGATCTCTTGAATTATTTAACAGTATAAGCTTTGATTATCACTGAATCATAAGAGTGCTGAATTGAGTACAGGGAATGGAAAATGTCTATACATGCTACCATGCAAAACAAAGAGAAATTTGTACATAGTGATATATTTTCTGGATAGAATTTATTGAAACACAGTTGATATAAAGGAGTTAGATTTATAAAAAACAAATAGGATTATAACAAATTAATATAACAGAGCTAAAGAAAATAAATATAACATAAAGCTACATTTTAAATTCAGATTAGCAATTACTAAACTCCTATAATTGAATTGTGCCAAAGATGATACCATTGACCCACTACCATAGGGATTTTTTCCAAAAGTGGTACATAAATTAATGATGATCAGTCTATGCTGTTTTGACTATCTTTCCTTTGGATACAATGGCTTATCCTTGTAGATGCCCTGATAGAATTTACTCCATCCTCTACTAAAGCACAGAATACAGCTAACTTTAACTCCATAGATCAAAGTGATCCTCTGACCTCATTGGCATCATTGCCTAGTCAATTGAGCTAATCTTCTATAAGTTGGATAAACTTGAACCAATAATAAATGGACAATGAAGAATCCTGAGATCTACAAGTTTATGACTTGAGTACTTTTGTTCTGCTTTAAATATTGGCATGATGGTAATATTGCTTATCTTGACAGACGTAATCAAAGGCTAAGATGGTTACTGGAAGTTTTAAAGAGTTAAACTTCTATATTTAAAATAAATAACCAACAAGAACCTACTGTATATCACTGGGAACTCTGTTCAACATTATGCTGTTTTTGTTTAGTCACTAAGTCATGTCCAGCTCTTTGTGACCCATGGACAATAGCCTGCCAGGCTCCTTTCTCCACGGGATTTCCCAGGCAAAGATACTGGAGTGGGCTGCCATTTCCTTCTCTAGGGAATCTTCCCAACCTGAGGATTGAACCCACGTCTCCTGTTTGGCAGGTGGATTCTTTATCTTGAACCACCTGGGAAGCCCATTCAATATTATATAACAACCTAAATGGGAAAATTTGGAAAAGAACAGATATGTATAACTGAATCACTTTGCTGTACACCAGAAACTAACAGAGCATTGTTAATCAACTATATTCCAATGGAAAATAAACAGTTAAAAAATTAATTTAAAAATAATCACTCTTTATTCACACCTTTATTCTGACTTTACTTATTATAAGTAAGTTCATTAGGCTTTTGTAGATTCTTTAAGTTTGTGTTTCAAATAGTTGTGCTTTTATTAATTTTTACTGCTATCAGGATCCTGATTACAAACCTGATGAGTTTCTGAATTTATCTCTTGTGAAATTGCAGTAAGGAGGAAAATTAAACTAAATATGATTGCTCCTAGGAGTTGGGCATTTCTGGTACTTTAATTGTTTTTTTTTTGTTGTTGTTGAAACTCTATGAGGTTTTATTATTGTTATTATTATTATAAAGCTGGACAAGAGTGGGAACTGTCTGAAGTTTGATCTAAAATGAAGTCTGACCAACACAATTCTGGAGAGCAATTATCCTTCAACTAAAAAAATAAACAAAAAAAAAACAGAAAAAAAAGTAAGCATATAGTATCTTTGGGAAATATAACATCTTGCAGTTGGGGATTTAAAATTGAATTTGGTAATATTAACCACTTTTTTTTAGTACAAACCTTATGTAAAAAAAAAATACACACACACACACAAAGTAGAGAATAGAAAAACAGTATCATAAAAGTAACTTTTCTTAGTGAGCCTATAACCATATTTGAGCACCCAAAAATTGATGTTAAAATGATGGCTTTAAATTTTTGTTCTAAATATGCTACCCAATGATTTACTTCATATCATCAGTCATATTTATCAGTTAAGTTGTCTCACTTTATTAGGTTGCATACTACAAAGCTTAGAAACTGTTTTCAAGTCTGTGTATCAAGATATATATATACTAACTTTTGAAATTAAAGGTGAATTTTATAAAAAAAACCTTAATTTTATTCCCTTCTAAAGTTCACTTTCTAATATTTTCTAAAGTAAAATATTTCATTTAACATTTTATAAATTTTTTAAAAATTCTTTTTATATTGAAGTAGTACATGCTTAGAATGTAAATGGTATTGAACTACATACATTAAAATATGTTGTTGATATTTTTAGTAAACAAAAATATAGATAAGCTAAGTGGATAGTTAATTTGATAGGGTCAAAGATTAATTATGTTTATTTGAAAACTGCTTATAATATTACTTTGAATGTATGCAGCAACAAACAAACAAACAAATTAAAATTAGATTCTTTGTGTAGGTCTATTCTTAGAGAAAATGTGTATTCTTCCAGGATTTTTCAAATGTTTATAATTTGGATGTCTCCCAGTATTCACCCTTCTCCCATCCCTGAAACATCAATCACTTTCCACATGGCACCTGGACCTGAAATGATGCTTCAAATTAATATATGTTAAAAATAAAAATTTTAAATTTAAAAAAGTTCTCCAAATGCTTCTTACTTTGTGACAAGAGAGACAAAAAGAGAAAGATCCTCATATGTCTGTATGGTTTTTCTCTGTAATCTGACTCACACTGCCAGAACTCCATTAAAACCTTCACATTCATTGTAACTGGTAAGTTACTCTTTAGGGAGACGTAGCTGTGTGGTTTCTTATCCCTGTCTCTGATAATAATTGTGATTTAATTTTTCCAAAGATGTTACTGTTAAATAGTAAGCCTAATTAATTTGAAAAATAAGTTATATATTTTTATTTCCAAGTTTTAATCAAACATTTGGGCAAACAGAATTATTTATTTTCACTATCTATGCTCCATTTTTTTTAGATCATTATTTTCTTTCTTTTCATATAGTCCTGCTTTTTATTTACTACTTTAAAAGATAAGCCTATGCAATAAGATTCCATCTGCTCTGTTGTGTAGACTTCATCTACTTAATTTTTATACTCCTATTTAAAAAAATGAGAGTTATATTCAAATGTACTCACATTTCTTATTATTGATCTCAGGTCTCCTGAGTTGAATTCTGAAAAAAATATTCAATGCTAAATTCCTACAGATTAACTGCTTAATAAAAATTATTATTTCTTAAAGCTGTTTTTGATCATATGAATGTTAGTATATATAAAGTTTATCCTTTTAAAATTAGTAAAGCTAGCAAAGCTGCTATATATAAGGATAAAATTGCTATTAAAAATAATGTATATGCCTTTAGAATATAACATGTGTTAACACTAAAAGGAATAATTGATATTTATTGACTGCTTGCCATTTGGCAAATTCCTCTACATATATTATTTATTGTTCACAAGATTGTTTCAAAGTTAATGTTAGCATCTCTGACTTTACATGTGAGGAAACTAATAACCAAAGAGGTTATATATGGATGATTCCTCAAATTGTTTATCGGGAAGAAGGACCAAAATTCAAATCTGGAATTGTTTTAGTATATGACCCGTGCTCTGTTCTTTCCACTATATCATGCCATCTGTGATTTTATTTTTGGAAATCATCTAGTTCAAACTTTTCATGTTTATACCTGAAGAAACTGAGGCATAAGCTGTTGTTGTGAATTATCCAGGACCTGGGATTCTGTGGGCATTTTCCACTTTGCTGCCACTGGATAACTTAAAGCAGACTGGAGGGACTGAGTGACAGAATAAATGGATGGGCAGGGGATGATGATAGGAGTCATCCAGTTGATAGAGGACTAAACCAGGAGACATGAATCGGGCTTGGGCCTATTCTGTCTTTTAATAACTGTGTGACCTTGAACATATTGTATAACCTCTTTGTGGCTTTGATTCCCTATTTATTTAATGGGAGTCATAGTGAGCTTCCGCCTTAGAAAGCTGTTACAAAAATCAAATGAGGTAATATATTTAAAAATTACTTTGCAAATTATGGAACACTTTATAATGTAAATCATTTAAGATCCATAGTAGTGAGCGTGTAGGGTATATAGTTCAAAGCACACATAATATGCAGCAAACTTTATAATGTGAGTTCAGGGAAATGATATGAGACATACCAATTAGTCTTTACTGGGGGAAAAAAAAAAAAAAAGATGGCTAGTTGCTGCACAAGTCAAGTCAAATTTGGTTACAAGACCTCAGAAGGTGATGAAGAGACTCTCTGGGTAGCTCAGGTATACTCTCTGGGTAGCTAGCTTCTCTCCCAGAAGTTAAGTTACCCAGCCCCAATTTTGTGTAATATCATGAAACTAACATTCAAGTTTGAGGAGGGCAACATGGGTTCTCCAAGCCTATATACCAGTTTCCATGCATTTGTGAAAAAGGAAGAACAAGAAATTCTTCTCAGCAGTGATCTAATTATTCTTAATGTAGATCTTCAAAGAGCAGTTAATTTAGGTAATTTATTTGTTTTTGCCAGATAGCATCTTTAAAATTCTGAAAGCAAGAGGTGAAGGAGTATACAAATATATGGCAGGGAAAGTTATTGATTTGACCAAGAATGGAAAGTGAGACAATTACAGACTAATATCTAGAAAAGTTTGGACAATTAGACTAAAGCATAACTTATTAACTTTCACTTCAGTACATAATGCATTAAATTTCTTTAGAAGAACATACAGTCCAGGAAGATGATGTTTTATGAAGTTTCCAGAAAATTTAACTAAAGCTTTGAAAATAATATCCTACCTTAGAGTAACTCTTATTTGAAAGCTTTACCATGCATTAATCTCATTTTTCTCTTTAAGGTAATCCTGGCAAGCAGGCAAGCAGGTCTCACCAGTGTTAAGACCGGGGCACGGAACTCAGCTTATGTGTTCTGCCTAGTATTACAGAGGCAGCAGGTGTCAGAGCTTGAAAATTTTGACTCCTAACTATACATGCTTGTTTCTTTAAGAAAATGAGCATTTAAATCTGATATTTGCCCCTTTGGGGCTTCCCTGATGGCTCAGACAGTAAAGAAACCACCTACAAATGCAAGACAGGTTTGATCCCTGGGTCAGGAAGATACCCTGGAGGAGGAAATGGCAACCCACTCCAGTTATCTTGCCTGGAAAATCCCAAGGACAGAGCAGCCTGGTGGGTTACACTCCATGGGGGGCAAAAAGTTGGACACGACTAAGCGATTAACATAGATTTGCCCCTTTGACATAGACACTCATCAGATAAAGCAAATATCTACTTTGTGTATTGAAAGCTGAAGATAAAATATTTTTTATAAGTAAAAACCAAATCAAAATGATTTGCCAATCATTTTTATCTCAGATTCAGGGCACAACCCTTTCTGAAGCTAAAGGAAATTTTTAGTTTAAAGGTGGAAAATGTGAAGTGAAGAGACTAATCCTTCCTTATCAGTTCAGGTTGCAAATAATCTCTCTCCTAACCTAGAGTATCTTCATGTCCCCTCTTGTCTAGCAGGATTGCAGAGAGTGTTGTTTTTGAAGTTTCATCAATCTATTAAACATTAGACAGAAGGTTTTAGGAAACAGGCCATGTGTATTGTGACGTACAGTCCTGGAAAGAAAAATGATCAATCTGTGTATTTGCCTTTTAACTAGTTGTAGACAAGTTGGCCACATCCTTGGCACATTAATGAATTCTGTCATATCTCATCTCCACTGCTCTCTTAATATATGAATTCAGATTTCTGTTTGGCAATAAAAATAAAGTCACTGATTTAAGTTTCTACTTCTAAGCCAGGGCTCATAGTCCCTAATAATCAAGAGACTGGCTACCATAAGGAAAAGAAAAAGTACTGTAATGTGATTTGTAGCATGTAACTTGAATTAGAATTTAAAAGGAATTTTTCTGTAAGTCTATTTGCAGAGATTTGTTTTTACAAATGTTTACTTCCAGCTAGTATGTGACCTACACCTCTATGGAACTATTATTTTCTTCTAAAATAAAGTTTCAGATATTCTCAGGATATTTGAGTGTTATTGAAAATATAGGGGCTTTCTTATTTTCATGGTTAGATATAAATAATTTATATCTTAACCTTCACCAATACCAAAATAAGTGTGTGGAACATTTGATTTTTTCCAGTTTCCTCTCAGGGAAATTATTGAAAATATGACTCACAAGGCACAACTGTGCTTTTCCCAGTGTCTCCCATTGAAGGACCGTTCTAGAAAATAGGGCTATTTTTCTTAGCATCTGGTCTCTTTTAATCTGGCACATTGATTCCTGGTTCCTTTTTATCTAGGACAGCCTATTTATAAATCAAGTATAACCACTTAGATCTCTCAATTAGTAGCCCCCACTCCCATATTTAAATTAATCTTTAAGATATGTTCAAGTTCTCCCTGATGATGTGTGTTAAGAGTTTAAAGGCTTTTTTTTCATTCATTGGATAATGTCAAAAGAACAAAGAGTGAGCAGAGCATTTAAAGAATAAGATGTATATATTCTAGACAATATGGGGAATATGTCTAAATTCTGAACTGTGTGTCAGTTCAGTTCAGTTCAGTTGCTCAGTCATGTCCGACTCTTTGCGACCCCATGAACGCCAGCATGCCAGGCCTCCCTGTCCATCACCAACTCCCGGAAATGTGTGTGTTCATTAACAAAATATTTGTATTGTGCGGTGCTCTGCTTTTCAGTTTTTTATTAGACTCTGATTTTTTATTCAATAGCTATAAACCAATAGTTAGAGGATCCCATCAGTAATTAATTCAGTAATTAATTTGACTGACTTCAGTTTTAATTTCTGCACTGTGAGTTGAAAAATTTTTATTTTCTTTAATGCCTACATTTCTGTTGTCATTTTCCAGTTTTAAGAGTTGCTTGCATTGAGACAGTTTTGTTAATTCATCGATTTAAGATTATTTAGTGGAATGCTATTATATGTCATATATAGATACTGCTACGTGTCATATATATACGTATATATATATATGACATATATATGTAGTTACAGCAGATAAGTGTTCTCATACACTCTACTCAGGGGAGAGAAAATAAACAAATGAATAACAAACATGTATTGTGTCTCATGGATTGCAAGAAGTACACATTTTCCCATTTGAATGTATCTGAAAATAGGATACAACTTATAATTGGCATCTGACAATTATTATCAGCCATGGGCAATGGTGAAGTGGATGCCATTGCCTTCTGATGCATGAGTAACAAAAGCACCTGCATGCAGAATTGCAGAATTGACATCAGTGACTACAAAGAGGTTGCATGCAATAGCACTGTGATCTTTTAACTCCCGGAAACCAAAAAGTTTTGAGAAGCTGGAAGAATGGAAAATCATATGTTTAACTGTGCTCTCAAAATGGAGGTTTTAGTCTCTGCATCTCCTAACACCACCTTAGGTGAAAGTTCTTATCTGATAGAGAAATTAAACAAACAAAACCCTACCTTTTCCTCCTCTAAGTCTATTCTAAAGTACTAAACTAAAATCAAAGCTGGTAAATTGATATTTCAATATTTTATTCCATAATTCCTTCAGGCTAAAAATGCAAAACGGGACTCCTTAATTCCTACACTTCCAAATTCCTCCATGATATAGGTATTCCCCAAAGGGAAATTTGGTTTTTCACAACATATACACTATTTTCACTGAGACCATACCAGAATTTAGATGAAAAACTATAATGTAGTGAAAGAATATGCAAACAAGCCTTGTTATAAGAAAGTTTGTTGAGAGAGATTCGACTTGTTTCCCATCTCTGATTGTTTTGACTTGCAAATTATCTAAAATTTTGCAAGTTGAATTGTGTCATCAAATGCTGAAGGCTAAGTCTACTTCCCTGCACCAATTTGTAGTCAATGCCCTAAGTTCTGTCTATACAATTCTAGTGGATGCTCAAAAATAATCTAACAGACAGCACGTTTTTACATATACTGGCTTTAGACAATACATAGACTTGATTTCTAAGTTAAACCCAATTCTATTTAATTTCCCTAATGTCTTTATGCTTTTATGATGGGAAGTTTAACGTGTTACCTTTTTTTCTTCAAATTCTCTATGTTTCGAGAACTGTGGTAGCAAGCAAACTTTCTCCCCAGAGAAAACAAACTTTGCTACTCAAGTCACTGATGATGGTTTATTTATTTCAGTCCTCGTGTGTAATCTCATTGGCATTTAAATAATGATCCTGTTTTTGAAGATATGACTTTCAAGTCTTTCTTTTATGCATTAAATTCAGAGTTATTTTATCCTTGACTTTGCCATTGATTTGGTAAGAAGAACTTTCAGTATTTTTTTTTTCTTAAAAAAAACAAACAAAATACCACTTTCAGTGAATTTTGCAAGCTGTCTCAAATGCCTGCAGTGACATTATTAAATGACAAAACCCAGAACCTTCTAGAAGGCAGAACTTACCTTATAACCTAAAGACAAAACAATACACACACACACACCATGCTTCATTAAGCATAATGTAGCACCAGAGTTAGTACTCCTTTAACTTTTATCATCCTGTTAACCCTCATAAGTATAAATGCCCATGAAGTAAAAGAACAGTTATGTGAAAGGAAATACAAATTACAGAGTTTCAAGGGAGTTTAGTTCATCTCTATGCTTTGATGTGTGCAATAAATAGACATAACCTTGAAAGCATGGCTCTCGCATAGATTTGGGATTATAACTGAGAAGAAATGACCAACTAAAGAGGTCCCAGTAAGCAATTTTTTAAAAAAAACCCACGTTGATTCAACTTTTGTGCCCTTTTCTGTAAGTCTAAAGACCTAATATAAATCTCTCATTCTGTAAAATTTGCCTGCTATAGCTTTTGTTTATTATGTAATTATGCAAAACTACTCTCTTTCTTTTACAATCTTGAGAACACTGCACAATGTTGAAAAAAGTGTGGATTTTGGAATCAGAGAGACCTGGATTCAAGTCCTGACTAAAAGTCCTGGCTACATTATTTACCAATAAAAGTGAAAGTGTTAGTCACTAAGTCCTGTCCAACTCTTTGCTACCCCAAGGATTGTAGCCCGTCAGGCTCCTTTGTCCATGGAATTCTCCAGGCAAGAATACTGGAGTGTATTACCATTCCCTATGTGGTCATGTATGGATGTGAGAGTTGGACTGTGAAGAAGGCTGAGCGCCAAAGAATTGATGCTTTTGAACTGTGGTGTTGGAGAAGACTCTTGAGAGTCGCTTGGACTGCAATGAGATCCAACCAGTCCATTCTGAAGGAGATCAGCCCTGGGATTTCTTTGGAAGGAATGATGCTAAAGCTGAAACTCCAGTACTTTGGCCACCTCATGCAAAGAGTTGACTCATTGGAAAAGACTCTGATGTTGGGAGGGATTGGGGGCAGGAAGAGAAGGGGATGATAGAAGATGAGATGGCTGGATGGCATCACTGACTCGATGGACGTGAGTCTGAGTGAACTCCGGGAATTGGTGATGGACAGGGAGGCCTGGCGTGCTGCGATTCATGGGGTCACAAAGAGTCGGAAAAGACTGAGCGACTGAACTGAACTGAACTGAACCAGACTCCTCTGTCCATGGGATTTTCCATGGACAAGGAAAGGGTACTGAGTGGATTGCTGTGCACTCCTCCAGGGGATCTTCCCAAGCCAGGGATCAACCCTGCATCTCTTATGTCTCTTGCATTGGCAGGCAGGTTCTTTACAACTAGCATGACCTGGGAAGCCCAATTTACCATTCAGTTCAGTTCAGTTCAGTTCAGTCGCTCAGTCGTGTCCAACTCTTTGCAACCCCATGAATTGCAGCACTCCAGGCCTCC
>NW_011495032.1:21482480-21577965 GCF_000754665.1 Bison bison bison | reverse complement strand
AGCAGTGACAATATACAGCCTTGACATACTCCTTTTCCTATTTGGAACCAGTCTGTTGTTCCATGTCCAGTTCTAACTGTTGCTTCCTGACCTGCATATAGGTTTCTCAAGAGGTAGGTCAGGTGGTCTGGTATGCCCATCTCTTCAAGAATTTTCCACAGGTTATTGTCATTACACTTTGTTTTGTCACCACTAGCTTTGTTCATAGTGATGCTTTCTAAGGCCCACTTGACTTCACATTCCAGGATGTCTGGCTCTAGGTGATTGATGACACAGTCAAAGGCTTTGGCATAGTCAATAAAGCAGAAATAGATGTTTTTCTGGAACTCTCTTGCTTTTCCAATGATCCAGTGGATGTCGGCAACTTGATCTCTGGTTCCTGTGCCTTTTCTAAAACCAGCTTGAACATCTGGAAGTTCACGGTTCATGTACTGCCAAAGCCTGGCTTGGAGAATTTTGAGCATTACTTTACTAGCGTGTGAGATGAGTGCAATTGTGCGGTAGTTTGAGCATTCTTTGGCATTGCCTTTCTTTGGGATTGGAATGAAAACTGACCTTTCCCAGTCCTGTGGCCACTGCTGAGTTTTCCAGATTTCCTGGCATATTGAGTGCAGCACTTTCACAGCATCATCTCTGAGGATTTGAAATAGCTCAACTGGAATTCCATCACCTCCACTAGCTTTGTTGGTAGTGATGCTTTCTAAGGCCCACTTGACTTCACATTCAAGGATGTCTGGCTCTAGGTGAGTGATCATATCATCGTGATTATCTGGGTGGTAAAGATCTTTTTTGTATAGTTCTTCTGTGTATTCTTGCCACCTCTTCTTAATATCTTCTACTTCTGTTAGGTCCATACCATTTCTGTCCTTTATTGAGCGCATCTTTGCATGAAATGTTCCCTTGGTATCTCTAATTTTCTTGAAGAGATCTCTAGTCTTCCCTATTCTGTTGTTTTCCTCTATTTCTTTGCATTGATCACTGAGGAAGGCTTTCTTATCTCTCCTTGCTAGTCTTTGGAACTCTGCATTCAGATGCTTATATCTTTCCTTTTCTCCTTTGCTTTTCCCTTCTCTTCTTTTCACAGCTATTTGTAAGGCCTCCCCAGACAGCCATTTTGCTTTTTTGCATTTCTTTTCCATGGGGATGGTCTTGATACCTGTCTCCTATACAATGCCACTAACCTCCATCCATAGTTCTTCAGGCACTCTGTCTATCAGATCTAGTCCCTTAATCTATTTCTCACTTCCACTGTATAATCATAAGGGATTTGATTTAGGTCATACCTGAGTAGCCTAGTGGTTTTCCCTACTTTCTTCAATTTAAGTCTGAATTTGTCATTAAGGAGTTCATAATCTGAGCCACAGTCAGCTCCTAGTCTTGTTTTTGTTGAGTGTATAGAGCTTCTCCATCTTTGGCTGCAAAGAATATAATCAATCTGATTTTGGTGTTGACCATCTGTTGATGTCCATGCGTAGAGTCTTCTCTTGTGTTGTTTGAAGAGGGTGTTTGCTATGACCAGTGCGTTCTCTTGGCAAAATTCTATTAGCCTTTGCCCTGCTTCATTCCGTACTCCAAGGCCAAATTTGCCTGTTGGTCCAGGTTTTTCTTGGAGAAGGAAATGGCAACCCACTCCAGTGTTCTTGCCTGGAGAATCCCAGGGACGGGGGAGCCTCTTGGGCTGCCGTCTATGGGGTCGCACAGAGTTGGACACGACTGAAGCGATGCAGCAGCAGCAGCAGCCAGGTGTTTCTTGACTTCCTGATTTTGCATTCCAGTACCCTATAATGAAAAGGACATCTTTTTGGGGGTGTTAGTTCTAAAAGGTCTTGTAGGTCTTCATAGAACCGTTAAACTTCAGTTTCTTCAGTGTTACTGGTTGGGGCATAGACTTGGATTACTGTAATATTGAATGGTTTGCCTTGGAAATGAACAGAGATCATTCTGTCGTTTTTGAGATTGCATCCAAGTACTGCATTTAGGACTCTTTTGTTGACCATGATGGCTACTCCATTATTTACTTTAAAAAAATTGTTTATTCTTTAGTTTATATATTGTAAAATGAGATTAATGGTGAGAATTAAATAGCAGTAGACAGCTTAGTAGACCCCAGTGGGCTTCCCTGGAGGCTCAGATGATAAAGAATCTGCCTGCAATGCAGAAGACCTCGGTTTGATCCCTGAGAATGGAGGATCTTCTGGAGAAGGGAATGGCAACCAGCTCCAGCAATCTTGCCTTGGAGATCCATGGACAGAAGAGCCTGGTGGGCTACAGTTCATGGGGCACAAAGAATCAAACACAACTGAGCAACTAACCCTTTCACTTTCTTTCTGACAGCCCATAAGAGATAGTAAATAAAATTTTGTATCTTCTCATTTTTTAATAATTAAAGAAATGTTTGAGCATCATAATCTCCCTGAAAAATTAATTTCCCTCCAATTAGTTGAAATATTTTGAATTGTAGAAACTGGTGGAGTGTCGTAAATTAATAGAAATTTATGACATTACGAATAGCAAAATAAACATGAGCACGTTTCAATTAGAGGAAAAAAATTGGAATGATTATCCTAATTATAACAATATCTATGTCCAATTTTCTGATAGCTAGAAGTCCCTTAATTAATTTATCTTCAAATCCTATTTAAATACTTCTGAAGACACAAGAGGGCTTCCCTGGTGGCTCAGTGGATAAAGAATCTGCCTGCAATGCAGAAGACTGCCTGCAATTCAGGAGACTGGGGTTCAATCCCTAGGTCATGAAGATCCCCTCGAGAAAGAAATGGCAACCTGCTCCAGTGTTCTTGCCTGAGAAATCCCATGGAGGGATGGAGCTTGGAACACAGAGGGAAAACTACAGTAATGTCAGCACCAAAAATGAAGGATTACAGATAAGCTGGGAAAACACTTTGAAGGAAATTTCATCAACCTGAAGCCAATGACACTGGACTTGGGAGAAGCCAGGAACTTACAAAGACTTTTTATTGTGGAGCAACCCCCTGGAGCTTAAAAAATAGAAAGAGATTAGATTTATATCTTATTCCTTCTATGCTCTCTGTCCCCTTGATGAGACGCAGAATATATTAGCATTATATTTAAATACAGTATAATTGGTTAAAAATTTTAAACCAATCAAGGGACCTATAGAGCATCTACATGATGGAGCATTGCATGACTATCGTTGCCATGTTGCTGATGAAATAGTGCATTTTGTTACTTGGAGTCCAATCTCTGCAGTTATTCCTAGGATTGAATTCTCTCTCCATCAATCACTGAACCAGGTATCCTTGATACACTGTCCTCACCTGTGAAATACAGATTAAAAACAAAAGATGCCATGGGTTTGTTTTAATAATTAAATAACATGGTGCTTAAAAATACTTCTCTCAGTGTCTGACACAGATTAAGCCTTCTATAAATTTTAAAAATGGTTATTATCTTTGAAAATGTAGGGTATATACACGATTTAAAATTAAATAAAAGAATACACCGGTGTGTCTCTGTGTGTATGTATGAAATGACCTTACATATGCACACATCAGAATTGTAATGTTTATTTTAGGCAGTAGAATTTTGAGTCATTCTTCTTTGTAATTCTGCATATTTCCAAAATTTTCAATAATAAACATATATTACTTTTAGCATCGGGAAAAACTAATACATAAAAGTTCTAAAACATAGTAGATTTTATACAAGGCCTATCTGACTCATAGTAGACACTAAACAAATATTTGTACAATGAATGAATGAATGAGAGCTAGTTAATTCTATGTCCTAAAGTAACCCTGATAATCCTTCCGAAGCTTGGTTTTCATCCAGAAAATTCTTTGCTCACAGACTTTCAAAGACTCACTTGAAGCCAGGAAAATGAGTTCAGATTCTTCTGAGAATGACACAGAGTGCCACAGGATATGGTTGAAAAATCACCATTGCTTTTTCCCTTCTACTCACTTCACCTTGTTTTCCATATGCTACAATTTAACTAAACCACTCACTACTTTTAAACACCAGAATCCTTTGTCATCTCCACTTCATTCTTCCAGGCACCTAGACTCCTCCTCTTACCTTCTCAAGCTCCCTTGGACAAAGGAGTTTTGTCCAAATTCAAAGAAGAATGAATTCCATTCTTTGTCGTGTTCCCATAGACATTTGGACATTTTAAATATCATTTATTTAAATTTAGTTACCTTATTTTCCTCTTTTTACTCCAAATTCAATATGTGTTTCTTCTTGACCTTGGGAAGGAGGATGATGAAATGATTGTTTACTTTTTTATGTCTAATCTCTTATTTAGACTATTTTCTTTTATTTTGTGAAAACATACATGTGATGAAAATTCCAAAGGTACAAGTAAATATAGAGTTCAGTTCAGTTCAGTCACTCAGTCACGTCCGACTCTTTGCGAGCCCATGAATCGCAGCATGCCAGGCCTCCCTGTCCGTCACCAACTCCCGGAGTTCACTCAGACTCACGTCCATCAAGTCAGTGATGCCATCCAGCCATCTCATCCTCTGTCGTCCCCTTCTCCTCCTGCCCCCAATCCCTCCCAGCATCAGAGTCTTTTCCAATGAGTCAACTCTTCACATGAGGTGGCCAAAGTACTGGAGTTTCAGCTTTAGCATCATTCCTTCCAAAGAAATCCCAGGGCTGATCTCCTTCAGAATGGACTGGTTGGATCTCCTTGCAGTCCAAGGGATGCGTATATTTATATATATGCAAAATTATACCTCTCACAAACCCTTGTTCCTTAGCTCCAGAAGCAATCTCTATTACCAGGTTTTTGCATATCTTTCCAAAGCTATTCTACGCCTACAAGAGAATCATACATACTTCTTTATTTTTTGTCACAGAGGTAACATACTTTACTCACTCTGCTTGAACATTTCATATTAGAGTTAACATTTGGGAGAGCTAATATTTGGGAGATTTTTCAATATCATTGTGCTTGCTTTTTAATGGTTGCATAGTATTTAATTACACAAATGTAAGAAAAATAGCTAACCAATTTTTCTGATGGTTATTTAGACTATATAAACTCTTTTGCAATTATAATGTGACATAAATAGCTTTGCATATATGCCATTTCACACATATGAAAATATATCTGTAGGATAAACTCTTAAATGTGAAATTTTCATACGCACTTTGAATTTTTACATGAACTTCAGATTCAGCTTCCTTAATTTCAAAACAACTCTGTTTCTCTTTTATTAGTATCCATTAATTTACAGATAATTGATGTGATGTTACATCATTCTACATAACAATTGTATGTGTTTTCCATTTGTTTAAATCTGCACTTTTTCCATATGAACCTTGCACATTCTTAGTACATCTCTGTTTTCATTACAATTTAAAATGTGGTGTTATTTTCACTCTATTTTATAACTGACTGAAATTTGCATTTGGTCAAGCATGCTCAGTTGTGTCCGACTCTTTGTGGCCCCATGGACTGTAGACCACCAGGCTCCTCTGTCCATGGAATTCTCCAGGCAAGAATACTGGAGTGGGTAGCCATTCCCTTCTCCAGGGGATCATCCTGACCCAGGGATAGAACCTAGGTCTCCTGCATTGCAGGCAAATTCTTTACAGTCTGAGCCACCAGAGAAGCACTGATAAGAGTGAGTTATATTAATTGTTTTTCAGATGTTAAACCACTTGCTTTCACTGAATAAATTGTATTTGGTCAAAGTGTACAATCCTTTTCATGTGTTGTTGGATTCAGTTTGCTAGTGTTTCATTGAGCATTTGGGCATTCATTTTTTAATAACTTTTTTAGTATTTATGAAGATGGTTATAGATTTCCTCTTTGAACTCTTCATATGGTAAATTATATTAATAATTTTTCTAAGAAACATTCATTTGATAGTGATGTGTCATTTTAATATGCTGTTGGAGTCCATGGGCTAACATTTTATTTAGGATTTTTGTGTGAAAATTCATAACTGATACTAGTTTGTTACATTTTCAATATTCATACTTTACTGTATTGGCTGCCAAGGTGGTGCTAGTGGTAAGGAATCCTCCTGCCAATGCAAGAGATGTAAGAGATATGGGTTCTATCCCTAGATGAGAAGATCTCTGGAGAAGAAAATGACAACCCACTCCAGTATTCTTGCCTGGAGAAACCCACGGATAGAGGAGCCTGGCAGGCTACAGTCCATGGGGTTGCAAAGAGTCAGACACAGCTGAGCAACTGAGCTCTGTTTAAAAATTTGCAGCCTTTTTTTTTTTTTAACTTTTCTAGGCTCTAGAACAACTTAAGTAGCATTGAAGTTTTCTCTTTCTTAAAATGTTGGGTAGATTCACCTATGAAAATTGCTTGCCTTGGCGCTTTAGAATGTAGGTATATGTAAGCAAGAATGGTTACATAGCTGGTAACCTAGGTTTATTTATTTATTTTTATTATATGTCTTTCTCATCAACTAAATTTGAATATAGTCTTTGCGTAATCTATTTTATATAACTACAGACTCTGCAGATATCCGGCATCATTTTCTTAACACATTATAAAATTTTCAAATTCTATTTCTTTTTATTTAGAATTGATACTATTTACATAGCTACTACTACATTTTTTTGTCTTATCGTTTGTTAATAGTGACAACTGCATGCAGCTCTTTACTTTCAAGCTGAACTTGGGCATATGTTAGAAACAGAGGCCATATGAACAACTTCCACAAATTCAGGATATTGCTTTTCTTCTATTCATACACCCATAGCTTAAGCAAAGATTTTCTCCACAAGCCATTCAGGAAAAACCACATGGTTCTGGAAATTTAATACTGGTGAAGAAGCCCTATGTGTTGTGCATGTATAAATTAAATTTGGAAATCAAGCTTCATATAGAGAACAAAGAATCAAAATAGCAATGCCAATGAGACCATTTTAAATGAGAAATAGACATAAGTGTTCTTGCATTGATAAGTAAGAGGAACTACATCAGCAGATCAAAGTGATCTCCTTTCTAAAAACTGATTTAAGACCAATTTCTGAACATTTCTTTCCCTGAAAGAGCCTCATCATGTTCCTATTAGGTTGCAAAATATTGAGCCTGAAAATCCTGTAATGTTTCCCATTCTAATTATTTTTCTAATAATTTTGAGTCATGCTTGATTTATTTTTTAAAGTATTATTTTGTCAAGTATGTAACCTCAATATTTAGAATCATTTCTCAGTAAGGATATCCTTCACTGTTTTCAAAAGCAGAACCATCAAAAGTTTAAGAAATGTGACCTATGATCTCAGGCATTTAGCAAAACTTGAGAAGCAAAAATCTTCAGAGCAGCCTGGACTGCCTGACTTCTGACAAAAGCTGGGAGGGAGCACAGAAAGGAAACTAGAGTTTCACTCAAAGACCAAGGACAAGAGTTGATGACGTAGGCTGGACAATCCTTCCTAGATCTAAAAGAAGAAGCAGGAAAACAAAACTAGGATGACTAAAAGAAAATAACTAGATATGAGTATTCTGGTCTGGATGGCACCTTGAGATACCTGAGGTGCAGATGTGAAATTTCTTAATAGGATAAGTCAAGTTTCAAAAGAGTACGAGAGGTGAACTTATGGAAAGAAGGAACCCATGATAACAAGTTGAAGCTCTAGAAACATTTGATACCTAAGCCCCCATTTGTAGCATTTTCTTTTATTAATTGAGTTCTCTCAATTCTATATGCTTGAAATTTAAAACATTAAATTAAATTTTATTCTCAAAATATCTAGGATTAATGTGACTTTAAATCTTCTCCTAAACATAACAAGACATATACCATGTGTTCGCTTTCCTTGTTCCTTTGTGAAATCTACCCTACCCAACTCAAGCTGTCTACCTCCTGACTGATATAGTCTGCTGCTGCTACTGCTGCTAAGTAGCTTCAGTCGTGTCCGACTCTGTGTGACCCCATAGACGGCAACCCACCAGGCTCCCCCGTCCCTGAGATTCTCCAGGCAAGAACACTGGAGTGGGTTGCCATTTCCTTCTCCAATGCATGAAAGTGAAAAGTGAAAGGGAAGTCACTCAATCGTGTCCGACTCCTAGCGACCCCATGGACTGGAGCCTACCAGGCTCCTCCATCCATGGGATTCTCCAGGCAAGAGTACTGGAGTGGGGTATCATTCTAGAATTTTAATTGTGTGTATGTGCTCAGTCCTGTCTGACTCTTTGAGACCCTATAGACTGTAATCCTGCCAGGCTCCTCTATCCATGGAATTTTCCAGGCAAGAATACTGGAGTGGGTTGTCATTTCCTACTCCAGGGGATCTTCCTGACTCAGGGATTGAACCCATGTCTCTTGCATCTCCAGCATTGGCAGGCAGATTCTTTACCACTAGCAGGACCTGGGAAGCCCCTATATACTACTATTTCAGTTTTGTACTTGAAATGAATTTACTGGAATGAATTTAAGTTGTACTACTCTTTCCTTGGTTTTTATAATCCAAAGTTTTTTCTTGGGTTAATTTTTTTTTTTTTTATGTTGTGGCATTTTTTCAAGTAAACCATTCAAAATGGTGGGTGATATATGTTCTGAATACTTGCAGTATGAAAACATTTTATTTTCCCACCATATTTGAATGGTTGCTTGACTATGTGTTGAATTGAAGATTCAAAATTATTTTTTCTCAGAAGATTTATTTTCTATAGTAATAATGCTTTTTTATGTTCAGGTTTATATTTTGGGAATTGTTTCCAATCTTATTCTCACTTATCTGAAGATAATATTTCTTTCTTTCATGATACTTTCAATGCTTTGTCTTTACCCTTGCTGTTTTGAAATTTCATTCATTATATATATCTAGGAGTGGATCTTTTCCATTCATTAAGCTTAGCACTTCTAGAAGGAGAAAAAGTAGAAGCAGTGACAGATTTTATTTTCCTGGGCTCCAAAATCACTAAGGATGGAGACTGCAGCCATTAAGTTAAAAGACGCTTGCAGCTTGTAAGGAAAGCTATGAGAAACCTAGACAAAATATTAAAAAGCGAAGACATCACATTGTGGACAAAGCCACAATGTATAGTCTGTATACATTCTGTATAGTCATGTATTCTGTATAGTCAAAGCCAATGTTTTTTGTTTTGTTTTGTTTTTTCAGTAGTCATGTACAGATGTGAGAATTGGACCATAAAGAATGCTTTTGAAGTGTGGTGCTGGAAAAGACTCTTGAGGGTCCCTTGCACTGCAGAGAGATCAAACCAGTCAATCCTAAAGGAAATCAACACAGAATATCCATTGGAAGGACTGATGCTAAAGCTGAAGCTCCAAATACTTTGGCCACCTGATGTGAAGATCTGACTCTGGAAAAGATCCTGATGCTGAGAAAGATTGAAGGTAAAAAGAAGGGAACACACAAAGGAGGAGATGTAGATAGCATTACTGACTCAATGAACATGAACTTGAGCAAACTTCGAGAGATAGTGGAGGACAGAGGAGCCTGGTGTGCTGCAGTCCACGGGGTCACAAGGAATCAGACAGGGTTTAGCAACTGAACAACAGCAACAATTGCTTAGCATGGACCCATGTCTCCTGTGTCTCCTGCACTGGCAGGCAGATTCTTTACCACTGGACCACGTGGGATGTCCCTAGCATTTTGTAGACTTCTATAATCTGAAGACTTCTATATTTAATTAGGGCAGACATCTCGTTTTCTGAATTTTTTGGGTACTTCCTTCACTCCCATTTTTTTTTTCCTTTTTTTTTCTGGAACTTCCATTCAAAAAACATGAGATCTTCTGGGTTTATACTCTGTTTTAACATTTTCTTTCATACTAGCAATTTATTTCTCTATTTTGTTGCTGTAGTCTTGGAGAATCCATCAGATTAATTTTTCAGTTCCACAGATTACTTGTTAATTATACCAGTGCTGCCATGTAGTAAGGTTTTATTTGTTTTGATTTCACCATTTATTTATTTTTTTTATTTTCCAAAATTTCTAGCTGAGTTTTTCTTTGTTGCTAAATATTCTTATATTTTTATAATTACATTTCTTATAACTATTTAAACTTCCCCTTCACTTTGCTCTGTCAACTTTGTTACTTCAAAGATTAGCTCTTCTATTTTTGACTTAGATACTGATTTTGGAGGTGTTCTTTTTTCTCAAATAGTTGATGCTTTCTGGTTGTATACCAATATTTTTAATTGAGATCCCCTACTGACTCTGAGTTTGACTGCTGTACATGTTATCAAAGAGTGCTCTTAATGATTTTTAGGGAAAGAGTGGTTGTCCTAATGATAGGTTTGCCAGTTACTTGTCTATAGGATTTGAGAGATCCAAATTATTTGGGGTAATTCCAGTCACTCAGGGCACAAAACTCCGTTAACCTAAACCACAATTTCTATTCCAAATTGCTACATGTTCCTCTGCGAAAAAGTCTGATTCATTTGGCTACTCTTACTATGATCCCCCAATAAATCATCCTGGTATCACCCGAGAGCCACTTTTGCTTACCATGTGTCATCTCTAACTCTACAACACCTTTGCACATGCTGTTACCTATTGTAAAAGCCTACACAGATTGGGGTCTGTGAATTTATGTTCAATCTGACACCAGTTACTTCCTCTCATTCCAGAACAGTTCATGATTTCTGCTTCAAGGAAGGTATTTTTCTTGTTATTCAACACTAATATGTCTGTGTGTGTGTGTGCATGTGAAAGGTGGATAGAGCTTGTATATATGATGTTACTAAAATTTTAGACTGTCACATTAATGTGTGTGTTTGTGTGTATAGATACATATATATACACACACATATACATGTAATATAAAATATAAATGTAAACAAATAATGTTTTCTAATTTAAGATTTTAAGACTAATAAGGAAAGATGTCTGCAGTATTTTAATATCCCACATGATGTCTTCAGTGTTTTAATAATCTAATCCTAATTTTTTAATAAAAATTGAGTTTTAGAGCAGTTTTAGGTCACAGCAAAATTGGGTGGTGGATCCAGAGATTTCCCATACACCCTTGGCTTCCACCTATGCACAGCCTCTGCCATTGTTAACACACCCCAGAGTGGCACATTTGTTACACTTGATGAACCCACATTGGCTTATCATTATCACCTGAAGTCTATAGTTTACATTAGGGTTCACTGTTGTACATTCTATGGCTTTTGACAAATACATAATACATCTATCCACCATTATTGTATTATACAGACTAGTTTCACTGCCTTAAAAGTCTTCTGTGCTCCATGTATTCATTCCTCCCTTCCTCTGACCCTTGAAAACCAACTCTTCTTTTTAGTTTCTCCATCATTTTGCTTTTTCCAAATGACATATAGTTGGAATCATACTGTATGCAGCCTTTTCAGATTGCCTTCTTTCCCCTGGTAAGAATTTTTAAATGTTTAGCCTTTAAAAGTATCAAGTAATGTACAAATAAGCTTTCCTCTTTGAGCTGTACTCCCACTTTATTTCAGCCTCCATTCTCTCACTGAACATCCGTAGAATTTTTTGAGAAACTAGCAAAAATCTTTGACATTTATTTTATCTGTCACTGTCAAATAGATTGCCTGACTCAGACCTAATCTGACCCAGCATGCTTTGTTTGACCTAGTGATATTTCCATCTTCTAAAGTTATGTCAGTTTTTTTGACATATCAAGGAAAAGAACTTCAAGAGTTTCCTGCTTGGCCAACTGACAGTCTTTTTATATAAAAATACATAAGAGCTCTTATTTATTACATTAATAGAGAACAGAAGAAAAATCTGCATTTTGAGTGCTGTGGAAAAAGATCCCAAAGTCATCAGTTGCTCTGAGTAACATATTGTACATGTTACCACATGACAATTGAGATACACACTCATTTGTTAATCTCTAGAATGGCAGCTCTTACCATTCTGGATGGAGCAAACCTTATTCCAAGAGGTTCATCTGAAATAAGTTAAGGTTAATAGCATTATTAGTGCTTCCCAGGTGATGCAGTGGTGAAGAATATGCTTGCCGATGCAGGAGATGCAGGAGACACTGGTTCGATCCTTGGGTCAGATAGATCTCCTGGAGTAGGAAATAGCACCCCATTCCAGTATTTTTGCCTGGGAAACCCCATAGACAGAGGCTACAGTTATGGAGTCACGAAGCATTGGACATGGCTGAGCACACACACGTGCACGATAGCCTTATTATGACCACAGATCAGAAGCATTTTCTACTTCCTTTGAAATTACATATGTGAGCATTAGAGCTGCATGAGCTTATAAAATGTCTTTATGCAAATTAGAAAAGACACTCCTCCTAAGTGGACAAACTGGAAAGCAGGACTTCCTGGCAGTGCACTTCTGTGTATTGCACAAACTATTTAATACTGCAATACATAGTGGCCATGCAAACATATTTAAATACAGTCTTGATAACTGGTGATGCATAATATTTATTTACAGACTATCATCAGTGTTAGTTGATTCTAAGAAGGTTAGAGTATATTCATAAAAAGAAGGCTTCTGTTTCCCTCCTAAGGCCATATTGGTGCCATTCATCTCAAGTACTGCTGCTTGGACAGCTGTGCACCTCCTGAAGAACTAGCTGATGTTACTTTGCTCTTTAACTGCTAGGATCAGATTCTTCATCCATTCTGTCTAGTCAGGACTCTTGGTTCCAAGTGCTAAATGTCCCGTGAGGGGAAAAAGTGTCTCCAGTTGAAAATTACTGGGGACACTTTTCAGATAACTGAAAAAGTCTAGGTATTAAAATAACTTCAAACAGGATCACACTCATATCCAAACAAAAGTGACCCAGAGCAGACTTATGTTCCACCCGTTCAACACCCTCAAGAGTGTGCAGATGAGAAGGGTATCACTTTCTGCATATCTCCCTTGAAGAATGTTCCAGGTAGGGCTCCCACTGTCAGAGATCATGTGAGGAGCCTCCCAGGAGCCAGTGGTACAGCCAACATTGCCTAAGCTACAAAAGACAATGTGCTTGTTGTAGGAAAGGAAGGGATAAAAAGAAGTTGGATAGGCAAAATCAACAAATGTCTATTCAGAATGTGCATGTTTTTAAGCAAATATTTGTTTAACAACTTTCAGGCTCTGGAAATACAGTGTTGAATGAAACAGATCACAATTCATGTTAGGCATTTTGCATATTATTTCTTAGTGAACATATTTCTAATGTCTTCATTTATTATTTTTTAAAATCTCATATATGTGTAACGAAAATGCTGAAATTATTATTCTAGAAAAAGGGGACATAGACAAATTATAAATAAACATACTTTAAAGTAAAACAGTAATTTTAGAAGATCAGGTCATAGTGATTCCTTTCTGCTCTATGAGTTTTAAAATCACTTGTTTCCTTCTTAACCAGAATAGCCAGTTGTTAAGATGCCATTTTGTCTTCGGATGGGTAAGACACAGCTGATGAGTCTTGTTCACACCCTCTCTCACTCTTGCCCTGGCAGTTGTAGGCTCCTTTCCACCAAGATTTCTCTCCCTTCCTCCCACCTAACAGTCTGAAAATATCTGGTAAGGCTGATGTATTAGTGAGTACTAGTTATGACCGTAGGTGACAGCACCCTCAAAATATCAGTAACTTAAAATAGAAGTTTCATTCCCTCACAAGGAAATGTCTCATGTTGGCTACTCAGTTCTAGGAGGCTTGCTCATAGTATTAGAGGCCCAGTCTCTATTTAGCTTTCCGTTCTATTGTGCACCTCTTCAATAATTCAAATTTCATGATAGTTTGACATGGCTGCTGGCACTCCAACTATCATTTCCCATTCAGCAGAAAGGAGGAAGTATAAAGCCTAGACTGGCCTTTCCTTTATGAACATTTTCTGAAATGACACATATCACTTCTACTTACTACATTCCATTGACTTGAAATCACTCACATGGGACTTCTTAGCTGCAAGGAACTCCTTTCACAAAGGAAAAAGAATAGAACTGGTTTTGGAGGAACAGCCAATAGTGTCTGCCTTAGCAGAATCATTTCATGGTGGCTCTTACAAAGTTGATCGTGAATCCTGGGGTGGTCCAAGATTAAGAACAGTGACGGTGTGTCATTTAAGATTCACACAGGAAAACAAACCATTCCAAAGTCTTATGGGACTGAAGGGGGTGATATAGGAATTAGGAATGCTGCGTGAGTAAATATCAGGAAGGCTGAAGATTGGAGGAATGGACACTGCAGACCTCATTTAAAGACTCTGAGTAGTTATCGTTATGTTTCATGGGGAAAGTGCTGAAATTCTCAGAAGGTTCTGGAAAGGTTCCCACTAAAATCTCAGTTGTGAGTACCCTTGGGAGCCTGGAAAGTTCTGTGACCTCATGTTCGCCATGTGACAGCCACAAACTTCTAAAAATGATAACCTTTCCTTACGTCCATTTTCCATCTATTAGTATTTCTTTCATTAACAAACTCTGACTTAGAACTATATGGGAAGAGGACTCTGGGAAATGTGGCTCTGGGGGACAGAGACAGTGCTGATAGACAATCAAACATAAGTGGTCTGAGTACTAGATTTGTCTCACTAGCTATTGTTGTTGCAACAGGCCAGCATTAAGATGGATCATATTACTATGACAAATGGATCATATGTTGAATTTCTAATGTTCAACACGTCAACACTTCTTCCTTCTGCCAAAATCAAAAGGTTATGGTATGGTGTGAAAATGCTCAATGACAGGCCCAGGTTCTGCCACTTACACCATTCAGAGTCATCTCTGAGTTCTGAGAAAATGCCATGCCCTGTGCTACTTGTGTGGCTGGGGCAAGTTCCTGAACTTCTTTGGATGTGAATTCCACTTCTTTCATTAAAAATAGGATAAACAATTAATTGTATCAATAGATAAGATGAAAGGACATATAAAGAAAAGCACTTAGACAAACATGTAATATGCAATCAAAGTTCATTTTATACCGATAACTCACTTTTATCAGAAAGGTCCTATAATCAGTTCGATACTCAGTCCAGTGTCAGCAAGACATATCATTCTATGCTACCAGATTAGTTTCCCATGCTGAATTTGTTTAATATATTTATAAATACAGTTTATAAATACACTTTAAGAAGCATTATTTTAGTATATTTCCAATAGCAGAAGCCATTTTTTTTCCCTGTGAATAAAAACTTCTTGGCACTGAAAAGAAGCCAAATAACCATCTATCAGAGATGTGGTTGTAATAATTCTTTTTATGGTTTGTTGGCAAGAGCAGGTGAATTAAAAAGTATCTTTACACCCTGAGATTCAAATTATACATATATTCATAGTTCATCTATTTTCTTTATATCTTAAATTTTTACAAGAATAATTTAGGCTACTACTTCCTTGTTTAAAGGAGATTTTACTTTTTCAAAGAGGTGAGGTTTGGGAAAAGGAATGGACTGTGTGTTGGCAGAAGTTGCAAGTAAAACTCTGAGTTCGTGAGGTAGGAAAAGACATGAAATAATAGAATGAAATTTTCTTAAAAATTCAGATGTATCCAGGCAGGGAGTACGTATGAAAGAAGAGAACCAGGAAAGCCCCCAGTGAACTGGTGGATCCCACCTGATCAACAGTGGCAGCTCAGCAGTGCCTGACTCTAGAAGACTATTGTCAGATTAAGACTGTATACTTACAGCTTTTGCTGTAACAAATACAATTAAAAAAAATACTATGTCTATTAGTCAGATCCCGACTATAGGACACCAGCTTTCAAACTATGATTTCAGACTTAATCCAACAAATGAAATCTTTTGCTCTCTAAGTGTTAAAGTGTGCAAGAATGTTCCTTTAAACTATTCCAGGCTAAAAATGTTGCTCATTTTTCTCCCCTAAACGTCTTAGGAAGATGAATCAGTGTCTTATATTCCATCAGATAGTTTCCTATTGGGGATTTGTAAAACAAAGTGATTTTCCACATTCAGTCACACCGGAGGGAAAATCGGATTGCTTTTAGCAACTGTGGTCAGAGAGTTCTGAGAGGGTGGAATAAGGCTGATGCGTAGGTTCTCCCTTGCACTGCAAGCCAAGGCTGCTTCAGGCTCCTGAACCCGTGGTTGTTCTTTCACATGGAGATTCTGCTGTTTCCACTGCAGGTTTATAGGTGCATGTTGGCTCTTGCAACTAAACCTAACAAGCATGGCTCTTCATCGTTACTGTGTAATAAAAATATGTTTGTAGCTTAATCATGGTTTATTACTTATTAAATTTAATGTCCCATGCCTCATAAAGCTGGTGGTATTCTTTTGGTGGTGGTTGTTGCTGTTGGTCTAAATACATATTTGTCATGTTGTTTGTGCTGATTTCTCTAGTTCAGATCTGCTGTTGAAGTTACCATACACCACCAAATTTTGTTAGGTCACATTTGAATTACATGGGGCAGCTTTTCACTAGACCTTGCATTTAATCCGAACAGGTTTGTCTTTGGCCTATAGTGTGTGATCACTCAAAACACAGGAGACTTAAAATATTCATTTGCCCAATGAGTTCCATTGACTGAAAATTTTTCTTCACAATGGTCGTTTCTCAGATTTCTGGTTCTAGAATGAAAATTTTGGAAACAATGATTTTAACACCTGTTGAGGTGCTGGCCCATTCTGTTTTAAACTGCGCCATGGGCACAAGCAAGTATTCCATGGCTCCAACCATGAGAAAAATACTTAGGAATACAAAGAAAACTTAACTCTTAAATCCATCTATTATTTCCGTCTTAAGGATCTGATTGTCATTAAAGAAAATATTTTCTTTATTTAGCCAATTACAAACTGACTTTATAGAATATTAGCTCCCCCAAGAACTCCTAAAATTGTTACATGAAGGTTAGTTCCAGTGAACTTGGTTTTAAATGAAATAGCTATTCTCTTACTGAGAAAATGTATGGTTAATATTTTTAAAAAATGATTTATTTTCATAGTCATGCAAAGAATAGTACAAGAACATTTGGATGAAGACAGAGTTTTCATTTACTTTAAAATTAAATATTAATCATGAAATTTGCTTTTAATCTGAATTTTCTTATGGGTCATTCTGAGTGTATGGTTCAAGTTTTCATTTGCCTAATTTCTTACTTTAAAAAAATTATACTTCTGTGAATTATTTAGTTTGAAATGACTAGTGACAGTGGAAAAGCCTTTTGGAAAACTTAGATGAAGACCACCTTTAAGGAAATTTAAGCCTTCACATTTTTACACTAGTCAACTAGATTTGACAATCTTAGTGTCACTAATTGATGGTATACTCCAAGGGTCAGCCTAATGAGCTTCCTTTGGCAAAATGACACAACTTAAATGGACAGAAAGTAACTGACCAAGAAACAGCCACTGGAAGCAAGATGTGGGCCATACATGCATCTAAGAGAAGTGCCACGGCTTTGGAGCCGGAAAAGCAGGGATAAAAATCTTGAGTCTGCACCTAACTAGCTGTACTCTTGGGTACGTTACCTAAGTTACCTTCGTCTCAGTTCTCTCATCTGTAAAATGAAGGTCATAATAGTTACTTTTCGGTATTTTTTTGAAGTCTAACTTCTTCAAATTTAAATGCTAACACAGTCTCTAACAAATCATGGATGCTCAATTTTTAATTATTACTACTTCCTTGGTGGCTCACTGGTAAAGAACCCACCTGCCAATGCAGGAGAAGCAGGTTGGATCCCTGGGTCGGGTAAATCCGCTTGAAAAGGAAATAGCAACCCACTCTAGTATTCTTGCCTGGGAAAACCAATGGACAGAGGAGCCTGGAGGTTTACAGTCCATGGGTTTGAAAAGAGTTGGACATGACTTAGTGACTGAACAATAAAAGCATTTATGATACTGGGACAATTATTTTACTCATTGCACCATCTCTTCTGGCCAAAGACATTTTGATGAAATAAAAATACCTGTGTCTTCAGTATCTCAATAAAACTCATTTAGGAACAAAAAATACTTTGAGAAGAACACAAGTCCTTTGGAAAATAAATCTCAGACATTGGTTTGTATTAGGACAGTGCTGTGGGAGATAACAGCACAGGAGGAGGAAAGGTACATTCTCGGGATTCATTTTAACCTTGCTTCTTTATTGGGAAGAGAGGCAATTGTGGTATACATATGATGTGGCTTCTTTTCCTCAGTGATCATGCTGAGACTAGCAAGTGACACTCAGATGTTAGCAATTTGGGGTCACATTTGAACTGGTGACTCAGGGGACACATATTCTATATCCCACCAGTTCCTTTAGTCAGCTCCTGAGTCACAACTTTCTTTATTTTCTCAAATAGAGGGAGCTTGCCTCTTGGGAGCCATTTGAAATGAATAAAATATAGTGTTCTGTAGAGCAAATTCTAAATTAGTTAACATGGGCAGGGAGTTCTCTGGTTGGTCTAATCATTGTGAAAATAACCACTTTTCAGAGAAATAAGATTGAGTCAAAGATGTTTATTACTAAAATGAGGTCAAACAGAATTCAGTTATTCTTAGATTCCAAAGGTCTCTCAGGATTTGCAGGACCAAACTGATAACTGTGAATTATAGCTGTGTAGACATCAGATGGGGAAACAATGGAAACAGTGAGAAACTTTATTTTCTTGGGCCCCAAAATCACTGCAGATGGTGACTGCAGCCATGAAATTAACAGACACTTGCTCCTTGGAAGAAAAGCTATGACCAACCTAGACAGCATATTAAAAAGCAGAGACATTACTTTGCCGACAAATATCCATCTAGTCAAAGCTATGGTTTTTCCAGTAGTCATGTATGGATGTGAGAGTTGGACCATAAAGAAAGCTAAGCAACAAAGAACTGATGCTTTTGAACTTGTGGTGTTGGAGAAGACTCTTGAGAGTCCCTTGGACTGCAAGGAGATCAAACCAGTCAATCCTAAAGGAAATCAGTCCTGAATATTCATTGGAAGGGCTATGCTGAAGCTTAAGCTTGAATACTTTGCCCACCTGATGCAAAGAATGGACTCATTTGAAAAGACCCTGATTCTGGTAAAGACTGAAGGTGGGAGGAGAAGGGAACGACAGAGGATGAGATGGTTAGATGGCATCATCGACTCAATGGACATGAGTTTGACCAAGCTCCAATAGTTGGTAACAGAGAGGAGACCCGGCATGCTGCAGTCCAACTCAATGGACATGACTTTGAGCAAGATTCGGGAGTTGGTGATGGACAGGGAAGCCTGGCATGCCGCAATCCACATGGTCACAAGAAGTCAGACACAACTGAACAACTGAACTTAACTGAATGCTTTTTCAGGATAGCTACTTTTGCAACAAGAATGACACTTTGGGATTTATTAATATATTTTTTCTTTTCCTTCTTCCCCAACCAAGTACATTCTTTCTCCCTTACTGGCCCAAGACCTCCGTCTCCCTAGGAAGTTTGGAGGAAGAGAGGAAAATAGATTCGTTTGAGACAATGCAAAAGAAAGAAAAGCTACCTAACTTTTGACATTTAAGATATCACATAGCAAGACAAAAGCTTTGAAACCACATTGTTATAGGGTGAATTTTTTAAGTTCTTTACCTCATCTTTTTGCAACTCAAATGAAAATTTCTATTCTCTAGCACAGAATAAAAAATCTATTACTATTCTATTGAGGGGTGATATTGGGATTTTCCAGGCAAGAGTACTGGAATGGGGTGCCATTGCCTTCTCTGTAGGGTAAATAAGAAAGCACTAAATGAGTTTGTAAAAGAAGAGAGAAAGCAAAAGAATATTTGTTCTGATTTGCTTTCTCTCCACTATGGTCTTATGGTACTGGTAGTGTGTTTAGAATCTGGAGAGGAAAGGACCATGGAACTCTGGAAGGGGGAGGGCCATGCCAACATAGGGAGGTTCTAGTTAGGAAAAGGGAGGAGCAGTCAGGTTAGACAAGCTAGGTGGTGACTAGCGGAGAGGACCATAAGTCAGGATAGCCAGAGGAGAGACAGGGCGACTTAAGATCTGTATGTGGGGCCTGGGTTGAAAAGATGGGGGGCTGATGGGAAGTGTCTCAGTGACGAGGAGATGGTCAGAAATAAAATAATGGGTCATGCTGCTGTTGCTGCTAAGTCGCTTCAGTCATGTCCGACTCTGTGCGACCCCATAGACGGCAGCCCACGAGGCTCCGCCATCCCTGGGTCATGAGCTCACCAAATATCTGAGCACTGCCAGCCAATGGGAGGACAGTTGAAAAACATTCTGCAGAGGCATGAAGCAATACAGGATACAGCCTTTTACCAAGGCTTTGTATTCAATCTAAGGGACTGTATTTGTATTTTTAGAAATTTCTAAGTATTAAACTGGAGAGGAGCATTCTTTTTCAACCCAGAAATGCAGGCTCAGGAGGTTCACCGGTTACTCCCACATTTAAGAAAGAATGTACATTTTCTCAACTTTCTATAGATTAGCATGAGTTAAAGTTTGACACTGTGACACTTATAACCCATCTGAAACTGTGTGTCTTAAAAACGAAGGCTTCAGATTTTGGTAACTTGCTGTTGCTGGGTTTGTAGCACGTTTGCCACCTTCTCTTTCCCAGGATGCACGGCTGCAGCATTGCCAGTTCAGGGGCAGTGGGGCAGGGGCTCATCTCACAGGTGTCACAAAGAAGTCTTATCTGAAATGGACCCAGCACCATTTCTCTTTTTCTGCTCCGACATTCTAAGGTGCTCATGACACCTAAGAATCATGGGGAATTTGAAAAGTAATACCTACACTGGGGATATTCAGAGCTAATTGTGCTAGAGGGGGCCACAGGAATTAATATTTCTTAAAAGCTCCCCAGCTAATTTTTATCTGCAGCCCAAGTTGATGACCAAAGCCTTAGTGTACAATGCTAAGGAGTCTGGCCCCAGGGAAGCTGTATGAAGGTGCCTCATCAGTGCCGACAGGGTTTGTAGGTGACTCACCAATTTATCTTTCCTGGGCATTACTGCTATCCTCCCAAATATTGCCCCTTCCCTTGGCAGGACCACCTCAGCCTGGTCCTTCAGTGGTGCTGCTGATGTGCCAGGGTCCCCAAAATAACAAAATTGTGCTTCACTCATCCAGTAATCCCTGGAGGAGGTCATCACTACCCACTCCAGTATTCTTGCCTGGAGAATCCCATGGACAGAGGAGCCTGGTGGGCTACAGTCTGTGGGGTCACAAAGAGTCAGAAATGACTAAATGACTAACACACATCCTGTAAGAGGCTGAGCCAGAATTCCAGCTCCTAACAGTAACTGTATTACCTGTGTTCTCTATAAAAGGAAAAACGAGCACAATCCAAGGAAGTCCTAAATCAAATTATATTTCCAGTCAGTACAAAGATTAGAAACGTCCCAATATGATGCGAGAGAAGCATTTAAATACAGTGATAATTCTCTCATCCCAAATCTGTATCTGAGGAGGATACATTACCCAGGACTTGGGTAGGAGAAAACTATGATAGACTCTTCTGATACAAAGTGGGAGAATACTCATTCAACAAATTACATTTAATGATGACTCCTCCCAGTGAAGTTCTGAGCTAGGAGCTGAAAATAAAATAAGATGCACAGCCTCCTGTCTTTGGGAAACTCATGTTTCTTTTGGAGGTTGACAATTTTATCAATGACTTTTATTTGCTTACTACTGTATGTTTGAAATATATGTATCTATTTGGATAGGACCATATAATAATATATAATTTTTCTTGTTTCCAATTGGACACAAAACAGTTATCTTACTAACAAATATTCTTCAACATAAGGAAAATATTATATACCCTGATGAATTAAAGTGAATAGGGTAAGAAAGAAATGGAAAGAAAATTTCATAAAGATAAATGAGTGCTGCCAGCCAGTGGTATATTGCTTGGCTCCATTCTCCTGAAAGTGCTGGGAGCCAGATTACTTGATTTAGCTCAGACTTTAAATAACCTCATAAAAAAGTCCAATCCACAAGCTATTTACACCTTTATTGAAGTAGCAAACTTTTTTATTTTATAAAATAGGTAAGAATCCTGAGGGGAAAAGTATCGAAGGGTGTAGCAATTGGGAAAAGTCAACACCTATAAAGTGTTATAATAAATTTTGCCTTCCAATGGAAAAGAGTATGAGATAATTTCATGAGGTATTCATGAGAATGGGGCAATAGGTCTGTGGCCTATAAAACCCTCAAGATCACAACACTAACTTGGTATATGCCATAAACACCATCCAAATTCAGCATGAGAAAGAATCTGTAATGGTAGCACAATCGACCCTAGCTGGTCTTGCCTCTGTAGGAACTAGAAAAAAAGCCATGGGTGGGGCACCAGTGATAGGTTTTATAAGATGCCAATATATTGGAAACTTGGTAATAAAAATATATACAATTTTAATCTTCAACTTTTTCTTTAAAAAGGTGATGAAGCAAATAAGGAAGTGATATGAAAAGGTATTTTTAATAGAGTCAGAAGAGCAATGAATCTGAAGTTCAAGTCAGTTATTTTGAAGATATTTTAAAACTGAAAATAAACCAGACAGAACTTGACTTAGATTGTTGATTACTTGCCTCTCCTTTTCAGTATACAGTCTGTTTATTGCTAAGATCCATCATGAATCATGGACAATAGGAGATTCTTCTGATGCTCTTCTTTGCTACTTCTTTTTATGTTTATAAAGATTTCCGTGTTTCCTAATAATCAAGGATCCTTAGTTCTTAGTGTTACTTGACTAGTTTTATTTAATAGCTACCTTTAGAGTGAGTAGTTATTCATCAGATGATGAAAGGATTGAGGAAAGATTTTAAGGAAAGTTTTATTTCATTAATATTTTTTATCAGAATATGAGTTATCATTAATATTTGCATAGCCAATAAGCACTTAATTAGGTTTATAGTGTATTCCTAATGATAAGGTTGGTAGGGAGAACCTGCTTTCAAACTAGCTGAGTGAAGTCCTCAATGTACTATTGGCAAAAAGAACCAGCATAGAGTCAGATTTCTATTATGAATTACCTGTGATCTGTAGCCATAGAAATAAAGGTAGAAATTTTACTGAGACTAGTTTGTGCCTGAGAAAAATGTGTGTGTATATTTTGTAAATCAAACTAAAAAAATATTATATTGACTGAATGGATTAAAAATTTAGGCATTTTGTAGTTGTATAATTCAGAACCAGATGAGGGGAGATTAAAAGTGCACAACACTATGTTAGACAGAGAAGTGAAATAATCATAACACTAATCACAAATCCATTTTATACCAGTGGGAGCTTCCCAAGTGCCTTTGTGGAATGATCTCCCTGTGCTTACTTAGGTGTGTTTCTTTGTTCCTGTGTTTGTTTAAACATATAAGTTTGTCACATCCTGTTATCAATCATAATAGCCACAGTGAGAAATTCAGCTTATGAAACAGAAAGCCTTGACCCTAATTAACAACCAGGTGAGTGAAGCTACCTTTGAGCTTAGAAATGGTATATATCAGCATATCATCAGTCAAACTCTACTTATTATCTGGAGACTACGACTAGCTTATAATCATATACTTTCCCAACTTTTGGCAAAAGCACTGGAATTTTGGCTGTATTTGCCAATAGACCTAAATTCTGGAAAGGCAATGCCAGTGTTTGAATGGTTTAAGAGCTGTGATAGAGTCACTTTAATGGGTGCTGCCCAGCCTTTACACAGAGATAGGGTTTATACAAGTTAGTCAATCCAAATTACATGATTCTTAGAAATAAGTGGATAAAAATTATTCCCTGTCATAACTGGGGATAGCAAGGTGTTTGTAAGATTGTTGAGCAATTCACAATACAGCTACATACCAGGATTTGATTCTTTACATCAGCAATCTCTGCTCTGAGTTCCTTTTAATCCTGATAAATTTATCAGAGAAATCATTCATTTATTCATACATGCAAACAGCAGCTACTTTTAGGAAAGTCTGCAGTGTGTGGGTCATTCTGCGTAAGGTGGAGAATTCAGAGAAAAATGAGATGATATCCTTAAATTCAAGAAACTCAAAATTCTTCACAGTGACTTGAATATTGTTAACTAACAGCATGCATTTGAATTATATCTATTTTGATAAGAAACCGTGAATTAAAGGGATACCAGCAACAAGGGAAGCACCTCCTCCAGCAGGCTTTATTTATGTCGTACAATAACTATTCCTTTGTTGACACGGTTCTGCTACCCTCCCCTGCTACTTTTGGAAAACACATGGAAAAATATTGTTCTCTCAGATCTGCATTTGGGGTTCCCCTAGTTCCACCTTTTTATGGCTTAAAAAAAAATGTTCTATTTTATTCTGAAAGCAGTGGTGCTGAGAGTAAGAGAAGTGGCATGAAAAGCATTTAAGGAATGAAATTGTAAAAATGTATTGTTGGCAATGACTTTTATCTATTTTACCTTGACAAAATAAAACAAAACCCCCAAACAAAAAATCATGGGAACATTCCTTAAAGCAGTTAGCTTTCTGACAAACAATACAGGGTTGGTGGAGGTCCTAATAATGGGGGAAACTCTGCTTATGCTTCTGAGTAAAAGATCCATGTTTGAGAGCCCCCTGACCAGAGCTATCTGCTACAGTAGCATCAGCATGAAAAAACACTTCTTTTTCCCATCCCTTCAAAATAAGATTGGCCATCATAAATGCTTTACTCTCAGAGAAGCAGGGCTTGATCTGCCTTTTCATTAACTATGCAAATTGTTTAGACAGAAGAAAGATTGTTTTTTGGATGTATAAATCAGTGTCTTCTATTTCATGGGTAACAGATTAGAACTCAGGAGAACATCAACTTTCTCAGAAAATTATGCCAATAAAGCTCATGTGCTTCCCTAAATTAAGACAGTAAGGGCAGGCAACTGAAGAAATAGATGAAATGGAGTAGTCTGTGATGTTTCATTGGGAAAATAAATTTTTTAAAATTTTTTAAAGTTTGTTAGGAAAAAATGGACTATTAAATGTCAAGGATTTTTATTCTATGTAATATTCAGAAGTCAATCTTATATTGAATTAATAATACCAACCAGTGAAATATTAATAGATCTAAGAATGATGTTGCTTTGTAATAATTATTATTTGCTAGATTACAAAAAATAAGTCCTTGCACTATACTTGGATGGAGAAGATAGTAAATGAATATATATATTTGGAATTTTCTTTTTATGATAGCTTTCTAAGTATTGCTTACTGTCTGTACTGAATAGATCTAATTTTACTTTTTCTTTTCAAACACTAAATATTAAATGACATGTTTATAGTAGAAGTAAAATGTCATTTTTGGAGAAGACAAACTCTTATGCACAAACTCCTACATAGTACAAAAGATAATTAATGATCAGTATACTGTGAATATGCAATAAATTATGTAAAAAAAAATCTAATTGAAAATAGTGATGAGATCTCTGATTTTGGATTCTTGAGCCCACACTCCCTTAAATAGTAGTGCCAATTTTCACGAGAGGAAGTTTAGAATTATCAGAATAAAATTAATTTTAATTCACTTTAATTAAAAATTCACGTATTTGAATATATACAAATGTATCTCCTCAAGATCATTTTTAGGAAGAGGGAGAACATAAAGAAAGGAAATAGACTTCTATCGAATGTCTAGTGTAAGGTTAACTTTTAGTCTCCTGGCCATCCTGTAATGCTGGCTTTATTATCTCTGCTTTTACAGAAGGAATACGGCCTTCTTGGAGAGTTTAAGTAACTTTCCCAGGATTGCAAGGTAAGTGGCAAAACGAGGAGTCACTCTCCAGACAGTCTACCAAAGTTTTCCATCTTATCCATCTCCAAAACTCTGGGAGGGCATCACAATGTGTAAGGAAAGGTTTTGCTTTTGTTTGTATGTTCCTTTGTTTAATGGGAGGATATAAAGTCAAAGAAGGGATGATGCTTTGGGTTCAGTGTCCAGAGGCCTAAATTAATCAGTTTCCTTTCTTCCCTAGCCTCTGAGTACTCAGAGATACAAGAGTGGAGGAGGGAAAGATCCTGCCTTTCTTGTCATTCCTGTTGCAATAATTAGAGGAATAGCTCCAGCTTGTTTCACTGACTTGATATTAGGAATAATTCATTTAAATTGTTTAACATCAACGTAAAGACACTGAATTTTTAAATTAAATGTAATCTTGAATAATTCTTGTCAGAAAGCTGTATTTTAACTTCAAAAATAGTACTCGCTTCTCTGAAAATGCTATTTCCACAATGGTTTTTAATGGCTCAGTGGGAAGACTGCCATCTGCTGAATCAACAGTACCTTTTCATGTACTACCTGAATAATTCTTAGAAATCAATATTGTGTAGAAGCTAAAGACATCTCTCTGTGCATATATCTGAGAATGTGTGTATGTATATTCCTACATATACATACACAGTGATAGTCCTTTTAGTTTCTCTTTGACCACTTACCTATGAATTGTTCTTAGACGCTAGATATGTAGAAAGCTCATCCTTTAGAAATTCAGATATTCAGTTAAAATAGAAATTCAGATATTCAGTTAAAAAAATCTAATTTGTAAAGAATTGAATTTATTTACTACAAAGAGATGTTAGATATTAACCTAATTCTCTGGTATATTGTTTCTTGTCAGTCACGATATGTCTGCTGATCTTAAACTTATTATTTCCTTTGCTCTCTTTCTCCCTCACACCTCTGTTCTTAACTCACATTTCTCTTGGAAATCCAGACACAGAAAGTAAAACTTTCAAAGTAATTTTTATAATTATTTACTTTCATTGTGAACATAGATCTCATTGCCTAAAAATGTCTGTGTTGCTGTGTTAATAACAATATGAAAAAGATCATCATTCTGGCCAGCCTTTGTCCTGCAGACACATGATCCTCCTGTCAAAAGGAAACTGTTTATTTTTCATTTTAATTGTAATTAGTAACAAAATCTCTAATCATATGGCTTATTTGTTGAATGTGTGTGCCTCTTTCCTGCACTAAGCTCCCCTTTTCCCTTTTCTGCTCAGTGAGAGACCAGCCCAAGAAGTCAGTAGGAAAACAGCATGTTTACTCCTTGCACCGAATCTTTTGGTTGGTTTGTTTTTGAATTCTGGCATATGTCACTCTTTGGGGGGATAAAAGTTTGCCTTGGATTCCCAGGTACAAAGGAGACTCAAGTTAGGACTTAATTTTTTTTCCTTAGAGCAGGACCCCAGCAAGGAGGCATCTAGACTTGGTGTGAAAAATCTTTTCACCTAAGATTATATATTATCTTTCTCTCTATTGCTATCGCTAGTAAAATGCCACAAAGTTAAAAAGCAATCTATTGAGACTTTAAAAAAAATCACCAGGTTTTCACAATCTATCTTTTAATATAAGATTAAAAGTCATCATGATGAGACATAGTCTTAAAACTTAAAATCTGTCAGAAAAAGAATAAAAAAGTCTACAATATTTCTTATTCTAATTAGTTTCAATATATGCTTATAGTATATAGTAATTTATATTATATTATGTAATGAAAATTTAACAATAACTGATGCATAGTATATACAACAAAATTGGTTATTTGCTTGCTTTTATTTTCACAGATATTTAAGCCCATAATATTGCAGTCAATGTTAAAATATTTACCTCTGAAAAAATTTTGTGGTTATAAAATAATTTTTAGTAAAACCCCTATTTGTATCACTCTAATAAATAGCTTACCTATAGCTTTTTAGAAATTCCTCAACTACCTTGTATATATCTTTGCAGTTACAGTTTCTCACCAAAAGTTCAAAATGGGAGGGGGAAAAATTACACTCATACTCACAGACTTGTTGGAAATCAAGATTTAAAAATGAATGATATACAAATTATTCCAAAGCACAGTTATTTTCATTGGGAGAGAAGAGACAATTTCCCAGGGAAAAATAATAAAAAAATATAAATTTGATATGACTGAAAGAAACATTTTAAAGTTGTTAAATTTTTAAGTGTGATTCTGCCAAACATGCATGTTGTCCCAATTTTTTAAGTCCTCAAACACTCTCAGTATCTCTGAAGTACCTAGGTATATCACATAATTGAAAAGACAACAGAGAATCCAGAACTGAAATATGTAATCTATGGTAGTTCATTAAAATATCTAATCCTTAGATATTGTTGTTGCCTTTCATCTGTTGAAATGTAACTCTGAGGATTTTGTCTCTAAGGTCACATTTAGGTCTCTTATCCTATAATTCCATAAAATGTTTTAAATAATCGTCTTCATCGTGTGCTTCTTTCTTATGATATATCCACCTATAATTATAACTGGGATACTCACTTCTCTCTGTAGCATCTCTGGCATCAGCCCACTGTTAAGTAGAAAGCCCATGAGTGTCTAAGTATATAATTTTGATCTTTGAAAAATGACTAAGATGCCACAAAAAAAGGAAACAAAACCAGAAGTCAACGTGTACTAATCGAGGATCAGAAAAGAAATTTCTCTCTTTGAAAGACTGTTCTCCCCTGTTATACTGAGTTTTCACCTAAAATTCAGTTGGTCTTTTTAGATTTTCTCAGGTTTATGTTGTTGTTCTTTCCTGTATATCTTTGTTCTCTATTTACTGCTTGTTTATAGCACACGGGCTAGGCTTATAATTAACTTTGCTCCTCCAATATACATTTGACTTCTACCACTAGCATTCTTACCAGCCCTTGTGTTGGCTTTATCTTCCTGCACCCATGAACTGGTCCTGTTTGCTTGACTGTGGTGCAAGGGTGATCTGGGGACTCAAGTCATAGGGAGACATAGGGGTGCAGCTTTCTTCTTGTTTGAGTAAAAGACTCAAGGTTAGAAAATTTCATGTTTTTAAACTTGATTCTGCCAGAAAAATAATTTGTTCAATATAAAGTTTATGCAAGTGTCCTTTTCCTATCCTATTCATAACAGCCATGAATGATCGGTTAATATATCTCAGTAGGGGGATAATACAAGGTTACTGTAATGAATTCACCATGTTTTCTCCAATGCTTCCTAGATGGAATTTACATCTAAGGGCAGAGGTTACTATGAAGAATGACTTGGGAAAAGTAAGTGCTAGTCATAGTTGATTTCAATTATTCTATTTAAAATTATGTGAATGTCATTCTTGGGTATTGCTTTTCCAGTGGGATTTATATTATAATAAGTAATTCAACATTGATTAAATCTAGTCCTGGTAACCATATTAACTAAGATGGCCCATTTAAATAAATTGTCTAAGTATTAACAAGGATTCATAATATTTCTATGCTTTACATAAAAACAAAACATATTACATTTGTTTCTTGGAGTTATGACTAGGGAAAAGTTTTGATGGAAATGATGAGGACTTTAGCTTTCTAAACCTAATTTGCAGGCAGTGTTTAGAGGAGAAGTAAAATGTCCATTGTCAAAGTTGTACATAAAAATAGGAACTTTTAAATTATGAATTGGGTTAACATCTGTTAGGCAAACTGTTTGCTTAGACTTATTTTAACATTTCACTTCCCTTGCTACCCCCTCTGTCTCTCTTGCACATCTGGGAATGTGGTGAGAGTACCACAGGGACAATTATAAAGCCAGAGTCCAGTTAAGGACCCTGAATTTTCCATTTTTAGCTTCTGCTGAAATGTAAGGATGTCCCAAGAGTGGCCTGTGTGGACTCCACAGGAAGAAAGATCTTGATTTAAAACACAAATAAAACCAACATTGCAACAAAATGGAGACTTTTACAAGGCCAATTGACATAAATAAAAAAAAAAATAACTATAGACAGTCCATTTTACACATGCTGTTAAAGTTGCTGAAATATTTTTATTTGAAGTACAGTATATTATCTATTGAAGATAAATATTTTAGAAACAAGAGTTAAAGTTAAAACCTACTAGAGGAAACTAGTTCAAGCAGGCAGGATATAGAAATTGTCAAGGACAGAGGCTTTCATATGAAACAGCTTCTATTCCTACCCTGGCTATGCCAGGTCCTGGTGTTGCCAGGAAGCAGATCACATAATTCCTTTAAGTCTCAGTTTCTTCATATGTAGAATGAGGATATGATGTGATGATGGCATCAACCTCATTAGGGTTATTGGAGGATTTAATGCAATAATATACATATATGCTTATCATTTTTCATGTGATAAAAACGAATATTACTATTAATAGCTGCTGGTCATAATAAAGCTGTTGAAAAGTGACCATGAAAATGATGATTTATGGTTACATAAAAAAAAAGACTTAAATCCCAATAAAGAAACGGTGACAATGATCTTTATGATGAAATGAGAACAAAGCAATTTGCCAAATAGCCTGTGGAGGAACACATTATCTACTTTTTTGCCTTTTTTTTTTTTTTTTGGCTGTGCTTCAGTTTGTGGGATCTTAATTCCCCAATCAGTGACTGAACACCAGTCCTCAGAAGTGAGAGCACAGCATCCTAAACACTGGACCACCAAGGAATTCCTACCTGCTTTGTTTTGATTATCTGGAATTATCATGATTCTTATGCCTTTCCTATAAGCCCAATGACTGAATGAGGATGCATTCCAATAAGACATGATGGTATTAGTACTTTCAGGTATTTTAAAACTGAAGAGATGAATGGTGATGATATTTCAAAATAAGCTAAAACACCAGTCATTCCTTTCCAATCATTCCAGTCTTATTGTCTTCAAAAATTTACTATACGGTAATTAAAAAAAAAAAAAAAAGAGTTTTTTGCATTTTTTTTTTTAAAGTAAAACTGATTCTTGTCACCCACTTGCAAGTTTTCAAAAGGTCACCAGTGGCATCATTGTATATCCCAAAGCCTCTTACGAAGTCCTCTGGAATTGCCTCCATTGTTCTGGGCTCATCTCAGACTACTCCCCTGCATGCCCCAGCCTACCAACTTGTATTGGCCAGTTGCCCTCATGCCCCAAGTTCTCCTTTGCTTCTATTATTTGTCTATTACCATATCCCCCTGTTTGAACACCCTGTCCCCAGCCTTTGGACAGGCTAATTTCCGTTAGACTTTTAAGATTCAGCTCAATCTTCCTCAGGAGAGAATTCCCTCTTAAGTTGCACTTCAGCTGTTAAGGGTACTCAGGTGTGCAATTTCCTATCCCTTGAAACTGCAGTGCTGTTTTCCTTTACACGTTTGTATCCTGGGAAGTGCTTCCCAGGGGGCGCTAGTTGTAAAGAATCTGCCTGCTAATGCAGGAGACAGAAGTTTGCCCCCACAACTAGATCGTGAGTTTTTGAGGTCAGTAATAATGTCTTGTTTGTCACTAACATATAATCTCAATAAATATCACTCAAAGGAGTGGACTGTCACTATGAAGCTCTTCTAGACCTGCCTTTTGTATATCAATGTGAATATTCATAGGTACTAACTTTCTATCCCTCTGGATTAATAGCAGTCTGTTTCCCAAATATAAGACTCCTTGAGACATAATTCTTACATATGTAAATTGAGAACAAGCCTAAGAAAATTAGGGTACCTGCAATACACACCATACTATTTGGCAGGAGTGTGATTTGGATCATTAAATCATAGATTCAAGGAGAATTCCAAACAAAGGCCTCATGCATTATATTCAAATTTTGAAGGGTAGTATCAACTTGGTTCTTATCCCAGTGGTAGAGATCTGGATTAGCCCTTTACAGAAAAACAAGTAGGACTTCTCAAGACCAGTTGATGTTTTATTCATCATGAAGTACATCATTGGCATTTTATCAATGTTAAATAATGATAACAATGAGGCTAATCAAAGCATGGTTTTAGATATGTCTGTGCCTAATGGAAAAATTTAACCTCAGTGTCTCCACTAACATCTGAATGTCTTCATGGCTCTTGGCTTGAGGGTTGCTACACATGATTGAGACGAAGACCCTTTCAACAGCAGAATTACATGGTTTGATCACTACCATGTGCCCTCCCAAACATTTGCAAGCACAGATTCACAAATTTGTCTGCCATCTCATTGTTTTCTCAAGTCCTTAATTTCCAAACAACATTTTACTTTTTTTTTTTATAACCTTGGGTTGTTATTCACATCTTTAGCATTGGTGTTTATGTATGTATAATCTCATATTCCTCAGTCTCTTTAAAGAAAAATCAAATGCCTTTATTTGCTTCTTTAAAATATAATTTTATTTATTAGTTTTGGCTGTGCTGGGTCTTCCTTGCTGTGCAGGCTTTCTCTAGTTGCAGAGAGCAGGGCTACTCTCTAGTTCTGGTGCTCAGGCTCCTCATTGCAGTGGCTTCTCATTGCGGTGGCCTCTCTTGCCATGAAGCACAGGCTTCAGGGTGCGAAGGCTTCAGTAGTTGTGCGGACTTGGTGGTTGCAGTTCCTGGGCTCTAGAGCACAGGCTCAGTAGTTGTGTCACATGGCTTAGTGGTTCTGTGGCAAGTGGGATCTTCCCGGATCAGGGATCAGTGACAGGCAGATTCTTTACCACTGAGCCACTAGGGAAGTCCTCCAATGCCTTTAAATACAAAGATGTGGATATATAAATGATATGGGCAAAGAAGATGATTCTAAGAAAAGATAATCTAAGATAGTCTTAATTCTGTTGAGAGGATAACTGAATACTTAGCAAGAATGGTTTATTGCTATTGACCTGATTTGTATATGCTTCTCATTTTTTCTGCTGTACAATATGTCTTTTCATGTAGTAAGTTCCATGCAGAAAGAAATGGGTTTAGTTCATAGAATATGACCATGTCTGACTGTATTCTGTAATGTGGAAATAGCCATAAATATGAATGAGTTAAGACATTCAATTATTGCTCCTTTTCCTTTGAAGTAAAATGATATTTTGATTGTCCAGTTGAAAATACAGTAGCTTATCTGTTCATAATAAATTTGTAACCTATCAGGAAGCCATTCATTGCCTGGGAAATCTCATTTTCCCCCTATTATGCTACTCAATGTGTTTAATCATTAACTGGAAAAGGAGAAATTCAGTTAAAGAAAAAAGGAATCATAAGTCTTCATTGTTCTTGCTAAATTATATCCCAATTAGTGTGATGGTAAGCACTAAATGGCCAAAAAAAATAAAAGAAAAAAACCTGAATACTTTTTTTCCTTTAAAAGTAGAACTTTAGGATTTTCTCTGTATATTGATGTTAAATGCCAAATATTTATTTAAGATAATAAAAATCTTCCCAACCCCATCACACACAAAGGATAGATTGAAATTTAAAATTTTAAGTAAAGATTTAGCTCTGATTTCTTATATAACCTTATGATTTCTAAATTGTTTCTCTCAATAAAAAGTAAAACTGTTTTGAGAGCCTAAAAATGTACTTTTACTGAGTTTCTTAGGATTTAAATATAAATAAAAATAATACATTCAACATTCAAAGTCTAGATGAATGAATCAGACCAATTTATTGATTTTTGCCTTTGGACTACATTTGGTTCCAAACTGGAACAAAAAATATTTGTTCCATTTAAAAGAGTTTCTAAATGCATTTTACAAACTCATTATTATTATTGGTAAGTACCATTAGTAATTAAAACCAAAATCAGACCACAAGCCTATCTTGTCTTAAACAGACGGTATTCTTAATAATACTAAGAAAATGATCATGAATCAGACGGTAAATGTGATTATAAGCCTTTTCAATTTAGATACCAAAATATTTGAGTCGATTTTTGGTTGTATTCTGTGTAAACAGACACCTGATTGACTTCAGTGTAGATTCAACTCTGGTATTTTGCTCACAACAGCCCTAGATACTTTGGAGAATTTCAAAGGATAGATTTCTCTTGTCACTGTGGGGCCTAGAAGAGGAACATGCATGCACACACACAAAACATATTCAAAATTATTTTTTCAAATACACTTATTGAGCATGTCTTGTAAGTTCCAGGTTATGTGAGAAAATCAAAAGGATTAAGACACACCCCTTCTCAAGCTCAGTTTAGTGCAGGAGACAGATTTCTATATGGGGGTAGAAGGACATTATAAAAAAACACAGTAGAATAAAAATTCAAGGCTAATTTCTATGTGCTCTTTTAATTACTTTGTTTCCACAAGTGAAAATTCCTTTGGCCTTTATTGTTTAAATGGTGAAACAAATACTAAATTCTGCTTGTCCTTGTAGGTAGCTGGTGAGAGCTCTCCAAGAGGTTATGTATCAGTGCCTTTAGGTTTCCTTTTGAAGCCAGGTTTAAAGAAAAACATACTAGACTATAGATAGTATAAATGTTTGAGGGTAACTGAATACTTCTTTTCAAATTTTTCCTTCCTCATTGTTCCTATCTTCTTTCCTTCTGAATGGTTGCTTATTATATATATTTTTATATATCTATATATGGAGAAGATGGACCTGAAAGCATATTATGAAGCATAATTACAAGATACCGCAAAAGCCACGAGAAGGACAGAAAGTTTAAAGAAAGAACAAAGCTAAAACTAAATCTTCATATTTTATATCCAGTAATTCAAGTGCCTTTGTATGATAGAATGGTAACATAAGCAGGTGAAATGCAAAGGAATTGTGGCTTTCAAAGTATAGGGACTTCTTGGGAAGTGGAAAACCTGGTTGTGAAAAGATCAGGTTCTTGAGATAAAGTTACAAAAATTTAGGTATGTTTAATGTGGGGAAATAACAATGTAAGTTTCATAACCAATTGCTTTTATTTTATTTAATGTGATTTATTGTGATTTGGAGGGCTTCCCTGGTAGTTCAGCTGGTAAGGAATCTGCCTGCAATGTAGGAGAGCCTGGGTTGGGAAGATCCCCTGGAGAAGGGGTAGGTTACCCACTTAAGTATTCTTGGGCTTCTCTAGTGGCTCAGATGATAAAGAATCTGCCTGCAGTGCAGGAGACCAGGGTTCGATCCTTGGGTTGGGGATATCCCCTAGAGGAGGACATGGCAACCTACTCCAGTATCCTTGCCTAGAGAATCCCCATGGACAGAGGAGCCTGGCAGGCTATAGTCTATGGGATCACAAAGATTTGGACACAACTGAGTGACTAAGCACAACATAGCATATTGTGATTTGGAACAATACATTTTTGTATTACTTTAATAATAAGTCTTATGTGTCTTCAGAAAGCCTGACTCCCAGAGACACTATCTGAAACTAGCAATCCAGTGTGGACTTATAAGCCCTCCCTCTCCAAGGCTACCCCTTTTGAACTTTATTTGGAGGGGATTGTGAGTGAGTATGTGTGGAAGGGGAGTGGATATAAATGTATTTTTCTAAGCAATTTCCCTTTAATTAAAAATGTGTTTTGGATTTATATTTATTTACACTTGAATTATCAAAATGTTCCTTTGGAAGAATTTTTTCCCTTTGAGGCATCTTAACTCACCCTCCCGGAAGCCACATTTTACCATAAGTAGAAAAACTCCACACCAAGAAGTTAGAGTTTTGTTCCAGACTCTAACCCTACAATTTTGTGTGGGTTTTAAACTTGGCAAAATGTATGATCCCATCCCTAATCACAATCCATAATAGTACAGTGTGTGACAGTGGGGACAGAAGAAGGACTCTCCTGAAATAAACCAATAAACCCACCTGGGAGAGTTGTCTGCGTTTTACTGTTCCCTCTCTTCACTGATCCCATGAATATCTCCCCCCAGACAAACCCTGCTTTTGTCCCCAGGATATTTGATAGACAGAGATCCTGAAGCCTGCTAACATAACAGTGTCTCTCATCCTTTGAAATTACAGGTTTAATTACAGAGGTGCTCATCTCATTCACTACCCATCATTTGTTTTAAATGTGCAACTCACATGTTCTTCTTTGATTCTGGGGACCTGTACCATTTTCCATCCAGGAGATGCCAACACAGCTGTTGGTATGACCTGTTGGGTTCTTTACCCAAGAGAGAGTTTTACTTGTAAACTTTACTTTCTCAAAGGTGGGGTATAAAACAGACAAAATAGAATTTACACATAAACCCACTAAAGTTGAAATTTTTATCTATTATCTCTTTATTGGGGGAAAAAAAGAAAGATTTTCTCTGAGTCATCCCAATGAAGCCAAACAGTATTTCCTCTTTTGAGGGTCTTAGATGAAGGCCTGGTTAATCCTGACAAAGAGTCTCTTAACTCCACTGGTTTTGTTTCCTGTAAATGTGGCCTGGCCTGGCCCTCTAGATAACGATGTACTCCACCCTTGAGGATGGGATGATGGGCTGATGGGCTGAGACCTCTACTTGATTGTTAGCCACCATCTCCAAACCCCATGGGCCAAAGCTCAGGTCTTTTACTGCTTCTAATAGCATACGTGGAAAGTGCACAAGCATCAAAACAATGGAAGTAATAAGAGCATCTTTAAAAGGTATTTGTTAGCACTCACCCCATGGACTTAACTCTTATTTAAGGGAAACATTATAATTGTGGTGAAATTATAGATTACCATTTTTCTCAGACTTCCTACAGGTAACCTCTACCCATTATGCTCCTATATTTGGAATAGTCCACTGAGCTACTTGGAGCAAGGCCATTAGCTCAGTGCTTGCAACTGGAGTTATAGGAGAAAAAAAGAGGGAAACTTTTATAATAATTCTTATTTCATAAAGTGTCATGTTATTTATAGGAAAATGAGACAGTAAAGTGTGCTTTCTTTTAAATCTGGCCTTTACTGCACCCTATAATTTATGGTAATATAATAAGTAATTTGAAAATAAAGATTTGAGACAACATTTCAGCATTAGTGTTTTTAAGACAAAACAAACATTCAAAATAAAACCTAAACCACCAAAGTGAACTCTATCATTAAATGCCTACTTTTTTGCTAAATTTGTAGTTATGGCAGCTCAAAATCTCAAACTCTTCATTTGTGACCTCTTGCAAAGTAAAAATAATTATATTATTTTCTGTGGCACGAGGGCATTATGGCCCATTATTTTTTTCCTCCCCAAAGTCCAAGTGGATTTGCATCAGCTGCTATTAAATGGGATTAATGAACTTAGAGGAATTTAAATAACAGTATGAGATTTCAGAGATGAACAAACTGCCTATAATATTTCAGGATCCTGATTCTGAATTATTTCAGCTTTGTCTCATCAAGGCTCATTGAATCTTTCCACTGTACACTTATAAATCAGTGTGAACTTTTTAGCTTTCATGAAATAAATTATATTAAAAAACCTTTTCTGCCCATGGTATGCAATCTACTAACATACTAATGTGCCAAAAATTAATGTGAGAAATACTGTAAATAATAAATGCCAGACAGTTCAATTGAGATCACTAATACTGTGAAATAACTCTCTCACCTTCATTCATTATTATTTCTGTCATGTAAGATAATACTGCTTGTCTCAAGGCCCATGGTATGGGGTAAAATGATGATGAGGAGAACTCCTTAAGGACAGAAAGGCAGACTTTCCTTCTGCTCCTACATTCCCACTCCCCATCCCCTTGTCTGGGTGGGTTACTCTAATTTTGTTTTTTGGGCTTTTTTATAATATCTTATGTCCATTTTACTTTTGCACTTATAAATTGTTCACTTTTCTTACCAGCTTTCTAGATAATTGATTTTATCCCAGAACCCTCCCCTAGGGTCAGAGAAGCCTCATTATGAGGGCAAAAGGGACTCTGCTGCTTATCCCATTTTAGGGCTAAAGTTGTTTGCTCTTATTTGTATTTAGTGAAAAAGTTAAAACACACACACACACACAAACCCTGCTTATAAATCTACCTGAAGTTTTTGTGTGGAGCTAAATGAATTCTAATGTCATCTTGAATTTCCATATTCATGATCAAATTTCTCCAATAAAATATCTTCTGGGCTAAAGTGTATGCTTCTTCCCATAAGGTGTACAAGGAATACCTGTTGAATTAATTAAATGGAAAGGATTTAATTAATTAATTAATTAAATGGAATTAATTAATGGATTAGTGGCTCTGAAATTTGACCCAATGCCAGAATCATTGGAAGTCTTATTAAAACACAGATTTCTGGGCTGACCCCTTTTGGTCAGGGTTGTAGCCAGAAATTTTGCATTTCTAACAAAATTTCAAATTGTGCTGATACTACTGGCCTGGGACCACACACTGATAACCCTGGCATAAATGAGCTTAAAAGGCTCTAAATGTCTTGTTTCTAGACATTGAAATATGTGAAATATCTGTGATATGAATTAAAGAGAATCTTGTCTTTTGTCATTAAATTTGAAAGACATTTCAAAAATTTTGAGGTAGTATCCTTCAGAATCAAGTACGTTCTATTGGTTCACCATTCTATCATTTCAATACACTAATATTATCACTGGTAGAGAGGTCGATCTGTCTGCTTTATGTATAATTATAGAAAAAAAAATTGTTTTCCACCAGCTTAAAGAATTTGCTTGATTGTAGTATTCTTTTCATGCAATTCCCTTGCCCTTGAGTTTTATTGTTGTTTTATGTTTAATGAATCTTTTGTGTGTGTTCCAGTATTTAAAAGCAGGCAGATGTGAGGAGATATTAAAATTTGCCACACCATGTAAGATATTACACAATTTTTAATAGATGGCCCAACTTACAAACCTAGTATAGCAAATTTTTCTTTAAAGAAGCTAATTCAGTGTTAAGGACTTTGCCTCAGTATGTGGAATGCAGACTGTCCCTGGGTGCTTCAGGCTTCAGTAAGGCAGCGCCTCTGGGCCCTGCAGAAAGTCAAGCTCTTCTTCGTTACCCATCCTTCAATTAATTTAATTCACCTTTATGGGCTACTCTGTGGCCATTGCCTGTCACTAATTGGATCACAAACACTGGAGAAACCGGCCCTGTAAATAGGCACAGTCTAACTCCTCTTAGACTTAGAATCAGAATTCACACCTGGGAGAAGGCGAACGAGTGCAGTGACTGCAGGAAGTGCAGGAAGTGACTTCAGCCAGAGCTTGAGCCTCATTTACCATCAGAGGATCCATAAGGGGGAGAAACCCTACAAGTGCCTCAAATGTGGAAAAGCCTTCAGCATGAGCACACAGCTCACAATACACCAGAGGGTGCTCACAGGTGAGAGGCCGTGTAAGTGCAGTGAGTGTGGGAAGGCCTTCAGCCAGAATTCCACCCTTGTCCAGCACCAGATTATCCATGCCGGGGTGAAGCCCTACAGATGCAGAGAGTGCAAGAAGGCCTTCGGCCGAAGCTCGTACCTCATTGAGCACCAGAGGATCCACACTCATGCCCAGGTGGTACCGTGAGTATGGGAGGCTTCCACCCACAGGAGTCGTTGGAGAGTTAATACTGTAAAGAAGCTTCACAAATGTAAGGAATGTGAGAAAATATTTAGGTGGCAGTCGCATCTTATTATCCACCAGAGAATTCACACTGGACAGAAACCTTACAAATGTAATGAATGTGGCAAAGCTTTTAATAGGAGTTCAAGGCTTACTCAGCATCAGAAAATTCACATGGGCTAGACCACTTAACTTTACAAATGTGTATAAATGTGAATAAATCTACAGCCTTAACTTATTTGACATGGGATCTTTTACACTGAAGATTTAGAACACTGGGGAAGATTCAGAATTGCTCTCTTAGGGAGTGTTGAGATTCATACGTGGTGTATGTTTTTGCTGGCACGTTTGACCTTATCCCTTTCAATAAAGCTAGTGTCTCTCACATCAGGGTGACACGTGTAGCATTTGAGTTCTCAGAGGGATGACCCTGGGCCTTGTCATCCCTCTAAGACACTAGCTTTAGAGGTGCGAGAAGAGCCCCGGTAGCCCCACCAGATGAGTGGGATGAAAGAAGTTACCCGGGATGTCTTCCTGAGGCCCCAGTTACTCAGACTGGCTTCTGTAGCAAAAAACAAACAAACAAAAAAACTCCTCTTAGACTGTGCCTATTGTTAATTGTTTGATTAACAATTATTGTTAATTGTTGATGATTCAGTCTTTAAAACGGATTCTTCCAGGAAACCCCAGTATCTGAATTAGTCCTCTGTACATTCTCATTTATAAGATTAATAACCTTTCACAATGTTCACTGAGTGGGGCTCATAAGATGGAAACTCCATTCCCCCAGTAAAGTATCCTTTCTTTTCCAAATGTCTGATATGTCTCATCTCTTCAGGTTATTGGATAATACACAGATGCTTCTTGGAAACATTGACAAAAAGTATTAGCCCAGTTGTTACCGACAGCAGGGACAGAAGAAGGACCAAACTTGAGAAAAAATTCAGGAAAGGGGCCATTAGCAAATCTTAAGTCACACAAAGGCTCTGAAGTTATTTATATGAAGTTTGTGGAGCAAAGGAGTTAGAGTGTTGTCCACAGACAGAACACTCCAAATCACCTTCTCACTTTCTGCTTCTCAATCAAATAACTTATATTCAAAATGGCTGTTGAAGAGCCTGAGATGCTCCCTTCTATTTTCACTATTCAGAGTGTGGTCAGGAAGTCTGTAGCTCTTATGTCCCCTGGAAGCCCATCAGATATACAGCCTCTAAATAACTCAGAATCTTGGTTTTTGACAAGTTCTCCAGTCAGCTTTATGCATAGTACAGTTTAAGAAGCATGTTCGAAAGCATTTGTTCTTAAAATATGGGCTACGGACCAGCACCACCTATGTCGCTTCTTAAAAATTCTGTTTTGCTCTCCATCTGGGTCCCCTTTAGATCACCATAATCAGAATTCCTGAGGGTTATGCCCAAGAATTTGCATTTTAAACAAGTACTGTAGGTCCTCAATTCTCCAAATGTGGTCCAAAGACCGAGGATCAGCATCACCTGGGAGCTTGTTAGAAATTCAGACTCTCAGGCCTCACCTGCAACCTTCTGACTCAGTACCTGCAATTTAACAAGCTGGTGATTCCTATTCACATTAAATTTGGATAGTCATTGCTCCAAATGATTCTTGTACATACTAAAATCTAGAAAATACTGTTCTAAGATGCATAATATTGTGATAGACATGAAAACAACAACAGCAACAACCTTTGTGGCATTCAGTCTCTTCTGGTTTTAAAAGGCAAAAAGAAAAAAAAACAAAAAACAAAAAACCTTTACATCTAGGCCCACTGCTAACAATTGCAGGACCTGGGACAAACAAAGAATTGGGGCCCATATACCATATGTCTAAATATTTAAGGGTTTTCAGTCAAGCTTAAGCAGATGTAAACTAAAATGTTCTCTGCCCTACTTGGAAAAATTTTCCATTCTGTTTGTTACCTGGAGGCCAGATTTTAGACTCTTTAGATTCCTTGGGTTTCTGTGCTAGAATGTGGTAGCGGGGAGACATCCCTTTGTGGACATCCCTTGGCAGCACCCAGGCATAGCTAGAAGTATGGATTCTGACATCATGGTCTTGCTTGAGAGAACAGATCTGGAAAATACGCCTGTGTATGGCTTACAAGTGGCACAAAGGCTATTGGGAAGGCAATTCAAGATTCAGGTATGCCAGTTATCCTTAGAGGGGAGGACCTGTCCTTTGGGTGACATGCCCCGTTTGCAAAGCAGATACCGTACACTGTGGGGAGATTTACAATAGAGCTGGGTGTGGAATCCAGATGAGGGCTCTTCTTCCTTTGATCTAAGGGTAATACTGCTGGAAATACTAGATACAAGTGATGTTCTGAACTTACCATATCACAGGGCCATTCAGAAGGTAGGATCTGAGTAAGAACTTGGACTCTAAAATTATGTCTGTCGACATTCACGTCTTAAATCCACCCCTTGTTGTGTGACTTTGAGCAAGTTATCTCCCTCCATTTCTGTGTCAAGAAATAAAGGTAATGATGAGAACACCTCATAGGATTATTGTGTGAATTAAGTAAACATACTTACTTAAAGCAGTCAACACAATATTTAAAAGATGCTGCTGCTGCTAAGCCGCTTCAGTCGGGTCCAACTCTCAGCGACCCCATGGACGGTAGCCCACCAGGCTCCACCATCTCCAGGATTCTCCAGGCAAGAACACTGTGGGTTGCCATTTCCTTCTCCAATGCATGAAAGTGAAAAGTGAAAGTGGGGCTGGTGCACTGGGATGACCCAGAGGGATGGTATGGGGAGGGAGGAGGGTTCAGGATGAGGAACACATGTATACCTGTGGCGGATTCATTTCGATATTTGATAAAACTAATACAATATTGTAAAGTTTAAAAATAAAATTAAAAAAAAAAAGAAAAGTGAAAGTGAAGTCGCTCAGTTGTGTCTGACTCTTAGCGACCCCATGGACTGCAGCCTACCAGGCTCCTCTGTCCATGGGATTTTCCAGGCAAGAGTACTGGAGTGGATTGCCATTGCCTTCTCTGACTTAAAAAATAGCAACTCTCAATAAATGCCAGGTTATCGTTATAGATTACTTTTCCACATTGCTACTTAGGCATGCCTTGTACTGACAAAAGCAATTTAATATATATAAATCACCAGTTTTTATGAGAATTCATGTTTTAAAGGAGTTGAAGTGTGTTCATTTCTCTTTCAAGAAGTCTATTTCTAAAAGAAGTGGGGAAAACAAATGACATCTTCAAGGGATCACAGTATCAAAAGAAGATACTTGAATGTGTTATATTTGTTTTTCTAAAATGCTTGAGAATAAAGCCTTCATCTTATACTTTTATTAAAAGCCCACTATTTCATATCAAATTTGATGCTATTAAATACTGTTGCTGTTGTTGTTCAGTCACTAAATTGTGTTTGACTCTTTGTGACTGCATGAACTGCAACACACCAGGCTTCCCTGTCCTTCACTATCTCCCTGAGTTTGCTCAAACTCATGTCCACTGAATCAGTGATGCCATCCAACATCTCATTCTCTGTCGCCCCTTCTCTTCTTGCCCTCGATCTTGAATACTGGGACAAATTTACAAGCTGAGAGAAAAGATTCAAAGGCAAAGGATAAGTAAAAGAAGGTATAAATGGTATAGCAGTATCCAGAGAAATAGAGATTCTGACAGCTGTGTTGGTAGAACTATGGGACTCTCAGAAGATTTTTCTAGTTAATTGTGTTTTCTTTGTAAATAATAGAGAAGGTCATCCGTTGATGTGAGCGGATGAAAATGGAGGAAGGAACAAAAGATTGTCTACTGAATATTAGGCATAAAAAAATGAAATAAACTTTAACAGGTAAATACATTTTGGACTTAGTTTTCTGGATATGGCCAGGTGGGCAAGCTTTTTTATGACACTGATTGTGTAGATAATTGCCTCATGCTTCCACTGTCTGGGTAGATACTACTTAAGGATTTTAGATGTCTCCCTAGAGCTATGAACTGTCACCGTAGTTCATGCCTTACAATAGAAGCCAAACAAGGCTTTTTGGAAAGAGAGAAGAAATGTTTTGCATCAAACTTCATGACGTGCCATGCTGCTAATGCGTTTTGAATTCCACACTCCAAAACATCTGGCAAGGCTCCTATGATTCATACATCCATTGAAAGCTTGGAGCTCCAAATTTAGTTAAATAAATTGTTAAGAATGTGTTTTTATTATATAAACTTGAGCTCCAAATAAGTCCAAATACTCTTGGAAATTTCAAACATGAATTCCATAAATAGTTCTATATTTTCACTATAAGGGTCTTAAAGGCTGGACAATTACTTAACAATCATTTTAGTAAAAGGACACACCATTGAAGAGTTGCTTGCCCTTAACCATTGTGAACAATTTCAATAATTGATATTTCAAGATTTGATATTTAGCATGGCAATTTCTACCCTACAAGGAAATATGTATACACTCAAAATATTTTGCTGTGTTTTGAGTAAATTTTAAACCTTGAAACAGTTGGCACTGTGCCTAGAGTAATTGTTTCCTAGTGAAACATTTTCCATAACAATAATTAAAATTGAATTTATGAAAGTGTTAAGGATATTTTACATTAAAATGATAATTAACTACAAGGAAGATATTTTTAAATTTCCTCTCGATGCTCTAATTTATACATTATTTTGAATTCATTTATTCCCAGTACCTAAAGCAGCACTTCTTGAACTTCAATGTATACAAAAATTCTCTTGAATATCTTGATTTAAATACAGTTTCAGATTCAGTGGGTCAGGTTTGGGAGCTGAGATTCTGCATTTCTAACATACTCTTCAATATGCCACTGGTCTGCAGAACTCACTTTGAATAGCAAGGATCCAACATCTTTCAGAATGTTCGACATACAGGTTGTTCAGGGAATGTATTTTGGGTCTGTCCTTTAGCCAAATAAAACAATAAGGGAAAGGCAGTTGTGCACTTTAGAATTGTTCTGATCACCGTGTTTTGTTGACGTGCATGCTGTTTTTAATGAAAATGGCAACTTCAGGTAAACATGATTGAGCCTCAGACTCTCATCTGTTACTATTATTTCTTACTCTGTTCATAATATTCAGAAAACTCTCTAAGCATTCTGTTTGCTGGTAAGCAAGCTGCTCCTTCATTAGAGAGGATACTCGGAGAGAAATGAAGTCAATACAACGTTCAAAATAGTGTCCATTTTTTCTTCCTATCACAGAAGTGGAAAGTGTTCCATGAATTCCTATGAATTTTTTAGAAGTATTTCTCAGCCACTAATCACAATGGCATTTATATTCTAGCCTGCAAACCCTTGCATAATGTGGCCCCTGCGTAACTCTCTTCTACTACTACTACTAGTGCCTTCGGGAGTGACAGTAACCTTCTTTTAGCTTCTTTAGTATGTCTGAGGCTTTTGCACTTATTGTTTCCTTTGTCTTACACACTTTGGCACTCTCTCTCCACCCTGAATCCTAGCACCCAATTATCTCTTGCTTATACTGTACATACATACACATATTATACCTATGCAAATATCCTGCATATTTTATACTATACATCTCAGGTCAAAGGACTCCTACAACTCAATAGCAACAAACCAAATAATCCAATTAAAAAATAGACAGAGTGGCTTATTCATGTTGATGTAACCATCACAATACTGCAAAGTAATTATCTTCCAATTAAAAATAAAATAAAAGACTAAAACTTTAAAAAATAGAGAATCTGAATAAACATTTTTCTAAAGAAGAAATAAATACACACTGCCAACAGATAGAGGAAAAGATATTCAATATCACTAATCATCTGGGGAATGCAAATCAAAACCACAGTGAGATATCACCCAAACCTGTCAGACTGGACATGTTCACTCAGTTGTGTCCAACTGTGGCCCAGTGGGCTATAGCCTGCCAGGTTCTGCCATCCTTGGGGTTTTCCAGGCAAGAATACTGGAGTGGGTTGCCATTTCCTTCTCCAGGGGATCTTTTCAACCCAGAGATCAGACCTGGGTCTCCCACACTGCAGGCAGACTCTTTACCATCTGAGCTGTAAGGGAAGCCACTACCTGTCAGAATGGCTATTATCAAAAAAGATAAATAACAGTACTGGCAAGGATGTGGAGAAAAGGAAACCCTTGTGTACCGTTGGTGGGAATGTAAATTGGTACAACCACTATAGAAAATGGGGCTTCCCAGGTGGCTCAGAGGGTAAAGAATCCACCTGCAATGAGGGAGACCTGGGTTCGATTCCTGGGTCAGGAAGCTCCCCTGAAGAAGGTCATGTCAACCCACTTCAGTATTCTTGTCTGGAGAATCCCATAAACAGAGGAGCCTGGTGGGCTACTACTGTCCATGGGGTCGTAAAGAGTTGGATACTACTGAGCGACTAACACACTATGGAAAACAGTATGGTGGTTCCCCCGAAAAATAAAAATAGAATTGCCATATGATCTGGTAGTGATTATTTCTCAATATATATAGGAAAAATGAGTTATTAGGTTATATACCTGAAACTAATATAAAGTTATATGTCAATTATACCTCAAAAATAACCCCACATGGATTCTCCCTGAGTAAATTCCAGCTAGAATTTAACCAGCTTGAGGTAAATTTCTCCTTGAACCTTATGCATGCGTGCTGTCACTTCATTCATGTCTGACCTTTTGTGAGCCTATGGACCATCGACTTCCAGTCTCCTCTGTCCATGAGATTCTCCAGGCAAGAATACTGGAGTCGGTTGCCATGCCCTCCTCCAGGGGACCATCCCAACCCAGGGATTGAACCCATGTCTCTCGCATCTCCTGTATTGGTAGGCAGATTCTTTACCACTAGCACCACTTAGGAAGCCCCCTAAAAACATATGCTTTTTTCCAAATTAGTTAACATAACTAGTGGTTATGGACTTGTTTCTTCCCTCAAGTATTTAATGTCTCCCACTGAACTAGAAGCTCCAAAAATACAGGAACTGGGTCTTTCTGTGTCACCATGCCAAGCACAGTTCCTGGCATATGACTGGGATCTCTCAGAGTAAACAGCTGTGGAAGGGAAGCCTGATGATTTCCTTTTTATTAATACATGTGCTGTGCACTTAGATGGAGCCCTCTAACAGGCATTTATAAAGCTCTTACAATGGTCAGGGAGGGTTTTAATGTACACATTATCCCCACAACTGTAAGATCATTATTAACACAGTAGAATTCTAGAATGCAAGGGCTAGAAGGGATCTAAATTTATGGTAGGAAAATCTGAGGAAGAAGGAGACTGACTTTCTTACTATCACTCAACTAGTTAGTGTCCGAGGGAGACGAGCACTTAGAGCCCTTGACCCGCAAACATATGGTCATCCTATAGCACATATTTATTTATATCACAGAGGAAATGATAGCAGATATAGGCAAGAAAAGATAACATATTTTCAGGTCTCACTGAATGTTGAACTATACAACTATGAACTTTATAATCTATGACTAATATCTATAGTAGAAGGTGAATTTAGACTATCAAAATAGTCAGTATTCCCCCCCCAATTTATGTCTTTTTAAAAATCTTTCCAGACTAATGCCACTTAAATCTTTTTACTCCAATCAATTCAGGACTCCCATAGATCCTATGGGACATCCTGTAGATGTATTTACATTGTAAGCAGCCAGAATTTGTTTTGAACTCCTTTATATATTTTTGATGCTTGGATTATCCATCTTTCTTATGGGTTAATTCCTAAGGGCCAGAAGCATTTTATCTACAATTTATCCTGTAACTTCACATGTTATATCACAATGTATATGGTTCACTGACTTTACCACCAGAAAAATGAAGATCAAATGGTATAACTTTTTTACCCCAAAGTAAAATTCACTTATCTGCCCCATTTTTCCTTTTCAAAGACATTTCCTAAATTTGAAATGTATATTCTATACCAATTATTTAATTCATGACTCATTTTAATACCCTCAGAAACTCTATTTCCCCAACATAAAATAACATAAGAAACCACACAATAAAGCCTATCAGTGTGGTGGTTAATTCTGATAATAAGTATTTAGAAGGCTTAAAGATGCTGATGAGGGAAACACACATGAGCTCCACATATGAAAAGCCTTTAAGGAATTTGCCAACCCTTCATATGTCACTCTATGACAACCTAATATTAATGAATACATGTCTTGAGGGGAAGTCTGAATTAAGTGATAGTTTATTAATTTCTCAAACTGCCTTTGGCCTAGTGAACCATGGGCTTTGACTACAGAAGGTAGGGAGCGTGGGCTCTGGCCCAAACGCTGTCAAAAGATAAGAAATGGCTCTGACAGACATCAATCTGTTACTGTTCACAGGGCTGTCTCTTCCACTCCTTCTCCTTCCAGTTATTAAGCAACAGTGTCAGTCATGGGCCCGATCCTCTTTTCTCTTTTTATTAATGATTTAACATGGATATGTCATTACTGCTCTATACATCTTTATGCAGATGGCACGACTGTGCATTTTAATGGCAAATCTGTTTCTCACTTAACTACTGAACTGCAAAAAGACTTTGGCAGACTGGTTCCAGGAAAACAAACTGGTTTTAAAAGCAGCAAAAACTAAAACAATGGTTTTTGGCTCTACTGCTCTTCGGAGCTTGAATAGTGATTACTTTAAAAGCCAGAATGATTTGAGAAAATGGCTTATTAGAGGCAATTTAAAAATATTAGTTTGAGTTTGAATATATTATATTGTTTTTTGAAAAGTTAGAAAACTAGACTAGAGAAAGAATTTTCTTGGCTTTAAGCTATAGAGGTTTTTTTAAACTGTATGTAACATTTCTCATTTACTAATTAATACTAGTGGTAATTTTTCTTTTATTCAATTTTCTAAAGACCAATCATTAAAAAATGAATTGATGTTCAAAATCTTATTTTATAAAGTATGTATTCAATGAATATAAACTACACCTAATAATTTCTAAGAATGGAAAACACATGAAGCTTATGTAATTTGGGACTGACTGGGTTATACAAAATAAGTCATAACTCATGTTCTAATCTGTATAAGATGATTTTTAAATTCTATGCTTTTAAAATACCAACCCATAACTGTGTGCTTTTCTGCCTGTCTCTTTCTCTCCCCTATGTTTATTCAGTATATAACTTATAGATATCAGTAAAATTTCTTTAAAATTAAGTTTTTCTTGACTGTTACAGTGTATATGCTCATTGTAGCTACTTTTTAAAGAGTACTAATTTTTGAATAATTATGTATGCCCACTGTTGAAAATACAGAGAAAAAAACAAAAAGAAATGAAAAATCTTCCATAATCTCACTACTCAGAGTGTGTTTATTTTTCTTTATTTCTTGTGTAACCTACAGATCAGGAGGATGCTCAAAAATAGTTAATACTAGAAAGGGCCCTGATGATCTTCTAGCCCAGAGATTTCCTAACTTCCATTACTTTTGTGATTCTTTCATTATCTAAGCAGTCATTATGCAAAACAATCAAATAGGATCTGTCCTAGTGAGAACAAGAAAACCAGATATCTGCTTATATTATTCCCTCTTCTCTTCTTCCATTTCCTAGAACAATTGGAAGTTAGTTTTCTAGCTCAATTCTCTTATTTTGCAGGTAAAAAAAAACTATTTCTAGAGTGGTTGCTGACTTGTCCAAGGTCACACCGCTAATAAAAGAAAAAAAGAACTCTGCCAGCTTTGTGTCAAGTGTTATTCAAAAGTATTGTATTCAGACACAACCTTACTCTAAAAGCATCCACAATGGTTTGCAGGACCAATTATTGCCAGAGGGTGGAACATGTAAGGACTTAAAAAGAACTAATGGGAGGGTAATGGGACCCAAAGCAGTTGCATATATCTAATTTGAAAATGGAAACTTCCAATCAAAAATCTAGTCTTATAGGATGTACAGGTTGAAAACTACTGCTTTGTTTGTTTGTTTGTTTTTAACGATTTTCTTCCAGTCTTCATCTCAGTTCAGTTCAGTAGCTCAACTGTGTCCAACTCTTTGTGATCCCATGGACAGCAGCACACCAGGCCTCCCTGTCCATCACCAACTTCCGGAGTCTACTCAGATTCATGTCCATTGAGTCGGTGATGCCATCCAAACATCTCGTCCTGTGTCATCCCCTTCTCTTCCCACCTTCAATCTTTCCCAGCATCAAGGTCTTTTCAAATGAGTTCTTCACATCAGGTGGCCAAGGTATTAGAGTTTCCCCTTCAGCATCAGTCCTTCCAATAAATATTCAGAACTGATTTCCTTTAGGATGGACTGGTTGGATCTACTTGCAGTCCAAGGGACTCTCAAGAATCTTCTCCCACACCACAGTTCAAAAGCATCAATTCTTTGGCGCTCAGCTTTCTTTATAGTCCAACTCTTACATCCATACATGACTATTGGAAAAACCATAGCCTTGACTAGATAGACCTTTGTTGGAAAAGCAATGTCTCTGCTTTTTAATATGCTGTCTAGGTTGGTCATAACTTTTCTTCCAAGGAGCAAGCATCTTTTAATTTCATGGTTGCAGTCACCATCTGCACTGATTTTGGAGCCCCCAAAAATAGTCTGTCACTGCTTCCACTGTTTCCCCATCTATTTCCCATGAAGTGATGGGACCAGATGCCATGATCTTAGTTTTCTGAATGTTGAGCTTTAAGCCAACTTTTTCACTCTCCTCTCACTTTCATCAAGAGGCTCTTTAGTTCTTCTTTGCTTTGCCATAAGGGTGGTGTCATATGCATATCTGAGGTTATTGATATTCTCCCGGCAATCTTGATTCCAGCTTGTGCTTCATCCAGCCCAGCATTTCTCATGATGTACTCTGCACATAAGTTAAATAAACAAGGTGACAGTATACAGCTTTGATGTACTCCTTTCCCAATTTGGAACCAATCTGTTGTTCCATGTCCAGTTCTAACTTTTGCTTCCTTAACTGCATATAGATTTCTCAGGATGCAGGTCAGGTGGTCTGGTATTCCCATCTCCTGAGGAATTTTGCACAGTTTGTTGTGATCCACACAGTCAAAGGATTTGGCATAGTCAATAAAGCAGAAACAAATGTTTTTCTGGAACTCTATTTTTCAATGATCCAATGGATGTTGGTAATTTGATCTCTGGTTCCTCTGCCTTTTCTAAAACCAGCTTAAACATTTGAAAGTTCATGGTTCACTTACTATTGAAGCCTGGCTTGGAGAATTTCGAGTATTACTTTTGTAGCATGTGAGATGAGTGCAATTGTGCAGTAGTTTGAGCATTTTTGGCATTGCCTTTCTTTGGGATTGGAATGAAAACACCTTTTCCAGTCCTGTGGCCACTGCTGAGTTTTCCAAATTTGCTGACATATTGAGTGCAGCACTTTCACAGCATCATCTTTCAGGATTTGAAATAGCTCAACTGGAATTCCATCACCTCCACTAGCTTTGTTCATAGTGATGCTTCCTAAGACCCACTTGACTTCACATCCCAGGATGTCTGGCTCTAGGTGAGTGATCACACCATTGTGGTTATCTGGGTCAGGAAAATCTTTTTTGTATAGTTCTTCTGTGTGTTCTTGCCACTTCTTCTTAATATCTTCTACTTCTGTTGGGTCCATACCATTTCTGTCCTTTATTGAGCCCATCTTTGCATGAAATGTTCCCTTGGTATCTCTAATTTTCTTGAAGAGGTCTCTAGTCTTTCCCATCCTATTGTTTTCCTCTATTTCTTTGCATTGATCACTTAGGAAGGCTTTCTTATCTCTCCTTGCTATTCTTTGGAACTCTGCATTCAGATGGGAATATCTTTCCTTTTCTCCTTTGCTTTTCACTTCTCTTCTTTTCACAGCTATTTGTAAAGCCTCCTCAGACAACCATTTTGCCTTTTTTACATTTCTTTTTCTTGGGGAGGTTCTTGATCCCTGCCTTCTGTACAGTGTCATGAACCTCTGTCCATAGTTCTTCAGGCACTCTATCAGATGTAATCCTTGAATCTGTTTGTCACTTCCACTGTATAATCATAAGGGATTTGATTTAGGTCATACCTGAATGGTCATTTTGGAAACATTTATAGCCTAACTTAGTAGAATTACAAAAGCATCGTGAAGTGATGTAAAAGGTCCACTTCCTCTTTTTCCTCTCTTTTGATCTTGAGCATATTACAAGCAATACTTACCTAGATCAAAAATAAAAGATTAATAATGGTCCCCAATGGAATCTCTATCAGAGGAATAAATGTACATGAGTGCACACACATGAGAGAGAGACAGGGAGATACAAAGAGCACATACACATAGAGTATACTCTAAAGGAAATTGATTCATTAGTGAATGAACCGTGCAATGCACACATTCTATAAAGTCAAAGTAGTATCAGCCTCAAAGCATGTAACTTTAAATGCTAAAAAATAATGCCAAGCCAAAAGCAAAATTTCTTAAGGCATCCCACAAAAGACTAATCTCCAAGTATAGCACATAAAATTAAAGTATGTTAAGATCACAGATCTTAATGCATGTGAATTTTATTCTGTTGGCAGGTGAGTATCTCCAGAGATAAAAACCCAATTTGTGCTTGCTTAGGAAAAAATTGGGAGTGGATAAGGCATTAAGATTTCTAGTCTAATGGAACATGCATCAATCCTCACTCACATGGTAGCTGAGCACACTCCTTTTTATATCAACTACCACAGCTTTTGAATAGTGGCATCTATAATCATAAATCAGGAAGAAGTTGCTTCAAGTACAGTGTATATATATATTAAAAGCATCACTTAAAGTATTCTTTCATGACAAAGTATAATGTCACTTTTGTTTTATCATAAATAAAGAGAATGCAAGATAAATTCTTGGCACAAAGTTACCTGCCAAAAAGTAAATGTTGTTTGAATTTATCGTAAGTGATGGATTACCATTGTTAGGATTCTCTGATACACTGAGTTGGTTGATCATATCTTTTTATAGGCTATGTTGGCTTCTTTTCCTTTATTCCCCTTCATTTGTGACACAAAAACTCTCTACATGTGTGGGTAGATCTCAAGGGTTGATACTATGATGAATTAATTTTGCAAAATCCTTAAGTTTTTTTTTTTTAATTTCCACATATATATAATCTTTGTGTGGAAGAAAATGATTGGCAGGATTGTGCTCTAGTATGATAGTAAATTCTTTTTTTAATGTTCAGTAATTCATCAATGTATTCAAAGTCTATTTAGCACCTATTTTGTGCCAGGCACTGTGGGCACAAACAAACCAGATTAGGCCTTGTCCCCACCAAGTCCACCTAGTGGAGCGAGTGACAAGCCAGCAAGCAAATACTACAAATATGTCCACAAGATGCCAGATGGTAAGTGCTATAGAAATATTCAGGCCTATAAGAGCAAAGAGAGTGAGTCACTGTGGGTCAAATATTATTTTATATTGGCCAGATGTGTAGGATTTCTGAAATAGATGGTACTAGTGCTAAAGAACCCACCTGCTAATGCAGGAGACAAAAGAGACAGGGGTTCAATCTCTGGGTCTGGAAGATCCTCTGGAGGAGGGCATGGCAACCCACTCCAGTATTCTTGCCTGGAGAATACCATGGACAGAGGAGCTTGGCAGGCTATGGTCCATAGGGTCTCAAAGAGTTGGACACAACTGAAGCAACTTAGCATGTGCGTGCACGTATGCACACACACACACACATACACACACAGGCTAGATTAGGGAAAATAAACCACTGATGAAAGAAAGGACACACAATCTCATTAATCTTGAGAAACTGAAATTACAAACAACAATCAGGGAACAATTGATCAGAATGGTTTCTGAAGAAGTGTACTTTTTCAGCAATAGAAATTAAAAAAAAAATATTTAATGGACTGTGCTGGGTCTTCATTGTAGCATGCAGGATCTTTAGTTGAGGCATGCAGGATCTGAGATCTAGTTCCCCAACCAGGGGTAAAACCCAAGTCCCCTGCACAGGGAGTGTGGAGTCTTAGCTACTGGCCCGCTGAGGAATTCCTGGCAATAGAAATTTTAATTTCAGTTCTAAACTTTCCAAGTTTGTTCAAAAATCAGATTCCAAGCTTTTTTAAATGCTAAAATAACTGTCATTTTGGAACAAAGAAATTATTAGACATGCAGTTCAAAGGACAGTGCTCACATGCTCCATCTAAATAGTTTCTTGGTTCTCAGTTTTGAAAATAATCTCAGGGGGCAGTGATGCCATCAGAAACCAAAGGGCTACCAGCTTTTAAGATAAGGAAACTGCCATCCTAAAAAGGCTTCTCTGAACATTCAACTACTTGGCTCTTTCCTATCCACTGAGGAAGGGTTATGCATTAATAAATCATCTTCAGTGTTAGGTTTACATGGCATTGAACTCTCAGTTTCTTAAAATGAACATTGGTTTTAAAATGAGCTTGACAACTCACTTTGAGAATAATTTCAGAAAGGCAATCAAATATATTCTTGAATACAATTAGTTAATACTTTCTTTTAGAAGTTATTTCTAATCACAAGATATTTTATAATTATTTGATATACATATATTTAGAAAAACATAGTTATGTGTATTATTCTCAGTATATAAATTTTCTCCTTTGATTGAGAAACTACTATAGGATGTTAAATTTATGATTTATCCTAGTAGATAGAAAATAGAATTCATTTTAGTTATAGCTTGTCAGTTTATTATATATCCAGACCCATATAGACAGCAAGCCATCTGAATTACATATACATTTGGTCTTACTTTTAGTAGAATCACTGTGAACTGATACTTTGTTTTAGCTAGAGTTGTAATCTAGATGTCATCAACATCTACTAAAATCTGCTTTTAAAGATCTTGATTTATGATATATGTGGAGAGAGAGTCATATTGGCCAACATCCAACCGAGGCATTAAAATTTAGAGGTAGATCTTCCAAAATAGAGAATAAAATCCTCTTTGTGTATAAATTGCTTTATTAGATAATGTGTTGTTGCCACAATATTTCAATTTCAGGTAGAAGGCATTTTAATTAATTTGTGGGTTAAAATACCTATAAATTTTAATGAAGATAAAATCCTCCTCGGAGCTAGATACATCTTAGCCAGGCTACAAATGGAGCGGGTCCTTGAACCATACCTTGTATCAGGACTCATGCTACTCTAACTTGAGACTTCCTTAGAGGTATAGGCTAACAAAACTTTCTGCATCAGGACTCCAGTAATCTCAGCTAGTAAAATGAAATTTAGTATACCTCAAGTTAAGACTTCAAGAATTCTCAGATATTCTTGATTGACTAAGTAGTACAGGTATGATCTTACAGAACACCAGAGCAGATTTTGCTAGGAGCTAATTTACCTAAACTCCTGTGACTGGAAGGAAGAAACTTTTGCATTGCTCAAAAGTAGCCATTTTTATTGGTTCAGTCTATCATTTGCATCAACTGAGCCTCAGTTTTATGACCAACAGTTCAGAAAATAAGGGGATTAGATTAATCACTAAGATCTTTTACAACTCAAAATATCTAAAATTTATTTTTCTGAGTCCTGTCTTCATATCCATTCTCCCTTAAAGAAGAATTATATTTTCAAAATTATCATCTATTACAATATAAGTGGATTACCAAGGAACCCAGAGGAAGGATAGACAATTTACCATGTTGGAGAGAGGTAAGATGAAAGACAAAGGTATGGAGAAATAATTGGCCTCAGAAATAGTGTCAATTAAAAGACAGTAAATTCAAAGAAATAATAGATTTTATCTCAAGATAAATTAAGTACTAATTATTTAATGTAACAAATATACCTTGTATTTTAAAGCCAGGAAATAGATGGGGAAACAGTGGCTGACTTTATTTATGGGGCTCCAAAATCATTGCAGATGGTGACTGCAGCCATGAAGTTAAAAGATGCTTACTCCTTGGAAGGAAAGTTATGACCAACCTAGATGTCATATTAAAAAGCAGAGACATTACTTTACCAACAAAGGTCTATCTAGTCAAGGCTACGGTTTTTCCAGTAGTCATGTATGGATGTGAGTTGGACTATAAAGAAAGCTGAGCACCAAAGAATTGATGCTTTTGAACTGTGATGTTGGAGAAGATTCTTGAGAGTCCCTTGGACTGCAAGTAGATCCAACCAGTCCATCCTAAAGGAGAACAGTCCTGGGTGTTCCTTGAAGGACTGATACTGAAGCTGAAACTCCCATCCTTTGGCCACCTGATGCAAAGAGCTGACTCATTTGAAAAGACCTTGATGCTGGGAAAGATTGAAGGTGGGAAGAGAAGGGGATGACAGAGGATGAGATGGTTGCATGGCATCACCAACTCAATGGAGATGAGTTTGAGTAGACTCCGGGAGTTGGTGATGGACAGAGAGGCCTGGCATGCTGTGGTCCATGGGGTCACAAAGAGTCAGACACGACTGAGCAACTGAACTATACTGAACTGAGTGATATACCTGTGAACATATCAATTTGGGAAAGTACATGTTCTTCAAGGCCCGTTGCTTAGTCTTTCAAAAGGTCTCATGTATAGTCTTTTGGTACTGCAAATCTCCAGCTGGGAGTTCCTCCTTATTTCACACCAATTTACTGCACAGCTACCCAACTATTACATGTGAGTACAATTTCTCTCAACATATTCCTCTACCAACTGTTAGCTATAAAATATCACTTTCATCATATCATATAACTTTTTGCTTACAAATTGGCACTTGCCATCTACCTTTGCAAGGATTAAATTATGAGCCACTGCAGCTGCCAACCTTCAACACCCCCTGAAAGGAGTTCAGAGTGGAGATCAGAAATGAGGCACTATGGGCTCTGGGAAAAACTGGCAGAACAGGTCTTCAGATAGTTAGATATTTTCAGAAGAAGATTTTATGAGTTCAACTCTTATATCTCCTCATATCTAGAAGAGCAGTAACATCCTTCATGGTGAAGACCGCTCATCATGACAAGTATTAACCTTCAAGGGACCAGCAGAAACCTTCTGCAAAAAACATATGCTTGATTGTGTGTACACCCCTTTCACCAAAATCACACATCTACTGGCATTTCCCCCTACTGCTTCGGAGAAGATTTTCAGTGCTGTCTGAATTGTTGTCTTCTGGGCTGTAGTCCTCATTTTGCCCCAAATAAAATTTAACTCTCACATTGTGCTTTTTTTTTTTTCAATCAACAACTTCCTACAGTTTCTTCACAGGATTCTCATTTCTGACCAAATTAGACTAAACACAAATACCTTATTTCCTTAATGTGGAATGTTAGTCTTGCTTGCCTACCCAAATCTCAATGTCTAGGCATCACTGATGCCTGAAGTCCCACTCATCCTATTTTCCCTTACTAAAGAGACTTCCTTTTCCCCTTCCAACTATCTGAAGTCCTTTTACATTCACTTTTAAATTCCCATGTTAAATCCCTTTATTCATGATGTATCCCTTAAATACTTTATTCTTCAACCCTTCTACTCTAATGTTTGAGATGGTTTTGAATGTCTGAAACAGAGGTTAAAAAAAAAAAAAAAAAACTTAAATTACCAACAGAAGCCTGGCAGTTAATGTAAATGAGTGAAGCAGGCTAGAAGAAAGTAGCATGAAGAGATTGTGGCAAATTTGAGTGTATATATTGCACCTAAATGGGACAGCTCCTACTCAGATCAAACCAACTGTTGCTGTGTGGGAATGCCCACTGTTGCCTGATTTTCCAAAACGAAATCAGAAATCCAGATTTTTTTCTGTGAAATGTCCCTATGTTTAAAACACTATGGGCCAAACAAAGTATGTCTTCATGTCTGCAGGATGAATTTGCATGCAAGACCACCAGCTTGTGGTCCCTGAATCTAGAGCATTTATACTCTGCATTGCACAATAAAATATGGACACACACATTCATGCATCCACCCACCAACACACCCACATATTTGTAGGTTCAATATTGTTTCAAAAAATTAAAGAGGCCTTCTCACTTTCTCTATGAACTCTGAATATTTTCTATATTCTTAAAATGAATAGTTTGATGCTAAGTGTATGGACCAACCACTTAACTACCTAAATGAGCCTTTGCACATATTTGAAGATTTCACAGCTCTCTGATGATAGGTAAGCCTCATTATGAAGTAGTTACTACACTTTCCTAAAGCAATAGAAATTTATCTCCTTTCAGGGCAGCAAGATCACAGATTTTGATTGATAGGAAAGTCACATTAGACCACATATTTAAATCCTGCCTCGATTTATTACTATTAATACTTGATTAAGTCAATTTGTATCTGTCAGCAAATGTCATATCTGTCACCTTTAATAGTATGGCTCAGATGATATTATTAGTACATGTACTTTATAAGCTCAGTTTTCCAGCATAATTTTGTTTCCTTGAGAGAGACCTCTTTTGTAAGGTTAAGTGTCAGACCAACTTATTAAAATTAGGCATGTAGAAGGCCTAGCAGATCTCTGCTACTTTAGCAATTAAGTAATTTGATATATCGATTAAGTAATATGATAATATTTACTAATTTTAATCAATAATATGATAAATCTTTAATTGCTACATTATCATATTTCTTTCTACTTAACAGCTCAAATCTTTACCCCAGCCTCTTATCTGTTGTATGTGCTTTGCTTAGTTGCTCAGTGATATCTGACTCTTTGTGGCCTCTTGAACCTGCCAGGCTTCTCTGATCATGGAATTTTCCAGGCAATAATACTGGAGTGAGAGCCCATTTCCTTCTCTGGAGGATCTTCCCAACCTAGGGATGAACCTGTGCATCTTGTGTCTACAGCATTCGCAGGTAGGTTCTTTAACACTAGCACTACTTGGAAAGCCTTATCTGTTATGTAGAGTTTAATGAATCATGATCTCATCATCAAATTCACCTAGAAGGATGGAGATTGACCACTTTCTAGGAAAGGAGTGAACAAACATGGATTTATAAGGAAAAATTGGATTCTTTGGAAAAACTATCTGGCCTTGGAAGTATTGATGTATGGAGACAGCAAGACAGAAATGATGTAGTCTAGAAGTCATGAAAAGCCTGGTGCTTGGAAAAGAACAGAGCGATGGGCTGGTATCAAAAAAATGGAGATTGTAGGCAGCAAAATAGAACATCCACACTGAGTCACTGTGCCTCCAGCCAAAAATCTGAGGACTCCTTGACCTGGAAGAAGGGAAGAGGAGGCACTGGGCTGACTGGGTCTGCACAGCACCCTCCCAGCTTGCAGTTGTGACTACACTGCCAGGGTGTCCTCGGGGCTTTCCCTTCCATCATGCCATCATCACCCTGTGGCAGGGCCCAGATTCAAGCCCAGGGAACTTACAAAACCCTGAAAGCAGCTCGACCAAGTGGGATAACTCAAAAGGGCTGCATTTTGGACACAGAGGAATACAAACTGAAAAAGACATATATAAACATCTTGGCTGGCCCTGTTCGAGTGGTAATTAGGCCAGGTAGCTGGGCTCCCCAGCTTCAGCATGAGTGGTGGGCCCTGCCTGTGCACTGAATGGTCTGGAGGGCAGTCACTGCTGGCTCATCTCCCAGCCACCCTTAATGTCAGCCCTGGACTGACTGTTCTGCTGTGAAGACCTTGGGAAATCTCTCATGCCCACTCTGCTCCTCCCCACCAGGTCCTCACAGATACTGAGGATGCTTTTGAATTGTTGTGTAGGAGAAGACTCTTGAGTGTCCCTGGACTGCAAGGAGATCCAACCAGTCCATCCTAAAGGAGATCAGCCCTGGGTGTTCATTGGAGGGAATGATGTTGAAGCTAGAATTCCAATCCTTTGGCCACCTGATGCGAAGAGCTGACTCATTTGAAAAGACCGTGTTGCTGGGAAAGATAGAGGGCAAGAGGAGAAGGGAACAACAGAGGATGAGATGGTTGGATGGTATCACCAACTCAATGGACATGAGTTTGGGTAAACTCTGGAAGTTTGTGATGGACAGGGAGGTCTGGCGAGCTGTGGTCCTTAGGGTCGCAAAGAGTCAGACAAGACTGAGTGACTGAACTGAACTAAACTGAACTGTCCAGAGGAAAGGTGATGAAAAGTATACTGACTACCTTTATCCTTCCATCCCAAAGCTTTTATTTGCCACAGTCATCCTCTGTAATTCATCTTAAAGGAATTGTTCTGTTTGCTAATGAGTATGGGACTGGAAATCTACAGTTAACTCATCCAAAGAGTTTAAGAAAAAGTGAATATCCTCACATTAGTAGTTTAATATTATTTTCTGAGAAATACTTGCTAAAAGTGTGGCTTTGAAGCAGTGTGAAGCAGACCCCAATCTCACACCACCACAGACTTTCTTTCTGTACCTTCCCTGCCCCAGCCAACAACCCCCCTTCCCTAATTAAGGTTTAGCTTAAACAGCAAAAAGAGGATCTTTCCTTTCACAATGTAATTCAAGGCTGAGAAAGTCTTTTAAAATAAAGCACAGAAGATAAGGTAGCATAAAATTAATCATGAAAGTTCTGATTTTACTTCAGAGATTCTTCCACAGGGTAGACCTCCAAGACAGCCTCCTCCATTTCCATTTCTCACGCAGAGCAGTCTTGTGAGGCAGAGAAGGACCCCTGGTATGGCAAGGAAGGCTGAACCTGGGGATAAAGGACAGGCAATAAAGGGACTGAGGGAACATATATGAGTTGGGGAGGTGAGTGTGTTTGACTATCCTTTCTCCCTCAATAAGAGACTGGATGCCTTTCTGAGTTACATTAGTTTTCTACTCAGAAAGCAAACTGAGAGACTCTCAGATGTATATGTTTCTAGTAGTTTGTAATTTAATTAATCTCATTATTATCTTGGGACTCTATTAATTTTGTACAAATAATTACACTTACTTTCCCAGACTTCTGGGCTTTTCACTAAGGAGAGAAGCCATACTTTGGTATCAAGGAAGGCATACTCTGTCAGTAGTTCTCATTCACACCACTGTCGTACTGGAAAGCAGTGGGGATGGACTGGATGTACACTTGTTCTAGAATACTACAGGTGTCTTCAACTCACTTGCTATGTGCTATTGGGCAAAGTCTTAAAGGTTTCTAAGCCCCCTTCATCTATAGTAATAACTTCCCTCATAAAGCTCGTAGAAGAACTAAATAATACCTACTAAGTGCCTGGAGAAGGATACCTCTAGCATCCTTGCCTGAAAAATCCCATAGACAGAAGAGCCCGGTGGGCTGCAGTCCATGGAGTCACAAATAGCTGGGCACAACTGAGGAACTAACACAAGTGCCCAGTAGCTAGAATTCTCTGTCTCAGCTAGGCAATTTGCAGCTATATAGAAAAGCTCAGTGTTCTTCCAAATCAGAATTTTTGGCTGGTTGTCTCTATGTCTAGCTTTTATTTTTCTTGTCTCACATAGTTTACTTTTAAGGTAAGAAAAAGTTGACAGATTTATGAAAAAGAAAACTGAGCATGAATTTTAATATTTAATTTACTTCCAAAATGCTTTAGAAAAAAATGTCTTCATTTTGTAAAAAAGTTACAGTTGTATTGTGGTATGACTACCAGTTCATGTGGTAGAGAAGTTTGTAACAGGGAACAGGAATGTAATGTAAATGTATTAAAATCATTACAAGATAATTGTAAATGTATTGAAATCTGGATATTGTCACCACGACATTGAGATGACTTGAAATTCTCCATGTTAATTTGGTTTGAATATTTGTGATTTAAATTTGATATTCACCTATCTTGAAGAAGTGACATCTTCTGATAAGGGCAAATAAGGGAAGTCTTCAGAGGAAAATAAAATATTCTTCAATTTGTTAAAATTGGTTTAATTATCACTGTCAAATGACAATATGAAAATAGATTTTCAAATCTTAAGTATGATAAGGATGGACTGAGCATTGAATCAGTAAAATCTGTGTCTTTTCCTTTTTTGTTTTTTTACTTTGTATGCTTTTAAAAGCATACTACTCGTTAAAGAAGGGTGAATTTTTTAAATACAGCAAAAGAAAAATAGACATTAAGGTTATGATTTGTGAACTATAGAAACTTGCTAAAATGAAAAGCTATAAAAATCCCAACTGGTAAATTATTGGGGATATACACAAAAGTATATTTTCAAAGATATATCTTCAAATACATTTGAGGTGGTACTATTTAAACTTGAAAAGAAAAAAAAGAAACAACTTTAAATTTCCATATCTGGAAGATTAGTTAAATGAGTTAAGTTGTATGTCCATATGATAGAATATCATGCTTCAGTCAAAAATCATTTCATGAAATACTTGTAAAGAATAGTAAATATTTACATTAAGTTATAATTTATTCAGTAAAAAAGTCAAGTTACCAAAACGTTTGCACATCTATCACAATATCCAGACTTTACCAACTGGTGTGGTCAAGTAAAGGTCATAATTGTAAAACAAAGAGACTCCTCCTGGTAAATTAATAGAGTCTGGACATTTCCCTTGGTTTCCACTTAGTATAAGATGGAGTCCTGTGAGTTTCCTTATAGGTGTTCATTCTGTTTACTTGCTACCATCAGCAGACCTAGTCGACACCAAGCTCTGAAACGTTGGGCTCCCAGACACCAGATCCTAGCTGGGGCATGTTTATCTGTAGTTCTCCACTGACTGAAGCGCTGCCTCTTCCATGCTGGGTGGCTGGAGGTAGGCTGCTGTAGAGCTGAAGTTGCTGCTGCTCAAGCCGAATCTCTGTGGACCTTTTAGAGAGAGCAGCTGCCAGAGTCACTTTTTGTAAAGACAGAAATTGTGTTCCCTGCTTGCTAAAGATGTAGGCAGACTACTGACTCCAATTCTTTCTATACTTGTCCTTATCTGAGTCCCTGCATTTGCCACATTTGGGTGGATTGTAAATGTACAAGGGAAGATATTCTTGCATGAATGATGTTGGTTCAGAGACTACAGAAAAACTGCCTGGCCCCCATTTACTATTTACCGTTTACTCCCATTGGGAGTTCCTGTTCTCTAAGGTACAAGCAGTCCTTCTCCCCAGTGAGACAGAATGACAAAGTCCTCAGCTTTGGTTTGGGGTGTAAATCACTAGAGAAAATTCTCCCACTTTCTGCTCTTATTATGGATTTCCTTTCAAAGCCTTCTTTGTGACTTTTCTGCCATCTGGCCTCATCCTAAGCCTTTGCCATTCATTGGATATGTTTTATGCTTCCCAGGTGGTGGTAGTGGTAAAGAACCTGCCTGCCAGTGCCGGAGATGTAAGAGATGCGAGTTCGATCCCTGGATCAGAAAGATCCCCTGGAGGAGGGCATGGCAACCCACTCCAATATTCTTGCCTGGAGAATCCCTGTGAACAGAGGAGGCTGGGAGCCTACAATCCATTGGGTTGCAAAGAGTCAGACACAACTGAAGTGTGCACAAATCTGCACTGAAGTGTGCACTTAGCATGCACAAAGGAAAAGGCCTCATGAACTACATTCATTTTCTCTTAAACTATCTGGACATGTGCAGTCCAGAGTATCACAGGGGATTTTGAGTCCAGTGATGTTTTGAGTTTACTTTAGTTTATCTTTTCAATTTTGTTCATTTCATAGAGGTCACTCTGTGTGTGTGAACCCTTGTCCCCAATAATAGACAAATCTTCATCCTGTGTAAAATACATAAGTAAGATCCATTGCTATCTTGCTGTTCCCACTTACATCCTTTTAGCTGCGGAATGATATAAAGGTAAAATTTAGCTTATATCCTTTCAGCTATGGATAGGCTTTGTGCTGAACTAATTTCAGTTCAGAAACCCATGACCATTTTAGACAGGGAAACAAACTGAGCCTTCCTGTGTACCTTTTATACCACCCAGACCTACAATTTAATTTTTCTCTTATGATCCCATAAAAAATTGAGTATCCTGTTTTCATCCCTAACCTGGATTAACATTTATGGCCTCTCCTAAGTTCAAGGCTTGGAAAAGAAACCCAGTACATGCTTAAATGATATTGGACCATTGTGGTGCCAGAACTTTAAAATTTGGAACTATAACACCAAGGATGCCCATAGTTAGCTCTCATGGCTCTTAGTGTTATTAAATATCCAAGAAAAGAGTCAGAAAATCTCAATTTTGAAGTCGTTTGTGTCTTTTGGGAGCTGAGACTTACAAAGGACATATTCTTAACTTCTTCCATCAGAGATAAGCAGAGGTTAAAAAAGATGCCTTAAGATTTTCCCTGGTGGCCCAGACAGTAAAGAATCTGCCTGCAATGTGGGAGACCCGGGTTCAATCCCTGGGTCTGGAAAATCCCTTGGAGAAGGAACTGGCAACCTACTCTAGTATTCTTGCCTGAAAAATCCCATGGACAGAGGAGCCTGGCAGGTTACAGTGCTTGGGGTCACAAAGAGTCAGATACAACTGAGTGACTAATACACATGCACAAAAGGATAAGATATACAAAGAAGAGGAACAAAGAAGGAAGGAGAGAGGAAAGGAGGTGGGAGAAAAGAAGGGAAAGGAAAAGGAAGAGAAGGGAATGGAAGAGAAAAAAACAAACAACAACAAAAAAAAGGAAATGAGAAAAAGGCAAGTTAAAGCCAGGAAGAGAAAGAAGAAAGGAAAATCAAGTAGAGGCTTTTTTTCCAATGCCTGTGGAAAGTCTGCATAAAAGCAGAAAACTTCTCAGAGAGAATCTTATCCTTAACATCTTTGATCCTTGAGAGGGCATATCCTACAAATAATATAAAATTCACAATACCTCCCCAGAAGCAATCTATTTTTATCAAATTTGTCACTCCTTCAGCTAAACCTTAAATTTTGACTAATTAGAAATGAATCAGATTAGAGTAACTCTTTCTTCAGAATAAGCCTAGACAACAAAAGAAGTGGGGGGAAAAAATGGCTGGCATTGAAAAGGATCCTATTCAGAAAGAAAGCTTGAACATATAGCAAAATTCAAATAACTTTATGGGAAGCACTTCTATCAGAAGAGAGCGAAGAGTTCTGAGTTTGATACATTGAATTTAAAACATCTTCAGATTAAGGGTCTTTAGAGCAAGACCATTAGAAAATATTCAGTTGAAACCATTGAGTTTCAACTGGCAACATTATGAAACATAAAGAACCTATGTTTGATTATGTCAATATCAATATTAATGTTTCTAGCCAGCAAAACAGTATGACATTGTGAATATATATGTACATGATTAAAAATTATATTTAAACCAATTGTTCTTTCACCTGATTCCACTAGATTTAAAGTCAAAAAAAGAAATTTAACTTTGGAATGAAATGGACAATCCAAGGCTAAGAAATAAATAGGAGACTAAGGCAAAAAAAAAGGGAAAAAGTGTCAGCTTTAAATTTGTATCATTAGCCAGAGCCACGATTCTAGACAGTTAGAAATCAAATCAACCATCTCGCCTTTCTTGGTTACTGAATCATCTGTGCCTTTTAAATATCACAAGTTGATAAAAATATATTATACAGTAAAACTGTAAAAATTAATGCTTTGCCCTAAATTTAAATGATTTTGTTCTGTTTTGTTTTTTTTTATTCCTCTGTAGAGTTGAATACAATTACTACAAAAAATAAAAGGTGGTGGTGGTGGGCATGGCATATTTTGATTCCATAAAGGAATCAAATTTCTACTTCAAAGGTAAATATCTTAAATTTTACATTAATGTTTTATAAAACATACACTTAGAATTGAAATATATCATACAAAGAAATACATGTTGCAAGTAGAAAAACTGACTTTTTATGAATTAGTTTTAGAAGAAAGCACTAATTACAAAATATATGTATAATTTTAGTGATATTCCTAATATTTCTTTATTTACCTTTTTTCTGGATAGAGTCTAGGTTGTCTTCTGTAAATTAGATTTTAAAAGTATGAATTTAAGAAGCATTATAATAAGTCCATGGAAAATTTGAGTTCTTTGCTAGGGCTATTTTTAATTAAAATAAAAATTCATATATATACACACAGGGATATTTATATAATTTTACATATTATGTGTATGTTATTTAAATTAAAATTATATCCTCTAATGATAAGAGTCAAAGAGGATTTTGGATAAAACCTCAAGAGCCTATATTTACACTTAATTCTTCGCTAATCTGACTATGAAATAATTTGGATCTTTATTCCACAAACTTTGCTGTCACAATTTATAGCATGCATACAGTATTGATAAGAAATTTTGTGTAGTATAAAGAAGTTTGTGGTTTCAAGAAGGTAGCAAGATAAATCTAAGAGCTTTAATATCAAAACCGGATTTAGAAAAGTTGCTTGAATATATGAAAATATGATAGTTCTAATATCACTAGAAATTAAATAGTAGGAAGCAGATTTTCTTTTTCTGTGTGCCAGCCAGAACTGAAATATATAAATCTTGCACTTATAAATATACATTATCTCATTGTAGATGAACCAGATGGTGGTAAAATGAAACTCATGTACAAAATTTTGGATACTGAGCTGCTCAAGTTTTCCTGTCTTCTCAAGGTGGGATGGGAGTGTAGATTCGCCCTCTTCTGTGAGGTGAACTCTAACCCCAAGAAAAGATGAGTAGTCTAGAAATCACCTTCTAAGAACTCCAGACTGTCAGCTGTACAAATGCCAACATCTTTAAATTGAAAATGAACTGAAACTCTTGTAAGAACTATCCAGGGAAGCCCTTACATGGCAAAATTGAATGAGAGTTTGGGAACACAAGGATACAGAAATTTGTTCGTACCTGGTAGCAGTGAATATTGGGAGGGAAGGGTGCAGTTTTGGAAGGGGGATAACCTGGGTTCTGGCAAGAAAGTTACATTGCCTGAAAAACATTTAGCAGAAATTCTAAGAGTGCTTCTCAGATCACTAAATGATCAGAAGTGGTGTTTTACCATGACTCTTCTTAATGCCTAAATTATTAGATTATTATTACCTATGCTGTTTTTTTTTTTTTTTTTTTCCTTCTGAAACCTGGGATTAATCTGAAGCAACAGGTAATGTCAGAACTGCAGTAGGGACATAGTGAGCCTAGAACAGCTAGTGCAAGAAAACACAACCTTTTAAAGACTCATGGGGCAGCATCAGAAGGTCACACATGCCAGCTTTACAGGGGTTCCCCTATTCAAAGCTGCTACAAGATGAACATCAAAAAGAGAATGTGAATTATGGTTGAAAAACACAGAATTTATGAAAAGCCACAACTCTACAATGGTATGCAGGAAGAGAAAATTAATTTAAAATATTCTAGAGAAAGCCTAGAGGAGAAAGAGAAAACCCTGTGACATCCTCACAGGTCAGGGAGAAGGCCACAGAAAAATCTAAAACTGCATGGAGATGCAGGACAAATACCCACAGGACCTGTGGGCCATGCCCACTCACCATCCGCATCCCCTTCATTCAGTCCCCCGTACCCTGGCTACCACAACAGACAGAACCTTATGCTGTGAAAAATGTCAGCTAGAGAAAATATTAAAGTCTTATCAAAAGAAAGGGAAGGTTATATTTTCCCAATGGAGCACTGTGAAGGCCTTGGCATGTATCTTATCACCCTTCCCCATTCCCCACCCACTCACCCTTTACAAGTTGCCTTTTCCCATTTGCTGACTTGGGACTCCACTATTTCCCCTATCTCCAGCCTTTACCACAATTAGGGGGATATTCTTTTTTAGGGGGTGTGTGGAATTCCCTGGTAGCTCAGTCAGCAAAGAATCTGCCTGCAGTGCAGGAAGACCCGGGTTCAATCCCTGGGTCAGGAAGATCCCTTGGAGAAGAAAATGGCAACCCACTCCAGTATTCTTGCCTGGAAAATCCTATGGATAGAGGAGCCTGGTGGGCTACAGTCCATGGGATCGCAAGAGTCAGACATTGACTTAGGGACTAAGCCTTTTTTAAGAATTTATTTTATTAAAATATAGCTGATTTACAATGCTGTGTTAGTTACTGGTATATAACAAGTGATTCAGTTATACATATATATCCATTCTTTATCATATTCTTTTGCATTATAGTTTATAATGGGATATTGAACATAGTTCCCTTTGTAGAGGGGCATTGTGGTGGTCAGGCAGCCTCAGAGGTAAACACTCTTATCCTTCCTTCCTGTAAAAATAATTATTAGTAAACAATAGATTCTAGCTTTACATTAGATGTCTGTAGATTTTCATCTATACTAATGTCTGAGTGAATGTATATATTAATAGCCACTTTTAATCAGGAAAGGAATTAAATCCACTGTGAGCTTGTGGCATAAATTTTAAGAAAATAACACAAGTGGAATATTCAGTCACTGAATAAATGAAAGCTAATTGTGTTTCAGAGCATGTGCTTCTTCAACTGAGGATGTTTCTCAATCTGTTGGATGAGACCATTGTAAAACTTTTATGATGTATCTTGCTCAACTCAACGATATTCGGTGATCTTGTACAGGTCATTTGACCATAATGAGCTTCATCATACTCACCAATAAAGTAGGATGAATAACTCCTAACTCACAGAGTTGTCATGAAAATGTAAACATTAGATAACAGGAGATGCCCAATAACATTTACTAACTGTGAACTTCCAGATGTTCAAGCTGGTTTTAGAAAAGGCAGAGGAACCAGAGATCAAATTGCCAACATCTGCTGGATCATGGAAAAAGCAAGAGAGTTCCAGAAAAACATCTATTTCTGCTTTATTGACTATGCCAAAGCCTTTGACTGATGGATCACAATAAACTGTGGAAAATTCTGAAAGAGATGGGAATACCAGACCACCTGACCTGCCTCTTGAGTAACCTATATGCAGATCAGGAAGCAACAGTTAGAACTGGACATGGAACAACAACTGGTTCCAAGTAGGAAAAGGAGTACGGCAAGGCTGTATATTGTCACCCTGCTTATTTAACTTATATGCAGAGCACATCATGAGAAACGCTGGGCTGGAAGAAGCACAAGCTGGAATCAGGATTGCCAGGAGAAATATCAGTAACCTCAGATATGCAGATGACACCACCCTTATGGCAGAAAGTGAAGAGGAACTGAAGAGTCTTTTGATGAAAGTAAAAGAGGAGAGTGAAAAAGTTGGCTTAAAGCTCAACATTCAGAAAACTAAGATCATGGCATCTGGTCCCATCACTTCATGGGAAATAGGGAAACAGTGGAAACGGTGTCAGACTTTATTTTTTGGGGCTCCAAGATCACTGCAGATGGTGACTGCAGCCATGAAATTAAAAGACACTTACTCCTTGGAAGGAAAGTTATGACCAAGCTAGATAGCATATTCAAAAGCAGAGACATTACTTTGCCAACAAAAGTCCATCTAGCCAAGGCTATCATTTTTCCAGTGGTCATGTATGGATGTGAGAGTTGGACTGTGAAGAAGGCTGAGCGCTGAAGAATTGATGCTTTTGAACTGTGGTGTTGGAGAAGACTCTTGAGAGTCCCTTGGACTGCAAGGAGATCCAACCAGTCCATTCTGAAGGAGATCAGCCCTGGGATTTCTTTGGAAGGAATGATGCTAAAGCTGAAACTGCAGTACTTTGGCCACCTCATGCGAAGAGTTGACTCATGAAAAGACTGATGCTGGGAGGGACTGGGGGCAGGAAGAGACGGGGACGACAGAGGATGAGATGGCTGGATGGCATCACTGACTCGATGGACGTGAGTCCGAGTGAACTCCGGGAGTTGGTGATGGACAGGGAGGCCTGGCATGCTGCGATTCATGGGGTCACAGACAGTGGGACACGACTGAGCGACTGAACTGAAATGAACTGAACTGAACATTTTGTTAGTAAAAGCTGAATACAGGGTTTTTGAGAGAAATAATGCACTGAGTGTCCACTGCTGAAGAATCAGGCAAAGGTTAATGTGATTTACAGGCTCTCATTTAGGCATCATAACAACTGTGGGAAGAGATATGATTACCTCCTTTGCAAATGAAAAGCATGAGGCTCAGAGAAGAATATAAATTTCCAAAAGTCACAGACTTCCCAAGGTGGTCCAATGCCTAAGACTCCACAGTGCCAATGCACGGGGCCTGGGTTCAACCCCTGGTCAGGGAACGAGATCCCACATGCTGCAACTAAGAGATCTCATTTCGCAACTAAAGATCCTGCAATGCTACAACGAAAATCAAAAGTCCTGTGTGCTGCAACTAAGACCGGGTACAGCCAAATAAACAAATACTTTTTAAAAAATAAATTTCCAAAGTTTATCCTAAATGATGGAGCTGGGATTGGATCTTAGTTCAGTCAACTTACAGAGATGGCTCTTCCATGCCTTTCTGCCTGGAAACTGAATTGAAGAAAATAAAATAAGTCAAATTGGGAGTACAATTGGAGGAACAGATTATACCTGAGCTTTCCAATCCTGCTACAGTTTTATTAGAGGAAGATACTAGGATTTAAGAGGACACTGAGCATCTGAATTACAGAGCTGAGAGGGGACACATGTTTTGCCTTATCCCAAGATTCTTGGCCTGTAGTCATCATAGCCATGATCGCCAGTAATAAGACTACATTATTATATTTGGGCCATTTTGAAGACATAAAGACATTTTTGAGTCCCTGTTCTATGTCCCATCAAACATATTAAAGCGATTCTCATTCCACGATAAATAAAACACTTAGCAGACTTTTGAAAGATACTTTTGCTTTTGAGACTGTTCAGACTATGAGTAACAATTTATAGTAGGCTATGATGTTTCCAAAAGCATCATGCATGTTCAGGATTCTAGTGACATAAACACAGGACATGAGCCTACAGGTTTATTTCAAATGAAATGATATTTTAATGAACCTTAAACCAAAATTAGCAACTTTAGTAGATTTTATATTTTTAAATGCTTAATACATCTTTAAAAAATTTTTCTGTTATTTAATGTTTCTGTTATATATTTTCTGCTATTTTAATGTTTTCTGTTATAGTAATACCTTGTTATTTAAATGTTTAATATTTTAATATTCTAATATTAGTTTTAAGGTTTCAGATCCTTGAAAAGTACATAGTTTGAGACCTCTACTTTCCAATACATAGCTACTAGCCACCAGTTAGGTTATTGAGCACTTGAAATATGGCTAGTGTGAATTAACCATGCAGTAAATACAAATATGTGCTGAATTTCACTGACTTAGAACAAAAAATATGTAAAGTTTCTCATTAGTAATTTTATGCTTATTGTCTGTTATAATATTATTACCTGATAATATTTCTGATATATTGTCATAATGTGTATTATTAAAATTAAGATTAATTTCATCAATCTTTAAAAACTTTAAAAATATGCCTACTAGGAAACTTGACACACATACATGTGGCTTGCATTATATTTCCACTGGACAATACTACTCAAGACATGGATCGTGTCTAATGGTTAAAACTGTCCTAATCCTTCGCATAAATTTGGCAGTCCATTTGACCTAACCTCCACCCTGAGAAGCTGCATACATTTTGGCATATAGTCGTGTTTTCTCACTATAACATTATGTATGTGAATGCATGCCTAGTCACTCAGTAGTGTCCAGCTCTTTGCGACCCCATGGACTGTAGCCTGCCAGGCTACTCTGTCCATGGGAATTTGCGGGCAAGAATACTGGAGTGGGTTGCCATTTCCTCCTCTAGGGTATCTTTCTGACCCAGGGACAGAACCTGAGTCTCCTGCATCTTCTTCATTGCAGGCAGATTCTTCACTGCTGAGCCGCTGAAACTCTAAAAAATACATATATTGTTTTTTATTATCTTTATAAAAAATTTTAATTTATGGCTATGACAATTTTCACAGCATCTGTGTTTAAGAAAGAAAAACAAACACTTTCACATACACACATACACATACATGAATTTTATACTCTTTCCTGAATGGTATGGGAGTAGATTTACTTATTCAGAATGTATATAAACATAATGGATTTTTGCTTAGTTTTCAACATTCAATGAGTCTCTGCTGTTTGTTTGAAGCACTTATTTGTATTAATTCATTTAACCCTCAAAACTATGATAGGCACTATTACTAGTCTTATTTTATAGGGTGGAAAATGGAGGCATTATGAGGCTGAGTAACTTGCCTATGGTCACATAGCTAAGAATTAAATGGACCTGGGATTCAAACCCAGGCAGTCTGGCTTCAGAGGCTGGGCTACTACTATTATTCAATCTTCCCTCTCATCGATGACAATTTTTCACTTTCTAAAATGAAAAGCAGTAAGATTTAGTGATTATTTATTACATATGTGGTTTTTGGAATAGCCTGAAGAATTTGGATACTGCATCTTTCTCCCTATCCCTGTAAATGAAGTCTCACTCTTGGAATTACCCTCTGGATCCATGTCAGAGTCACCAAGACCAATATAGGCATTCCATTGACATCATAAGATCTAATAATGGTTCACTGGAATTTGTACATTGCACGCCTTCTAATCAAAGACAGCAGACACTTCTAGGACTCTTTTTTAAAACTTTTTTTTGTTGTATTTAATAAAAATACATTTTGCTGAGAGCCTAGGTGCCAATTCCATGTGTATTAAAATATCAGAATTCCCTTCAAAGATTATAATGGGAATGCTGGCAGACCCTTCCCTGCGTCAGGTTTGGGTGGGTGGTACTACTGTATATATCTGTTTTCCCGGCATATTTGTGCATTAAAATTAAAATCTTGGTCAGGAATCAGATAGAAGCTTGTATTTTTGATTCACTCTTTTCTGTTATTGCTTATCATCCTCGAAGTTATATTTTCTTGGCATCTTGAAAACAAGGAATCTGGTTCCTATTCCTTTAGGCTATATAAATACACCCTGTTTATATTAAAATGATAAGCAAATATATAAAGTTGGAAAACATGACCACAGAAAACATTTTTTTCTCTCTCAATACTAAGCACCCTGATACATTTGTATTATTGCTAAACTTTTGCCCATGAGCAAAAGAAACTTTTTCAAATTTGACATTTTCTGAGATTACTTTCCGTTGTAGTTAGTATTGTGTTTATAAAAATATCAAAGCACATATTTCACAAGCATGTAATACTGCAATATATGTTCTAGTATTTGTGGATGTTATAGCCATAGTTTTCCATTTTATAATTACAAGTGTTTCAATATTTTACCCTACAAATGAAGTAACTTAAGACAGCTAAACAAAGTGGAAAAGAGAATCAGGGAGATAATGGATTTGAGTATAGACTTTACCGTTGATGAGCGGTGTGACTTTGAACAAGCCCTCTACCCGCATGATCCTAAATTTCCTTTTATTTGTGGGGGGATAATAGTAACTACTTTACAGGGTGGTTATGAAGTATCCATAATTAATACAAATTTAAAAATCTCATAGTGGACATTCAATACATATTACCTCCTTGCCCTTCATCTCATTTTTCTTTCATCCATTTATCAAGTTCAGTTAAAGGCAATTTATGTACGAATGAATATTCATTTACAATTTTGAAAACTACAAACAAACCACACCAAGAAACATATTATTCTTCTATTTTTAAAAAGTAAGTTTATCCTTGCTTTTTTTAATGTTTACATTCCATTTGTATATCTTTTGGCTGGTTTCATCTTTTTATAAAGCATGAATATACTGCAGATTCCTAGCAGATAAGAACTGTCTGTGTAAAAGACTTTAATTCTAAATATTATGTCAGAACATTAATGCATCAATGAGTATTTTCTTCTTGGGTTTCTTGTGAATAATTCCCTTTTAATTGCTATGATTATAATAGCAAATTATAATATATTTATAACATATAATTTAGCAAATTATATTTATAATGTAAATTACAAATAATTTCCCATCGTAGAAGATACTCTTTTTTCTGAATATTTATTTTTGTTGATTTACTTATTTGGCTGTGCCAGATCTTATTTGCTGCATGCAAGATCTTCCTTGTGGCATGTGAGATCTTTATTTGTGGCATGAAAACTCTCAATTGCTGCATATGGGTTCTAGTTCCCTAATCAGAGGTTGGACCCATGCCCCCTGCATTGAGAAGGTAGAGTCTTAGTCATTGGACTACCGGGGAAGTTACAGAAGATACTCTTGTTGCCTATCATCTCATCCCCTGGGCTAGGGCTTTGATTTTAGATATAATCTCATATTTGTGCACAGAGTCCCACCTCATATAAGTGTGCCATCTTTGCTTTCTGCCTTCCAAGTCAGGAAAGTCCTGGAACCTACTTGGCCTGTGGAGGTCTAGGGGAGTTACCGACATCCAATCCCACGCAACCCTCAACCAAGGAGGGATAGGAGTCGTTTGATCAGTGCCTCAGCTTCTGTCCTTCCCAACCAAGGCTGGAATGCATTTTGTAGCCTCCTCAGAAATACTTATGGACTCAAACCCTTGTGTCTATAGTAGCCATGTAGATACTTCTTATTGGCTTTTTCCTCCATCTCTACCCAGTTGCTTCTGCTCTTTCCTCCTACTTCCTGGGATCACCTGCCAAATAAACTATGTAAGTCCTTGGCTCAGGTTCCACTTTCAAATGAACCCAATATAAAACCCTGACCTTACAGTTCTCTTAAAATTCTTAATGGTTTCCTTTTCCCTCAGGATGAAGCCCAAACTCTTTAGCAAGATAAGGAAGATGCTTCAAGTTCTAGTCTCAGCTTGAGCTCCTACTGGCTGTCCCATATGCCTCCTAAACTCTAACAGCATTCAGCAAGTTGCCGTTCTGGATTATTCTATGTTCTCACAAGCCTTTGTATCTTTAGAGATTCTTTTCTTGGTCTAGAAAACTCTTTTCTCCCTCATTTCTCCTTCCACCTTCAATTGAGTAGCACCACCCCACCAACAGCACAATCAGGTATTTTTATTCACATGACATACTGCCATTATATTCACCATTCCATTTTACTGTAACTGTAGCTTCTGATCTAGGAATTGGTAAAAATTGATTAACAAATATCACCCCTTAATTCCTGAACATTGTCAACAAGAAAAGAGCTCACTTTGAGGGGAAAGAGAATTAGATAGAACAAGGTTGTCATTGGAGATAAACTTAGAAGTAAGAAAACATTCATTGTTATTTTGTCAGAACATTAGTGGATCTGGAAAAAAAGCTGAATTGTCACCTTATACAGTTCTTTAAGTTAATATCAGAGTTCTGGAAAAAGGAAGGCTGTAATAGAGACTGAGTTAAAAGTCGTATTGCTGGATATTCTGAAAGAAACTGAAGGCATAGAACAATGGAGAATGGTGGTATGGGAGATAACCAGATGTTTTTCTTTTCTCTCTGCATATATATTATATTATTTATATATTACATATGATGTGTATATATGAAATTTTACATATCTATGTCTACCTATGTATCTATATAGTCCCTGATAACTCAGTTGGTAAAGAATTCGCCTACGGGAGACCCCAGTTCGATTCCTGAGTCTGGGAAGATCCCCTGGAGAAGGGATAGGCTACCTACTCCTGTGTTCTTCGGCTTCCCTTGTGGCTTAGCTGGTAAAGAATCCGCCCACAAGGTGGGAGACCTGGGTTCCATCCCTGGGTTGGGAAGATGCCCTGGAGAAGAAAAAGGCTACCCCCTCCAGTTTTCTGGCCTGGAGAACTCCATGGACAATCCATGGGGTCGCAAAGAGTCAGACACGACTGAGCAACTTTCCCTTTCATTTCATATATATTTCATATCTATCTATCTGCTTCCCAGGTGGCTCAGTAGTAAAGAATCCATGTGCCAATGCAGGAGATGCAGGTTTAATCCCTGGGTTGGGAAGATCTTCTGGAGGAGGAAATGGCAACCCACTCCAGAATTCTTGCCTGAAAAGTCCCATGGATAGAAAAGCCTGGTGGGCTGTAGTTCATACAGTTGCAAAAGAGTCAGACATGACTTAGCGACTAAACAACAACAACCATTCTGTGTGCATTAAAAAGAGAAAGTGCTTTGCAGAAGCATACCATGGTACCCCAAGGATTGGCAGTTATGGTGTCCTTCTTAAGGCTGCTTCAACCAGTCTCACACATGGGAAATGGTTGGTATGTGTCATTTTTCACTATAATCTGCAGTAAATTGACAAGTTTATCAAGTAAAAATATAATTTGAATTTCAGAAAAACAATAATTTTAATGCATAAATATGTCTCATATGTTATGTGGGAAATACGTGTACTAAAAAAATATTCATTTATCTGAAATTCACATTTAACTGGACATCTTGTATTTTATTTGGTAACCCTATCTGGGAACCTGGGAATCATGGGAATATTCATGTAAGAAAGGAACTCACAGCTCTAAGTCTCTAGTCTCTTATTTGAAGCCTTTGAGATAAAGGGCCTCAGGGAGTCCAAGGTTAAAGCAATGTAACTGGTAGACTAGCACAAAGAATTACTACTGGTTAATTGTTTTGGGACCATACCCAAACTGGTCTGGGAAATAAAGCTATGCTTATCCCTCCCTCTTACTAGAATATGAACTCTTAAGAGCAGGGACTATGTTGTATCTTATAACAAAGATACAACCTTCACAAAAATGAACTCAAAATGAATCACAGTTCAGTTCAGTTGCTCAGTCATGTCCGACTCTTTGCAACCCCATGGACTGCAGCATGCCAGGCCTCCCTATCCATCACCAACTCCCAGAGTCTACTCAAACTCAAGTCCTTTGAGTCGGTGATGCCATGCAACCATATTATCCTCTGTCGTCCCCTTCTCCTCCTGCCTTCAATCTTTCCCAGAATCAGGGTCTTTTCATATGAGGCAGCTCTTCACATCAGGTGGTCAAAGTATTGGAGTTTCAGCTTCAACATCAGTCCTTCCAATGAACACCCAGGACTGATCTCCTTTAGGATGGACTGGGTGGATCTCCTTGCAGTCCAAGGGACTCTCAAGACCACGGTTCAAACACATCAATTCTTCAGTGCTCAGCTTTCTATATAAAATGCAAAACTATATAAATCCTAGAAGATAACATAACATAAAAAAAACTGGATGTCCTTGAGTATGGTGATGACTTTTTAGATATAACACCAAAGACATGATCCATGGAGGAAATAATTGATAAGCTCTATTTCATTAAAGTTTAAAAATTTTGCTCTGTGATAGGCAATGTCAAGAGAATGAGAAGACAACACAGAGTAGAAGAAAATATTTGCAAAAGACACTTCTAATAAAGGACCATTTTCCAAAAAATCATCAAAAGACTTAAAATTCAATAATAAGAAAAGAAACAACCCAATTAAAAATAGTCCAAAGACCTTAACAGATACTTCACAAAAGAATATATACAGATCACAAATACACATATGAAAAGATGCTCTACATCATATGTCACCAGAGAAATGCAAATTAAAACAATGAGATGCCACTAGACATCCATTAGAATGGCCAAACTTTGGAATACTGAGAGCATTAAATGCTGCTGATGATATGGAATTACAGAAACTCTCATTCATTCCTGGTGGAAATGCAAAATGGTACACCTACTTTGGAAGAAACAGCATGACAGTTTCTTATAAAACTAAATTTATTCACTACACCACCTAGCTATCATGCTTCTTGATATTTATCCAAAGGAGTTGAAAACATGTCCACACAAAAACCTAAGCATAATGTTTATACAAACTTCCTGCATAATTGCCAAAACTTGAAAGAAACTGAGATGCCCTTCAGTAGGTAAATGGATAAACTTTGGCACAACTGGATAAAGAACAATTGTGTGTTAGTCACTCAGTCATGTCTGACTCTTTGTGACCTCATGGGATGTAGCCTGCCAGGCTCCTCTGTCCATGGGATTTTCAAGGCAAGAATACGGAAGTGGGTTGCCATTTCTTTCTCGGGGGATCTTCCTGACCCAGGGATTGAACCCGGGTCTCCTGCATTGCAGGCAGACTGCTTACTGTGTGAGCCACTATTATTCAGCATTGAAAAGAAATGGACTATCAATCCATGAAAGGACATGGAGAAATTTTTAAATGAACATTTTAAATGAATAGCAGTCACTTATGAAAAGGCTGCATGGTGATTCTAACTATATAGTTTTCTAGAAAAGGCAAACTTTGGAAACAGAAGATCAGTGGCTGCCAGGGGTTGCAGGGGAGATGAATAGGCATAGCACAGAGGATTTTTAGGATGGTGAAAAACTCTGTATGATATCATAATGATGGACATAAGACATTTGTCCAAACCCATAGAATGTACAACACCAAGAGTGAACCCTAACATAAACTATGGACTTCAGGTGCCTATGACGTGTCAGTGTAGGTTCTTCACTTACAACAAATGTGTTATTCTGGTGGGAGACACTGATAATGAAAGAAGCTATGTATTTGTGGAAGCACAGGGTAAATGGAAAACCTCTGTACCTTTCCCTCAATTTTACTGTAAACCTTTAGGTTTACAATGGAAGTTTAAACTATTCCAAAAAAAAAAAATCTTAATTTTAAAAAGTCACAAGAATGCCAGACAGAAAATGTATAGTAAAGGATTCAATGAGTAATTCTAAAAAGAGTAGAAGTATTAGTTCATTAGTTTTCAATTGTACTGCATAAGGACATTATAAAAATATACCAGTCCTCTTTATTGTTTTTTGAAGAACAATATCAGATTTTTGCAAGATTTACAAGTACAACTCTGGTATTTTCATAACTAGGCTAAGGCTCTGAAGAATAGCCTTTTGTTTTGGTATTAGTCACAAATTCCACTTCACCTCTCAGTTCAGTTTTTCTTTGTCTGAAAATGAATTAGACATATAATTTAACAAAGCACAATGAACACATAAGTGAGTTAAAACCAAACTTTAAGGAAATTGATGGATGAATTGAAGAACGATAAGGGTTTTTTTTTTTTTACTTTATTAGTGTCTTTTCTGATAAGCACCAAATTCTCATTAAGATGGTTCTTACTTGTTCAAAAGTAAGAACAATCTAAAATAATAATTTTCTTTGGTTTTAAAATTGAAAGATTTTCTTTAAATGACCTATCATTAAATACTCAATAGATAGTGATCATAGCAGTGAGTAAAAGTTGAATCACAAAAGAATACAAGAGAGAATATTCCTTAGCAATGGGATTGCACCCTTGGTTCCCCAGGAAATGTAACATGTTTAAGGCAGATATGATTTTTAAAATTTGATTCTAATCTGAAAAAAAAAAACCTACTGTAATTTCCCCAAATTTGATCTATTTGGATTTGAACACACTCGTTATTAAAATCTGATTCTTTCGTTAACAGGACTTGGAATATTACATCAGTTAAATCATAATAATAAATCCTGGAATCAAAGTTAGAATAATATTTCAAATCCATCATTAGTGCTTCAAATAACAAAAGCTGACATTTTGTGCTCATTTGCAGTCAGCGGGAATTTGGCAGGAAGATATCAAGTGGAGAGTTTCAGAAATTTTCACAGAACCGATGGGATGTCTATACGGTGCTCTCTCTGGTGAGGAGCAAACTTTTGTTACCCATGTGAGTAACAAGATTAAAGCCAATAGATCCCTAATCAGACCACTGTTTTGTACCTAGAAAAATGATAGTTATACAGAATTGTCCTGTATAAAACTAAGTGTACAAAATACCCATGGTGTATACATGTAGGCTTTATTACTCTATTTTTTCACACTTGATGTTCTGTGTTGGATCCTTGGCAAGTGAAGAGATCACTACTTACTACACAAAATCTCTTTCCTATACTTGATATCTTTTTAGAAAATGAACAGAAGAGACCTGAAAGCATGGCAGTCAATTTCTTTTCCTTCTAGTTATCTTTATATATTATAAAAAAACATTTTAAATATTTTATTAAAATATAAAAGTATCATTTATTTTTATATTTTTTCTTTTTGATCTTCCCTGTTGTCTCAGATGGTAAAGAATCTGCCTGTGATTCAGGAGAAATGGTTTCCATCCCTGGATTAGGAAAATCCCCTGGAGAAGGGAATGGCAACCCACTCCAGTATTCTTGCCTGGGGATTTTCATGGTCAGAGGATCCTGATGGGTTACAATCCGTGGGGTCACAAAGAGTCGTATATGACTAAGTGATTAACACTTTCACACTTTTTATACATGTATTTTATTTAAAAATTAGAATAATGACTATAGAATAAGTATTTTTCTAAGTTATTGGGATATCAGATCAGTTCAGTCGCTCAGTCGTGTCTGAATCTTTGCAAACCCATGAATGGCAGGATGACAGGCCTCCCTGTCCATCACCAACTCCCGGACTTTCCCCAAACTCATGTGCATTGAATCAGTGATGCTATGCAACCATTTCATCCTCCGTCATCCCCTTCCTCTCCTGCCTTCAATCTTTCCCAGCATTATGGTCTTAAATGAGTCAGCTCTTCACATGAGGTGGCCAAAGTATTGGAGTTTCATTTCAACATCAGTCCAGCCAATTAACATCCAGGACTGATGTCCTTTAGGATGGACTGGTTGGATCTCCTTGCAGTCCAAGGGACTCTCAAGAGTCTTTTCCAACACCACAGTTCAAAAGCATCAATTCTTTGGTGCTCAATTTCTTTATAGTCCAACTCTCACATCCACACATGACTACTGGAAAAAACATAGCCTTGACTAGACGGACCTTTGTTGACAAAGTAATGTCTCTGCTTTTTAATATGCTGTCTAGGTTGGTCATAACTTTCCTTCCAAGGAGTAAGCATCTTTTAATTTCATGGCAGCAATCACCATCTGCAGTGATTTTGGAGCCCCAAAAAATAAAGTCAGACACTGTTTCCACTGTTTCCCCATCTATTTCCCATGAAGTGATGGGACCAGATGCTATGATCTTCGTTTTCTGAATGTTGAGCTTTAAGCCAACTTTTTCACTCTCCTCTTTCACTTTCATCAAGAGGCTCTTTAGTTCTTCTTCACTTTCTGCCATAAGGGTGGTGTCATCTGCATATCTGAGGTTATAGATATTTTTCCCGGCAATCTTGATTCCAGCTTGTGCTTCTACCAGCCCAATGTTTCTCATGATGTACTTTGCATATAAGTTAAATAAGCAGGGTGACAATATACAGCCTTGACGTATTCCTTTTCCTATTTGGAACCAGTCTGTTGCTCCATGTCCAGTTCTAACTGTTGCTTCCTGACTTGCATACAGATTTCTCAAGAGACAGGTCAGGTGGTCTGGTATTCCCATCTCTTTCAGAATTTTCCACAATTTCTTGGGATCCACCCAGTCAATGGCTTTGGTATAGTCAATAAAACAGAAATAGATGTTTTTCTGAAACTTTCTTGCTTTTTCAATGATCCAGCAGATGTTGGCAATTTGATCTCTGGTTCCTCTGCCTTTTCTAAAACCAGCTTGAACATCTAGAAGTTCACAGTTCATGTATTGCTGTAACGTGGCTTGGAGAATTTTGAGCATTACTTTACCAGCGTGTGAGATGAGTGCAGTTGTGCAGTAGTTTGACCATTCTTTGGCATTGCCCTCCTTTGGGATTGGAATGAAAACTGACCTTTTCCAGTCCTGTGGCCACTGCTGAGTTTTCCAAATTTGCTGACATATTGAGTGCAGCACTATCATAGCATTATTTTTTAAGATTTGAAATAGCTCAGCTGGAATTCCATCACCTCCACTAGCTTTATTCATAGTGATACTTCCTAAGGCCCACTTGACTTCACATTCCAGGATGTTTGGCTCTAGGTAAGTGATCACACCATCGTGGTTATCTGGGTCATGAAGATCTTTGTACAGTTTTATATATTCCTGCCATCTCTTCTTAATATCTTCTGCTTCTGTTAGGTCCATACCATTTCTGTCCTTTATTGAGCCCATCTTTGCATGAAATGTTCCCTTGGGTATCTCTAATTTTCTTGAAGAGATCTCTAGCCTTTCCCATTCTATTGTTTTCCTCTATTTCTTTGCACTGATTGCTGAGGAAGGCTTTCTTATCTCTCCTTGCTATTCTTTGGAACTCTCTAAAGTCGCTTCCGTCGTGTCTGACTCTGTGCGACCCCATAGACGGCAGCCCACCAGGCTCCCCCGTCCCTGGGATTCTCCAGGCAAGAACACTGGAGTGGGTTGCCATTTCCTTCTCCAATGCATAAAAGTGAAAAGTGAAAGTGAAGTCGCTTAGTCTTGTCCAACTCCTAGCGACCCCATGGACTGCAGCCTACCAGGCTCCTCTGTCCATGGGATTTTCCAGGCAAGAGTACTTATCTTTCCTTTTCTCCTTTGCTTTTCACTTCCCTTCTTTTCATAGCTATTTGTAAGGCCTTCTCATACAGCCATTTTGCTTTTTTGCATTTTTTTTCCCTTGGGGATGGTCTTGATCTCTGTCTTCTGTACAATGTCTTGAACTTCCGTCCATAGTTCATCAGGCACTCTGTCTATCAGATCTAGTTCTTTAAGTCTATTTCTCATTCCTACTGTGTAATCATAAGTGATTTGACTTAGGTCATACCTGAATGGTCTAGTGGTTTTTCCTACTTTCTCCCATTTAAGTCAGAATTAGCCAATAAGGAGCTCATGATCTGAGCCACAGTCAACTCCCAGTCTTGTTTTTGCTGACTGTATAGAGCTTCTCCATCTTTGGCTGCAAAGAATATAATCAATCTGATTTCAGTGTCGACCATCTGGTGATGTCCATGTGTAGAGTTTTCTCTTGTGTTGTTGGAAGAGGGTGTTTGCTATGACCAGTGCATTCTGTTGGCAAAACTTTATTAGCCTTTGCCCTGCTTCATTCTGTACTCCAAGGCCAAATTTGCCTGTTATTCCAAGTGTTTCTTGACTTCCTACTTTTGCATTGAAGTCCCCTATAATGAAAAGGACATCTTTTGGGGGTGTTAGTTCTAAAAGGTCTTGTAGTCTTCACAGAATAGTTCAACTTCAGCTTCTTCAGTGTTACTGGTTGGGGCATAGACTTGGATTACCGTGATATTGAATGGTTTGCCGGAAACAAACAAAGATCATTCTGTCATTTTGGAGATTGCAACCAAGTACTGCATTTTGGACTCTTTTGTTGACTATGGTGGCTACTCCATTTCTTCTAAGGGATGCCTGCCCACAGTAGTAGATATAATGGTCATCTGAGTTAGATTCATCTGAGTTATATTGGGATATAGCAGTCAGAAACACAGGGTCTTTGTTTTACCTAGCTTAGGTGCTACTACTACTACTACTAAGTCACTTCAGTCGTGTCCAACTCTGTGCGACCCCATAGACAGCAGCTCACCAGGCTCCGCCATCCCTGGGATTCTCCAGACAAGAACACTGGAGTGGGTTGCCATTTCCTTCTCCAATGCATAAAGTGAAAAGTGAGAGTGAAGTGGCTCAGTCATGTCCGACTCTTCACGACCCCATGGACTGCAGCCTACCAGGCTCCCCCATCCACGGGATTTTCCAGGCAAGAGTACTGGAGTGGGGTGCCATTGCCTTCTCTGAGCTTAGGTGCTAGTGAGGAGATACACATTAAGTACACAATATGCCAAGTTGTGAGGTGTGCCCTGAAGAAGGATAATAAAGAGTATGGTGAGTAGGGGATGGTAAAGAACTAGAAAATGGTCAGGATGGACTCTTTGATGTCACATGAGGGAGTAAACCTTATAGCTCTGGGAGGAAAGAGCATTCTAGGCAGAGAGAATAGCCATATACAAACATCCTATGCTATAAATGGACTTGGCTTGTTTGAAAAATTGCCCATATGGCCAGAGTGGGGCAAGATGTCAGGCAGAGAGAGATAGGATATCAGATCAAAGAGGCAGTAGATGGTCAGATTATAGAGGGATTTGAAGGCCTTGATAAGGACTTTGGGTTTTACCAGGGGCCGATGGAAGCAATTGAAAGTGACATGATCTGATTTGTGACTTTAAAGGATTGCTTTGCTTATTGTATGGAGCATAGATCATACAGAAACAAGTGAGGAAAGCAGGAGACAGCAATCCAAAAGCACACCATTGTTGCTTGGGCCACAGAGAAGAATGAGAAAAGAGGATTTTAAAATGACTTTAATATGATAATCCCTAGGGATTAAGAGATATCACTTATATGTGGAATCTGAGAAAATGATATAAATAAATTTGTTTATAAAGTAGAAACAGACTCACAGACAGATAAAAGTTTATGGTTACCAAAGGGGAGAATAGGGATGGGAGATAAATTAGCAGTTTGGGATTAACATATATACACTATTATAGATGAGCTAGATAAACAGCAAGGACCCACTGTTTAGCATAGGGAACCATATTCAATATCTTGTAACAACCTATAATGAAAAAAAATCTGAAAAATTATTGAATCACTTTACTGTACATCTGAAATTTAAAATATATTGAAAATCAATGATAGTTCAATTTTAAAAACAGTTTAAAAAAGAATGACCTTAAGATTTTTGTTCTAAGTAGCTGGTAGAGTCTGTTATACACAGTGACCTAAGTCAAGAAGAGAAAAACAAATATCATATGTTAATTCACATATGTAGAATCTAGAAAAATGGTACAGATGAATCTATTTCCAAGGCAGAATAGAGAAACAGACATAAAGAGTGGATATATGGATACAGAGGGAAAAGGGGAGGGTGGGATGGATTGAGATATTGGGAATGATGTATATAGACTGGGGCTTCCCTGGTGGCTCAACCCATGAAGAATACATCTGCAATGCAAGTTCAATTCCTGGGTGAGGAAGATCCCCTGGAGAAGCAAATGGCAACCCATTCCAGTATTGGTGCCTGGAGAATTCCATGGACAGAGGAGCCTGACAGATTACAGTCCATGGGTTGCAGAGTTAAACACAATGAGCGATTAACACTATATACATATCATGTGTAAAATAGATAGCTAATGGGAAGGTGCTATAAAGCACAGGAAGCTCAGCTCTGTGATAACCTAAAGGGGTGGGATGGGGGTGGGGAAGGAGAGAGGTCCAACAGGGAAGGGATATGTGTACACATATGGCTGATTCACTTTATTGTGCAGCAAAAACTAGCACGGTCTTGTAAAGTAATTATATTCCAGTTTTAAAAAAATGTAATATATTGAGATTGGAAGACTAAAGAACAAATTTGGAGAGACCAGTCAAGAGTTGGATTTCAAACATGTTGAATTTGAGTTACCCATTAGACAGTGATAAGGTGATGCTAAGCTCACAGCTCAGAGAAGGCAATGGAAAGCCACTCCAGTACTCTTGCCTAGAAAATCTCATCAATGGAGGAGCCTGGTAGGCTTCAGTCCATGAGGTCACTAGGAGTCAGACACAACTGAAGCGACTTAGCAGCAGCAACAGCAGCATTAAGGCTAGAAATGTTTTTTTGAGAGTAATCATCTATGGAGGGTATTTAAAGACTTGAGTACGCATGATATCATCCTGGGAGTGAGTATAGATAGAAAAGAAAAGAATTCTAAGGATTGAATCTTGAAATATCCAATGTTCAGAGGTTGGAAAAATAAAAAGAAAATATGCAACAGGACCAAGAAAGAATGGTCAATAAAGTAACTGGAGAATCTAGAGAATGAAAAGCCTTGGAGCCCAGTTGAAGAAAGTATTTCAAGAAGAAAGAAGTGATCAGAATATCAGATGTGACTGAGAGTTCAAATAAAAAGTAAATAGAAATACATGTTGGATTTGGCAACTTTATGGTCATAGGTGGGTTTAACAAGGATGATTTCTATGGAATGGTAGATGAGCAGTGGTATGTTGATAAATTTTAAAAACTGATTACCAGGCAAAAGAAAGCTCTGATTTGAAGCATTTTCCAATTTCCATGGTGTAAACACTCCCACTATTGCCAGTTTCAAGCTGCCAGCGTGACATTTGAATATGAAACTGGAAAATGGTGTGCACAATTGGCTCTTATAAGCAAGGGAAAACCAGCCTGGCATACAACTTTTGGTGTGGATGAATTTTTTTTTAATTCTATTAAAATATATATGCAGCAAAGTAAATATGGTTTATTGATTTTAAGGTATATTGAAAGAGTTCATGACTTCTAGTGATGAAAATTTGTCTTCCTGGGACTAGTTACAAGGTTTTGCCAGTCATGGATACCATAGATAGGTTTCATATTTGATAGAGCAGTTTTCTAACCAGCATTATTAAAATGTCTTTGCATATTCTCAAGGTTTCAAAAGAGAAAAAAGAAGTTAATCTCTAGATTTGGTCTTAAATACCAAATACCAATCTCTATCAGGTATTTGGTATACTAGGCTTCCCTGATATATCAGGGAATTTGGTATTGGAATTTGGTATTGGAATTAAAAAAAAATTCATCCACACCAAAAGTTGTATGCCAGGCTGGTTTTCCCCTGCTTATAAGAGCCAATTGTGCACACCGTTTTCCAGATAACTCAGTTGGTGAAGAATCCACCTGCAATGCAGGAGACCCTGGTTAGATTCCTGGATTGGGAAGATCCGCTGGAGAAGGGATAGGCCAACTACTCCAGTACTCTTGGGCTTCCTTTGTGGCTCAGCTAGTAAAGAATCAGCCTGCAATGAGGGAGACCTGGGTTTGATCCCTGGGTTGGGAAGATCCCTTGGAGAAAGGAATGGCTACACACTCCAGTATTCTGGCCTGGAGAATTCCATTGACTGTATAGTCCATGGGGTCACAAAGAGTCAGCAACGACTGAGTGACTTCCATTTTCACTTTCACAAATCTCTAGATTTGGCACCTTGATATCTATTTATTTACTGATATTTGAGCAACATATTGGGATTGTTAGCCCTGTTTTTTTTTTTTTTTTCCCTTGGTGTGTCAGGGTTATGAACCTAATGCACTTATACATAAAATTTACAATTTGTATTCAATACCTTCATTTTTAGGGCTTCCCAGGTGATGCTAGTGGAAAGGAACCCACCTGCCAACACAGGAGACATAAGAGATGCGGGTTCAATCCCTGGGTCAGGAAGATCCCCTGGAGTAGGATATGGCAATCCACTCCAGTATCTTGCCTGGAGAATCCCCATGGACAGAGGAGCTTGGCAGGCTAAAGTCTATGGGCTTGTAAAGAGTCAGACAAGACTGAAGCGAGAGCTTGCACATGTGCAATTGCATTTTAAAATATTTTTTAAACTTTACTGGTGGCATATGTTCCTTATAGAAACAAATATTTATATAATAAAAATAAGAAAAATAGAATATACTGTACTTACAATGTACAAAATATTATAACCCACAATATATAAAAGACCTCTAAGAATCAATAAGAAAATGGTAAACAACAAATGGGAAGACTGGCAAATTAAACAGGAATTTCATAGAAAAGAAAGCTCAAATGGCCTATAAACATATTGAAAGATGCTTACTTTAATTAGTAATCAAAGAAATGCAAATTAGAATAATAATGTGACACAATTTCACACCAACCAGATTGGCAAAAAATGTTTTAAAAATTGGACAATATAAATTGCTAAGGATGTAGAACCAGGGGGTATAAATTGATATAGCCAAATTTAAAAACTGACAGGCATTAATCAGCAAAGTTGAACTTGCACAAATCTTACAATCTAGCATTTTTTATTTCCCAAATAAACTTCTGTACATGCACACCACAAAAATTATATAAAGATATCTAAAAGAGAATAAGAAAAAAAAAAAAGAGCAAGCATTAGAATAGAGAAGAAAACCTAGGTAAAATCATATTATGGGATATTACTAGTAGTGAAGATAAACAAGTTACTGCTGCATAATCAAATTAAATGAATCTCAAACATGTAATGTTAAGTGAAAGAATAATTCACTGATAACTATATACACTATGATTCATCCTATAAAAATGTTTTTCAAAAACATGCAAACAATATGCATACATTGATGGTTAAAAATACAAAGAAATGGAAGGGGCTGATGAACATAAAATTCAGGATGATGGTTACTTCTGGGTAAAGGAAGAAAGAGATGAGATTGCAGAGGTTACGTAGAGGTTTCTTATTTTCTGATAATGTTTTATGTCTTAACCTTGATGGTAGAACATGGATGTCCATTTTATGATTTCTGAACTATAGAATATTTTATATGTTGTTTCATGTGATGTTATTTTTCATTTTTATGTATAATATATAGTGTAATATTGGTGTATATGTACCAAAAATGAACAAATGGAAGAAGAAGAAATAGATTTAGTTAAGGGTCATTATTAGTAATCTAGATAAACAACAAAATCTGATATCTTGGTAAGAATAGGAATGGAAAGGAAAGGAAAAATGCACAAGACAATAGATAATAAAAAGTTGTCAACACTGGTCAATAGCATGTGAGAAGGGAGGTGATGGAAGATGTCCCCATGCTGTGAAGCCAGCTGATGTTGAAGCGCACAGTGTTAGAGAGGAAATGACTTCAAGCAGGCTGAAGTAGGATGGACTTTATTCGGGAGAAAAGTCAGAGGCAGAAAATAATATTTAGTAGTCACCTGGCTATTATAAGAATTGACTGTACAAGAGTGGATACATTCTCCCAGGAAAAGAATGTGAAATAGAAGCATAGATCTTGAGGAATTTTCTTAACAGGGGAAAGAAAGAAGTTAAGTAAAGGAAGTCTTGCCCTCCTCCAATTTATTCTTCACATTGATGCCAGAATAATATTTCTAAACCACAAATTGATCATGTCACCTCCACTGGCCAAAACTCTTTATAGCTTCAGGATGATTTCCAAACTTGACAGCCTGTCAGAAAATGCTATTTACATTGTGATTGTGTATCCAGCCAGCTCCATTTCCTGTGACTAACATCCAGCCAGCCTGTATTCCAACCTCAATGAAGGACTGGGTACTTTCTCTCACTGCTGCATGCTACTTTCTCTTCTCACTGGGTGAGGCATGATCATCCTAGCAGACCTAGTGTCTCCCCCTCTTGGAAACCTTCCCTAACTTCTCTAAGTAGACCAGATTGTCTTCTTTTTCACTTTGTAGAAACCTTTCCATGGCTCTAGGATGCATTAGTCATACTCATTTTTAACTGTTCCACTTTTTGTCTCCTGCTTACAGACTGAGCTTTCATTTCTGTATCTGCATTTTTTAGCTGTAATTGTACCAAGTGGGCCTTTATTAAATGCTTGCTAAATAAACAAATGGATAATCAGCTATACCTATAATAAATGAATCAGTCAAAGAAGGTATCAGAAAAATGTATCCGGAGAGATTTTGGAAGTGGTATGAATGGGTGATAGAATCATGTTACACCCAAAGGCTACAGGGAATGAGAAAGAAAAGACACTTGATCTAACACTGAGGCAGTCAGTGGAGGGATCTAAGAGTTATGGTTCAGCAAGTGGTTTGACCAGAAGCCAGGAGAAGGCTGAGAGGGCATGGTCAGAGCACTGAGAGTTAAGTGAAGCATGGAGTCATTGTGTGTGATTAACCCTAGCTGAGAAGTCCAGTGACTAAAGAAAACAACAGTGAGGTCAGGTTCAAGCAAAGACTTTCAGAAGAGCATGGATACACACATGCCAGGGAGAAGTGATGATAGAGGTGCACTTAGCAGGAGCCACTACAGAGCAAAAGGGTTCTGGGAGCTGGAAGGTGACTTTGCATGAATGGCACCGGTAGGCATGTAATCTGAAGAGAGAATGGGATGGTGATTGTACAAAGAAATTGAAGGTTAAGTGGAGAGAAAGAAGATGATGGCCTTCATAATGTTGGAGGTGGGACTATCCCCAGAAGGGCAAGGCTCCAGCTGGAAACATCTATAGGAGGAAAGGAACTAACTGAAGGGTGAGAATTTGACAAATGCAGTGTGGATTATAGTCGTCTGGGTGGTTTCATAATATTAGAGCAGCATGAGGGCTGGATGTCTAGACCGTATGTAAGAAGCTGTAGCATACAGCTAATGAAGATAAACCACCCAATCTTCCATTTGCTGCCTTTTCCAAAGAATCCAACACACCCGTGTACTTCCTGTCTCCCAGACCTGCTGTGTTGAAGGTCCTCAGCATTTCATCTAGACATTTTCCTTTTGTTTCAATGTTTAAAGTCTCCTTGGTTCACATTCCTTGACACAAGCAAGAGCACATTTGTCCTACCCCTGCTGCCCAGCGTTCTTGTTCAGTTGCTAAGTCCTGCCCAACTCTGTGAGCCCATGGACTCGCAGCACTCCAGTACATTCCAAACATCATACACAGCTTATCCTATTACTATGATAGTGATGGCTCAAAATTCAAAATTACTTTTTATGTGTATATCCACATTTCTTAGTTTTTGTGTCTTTCTGTTAAAACAAGTGAATGTTGGGATCTAGCCAGTGATTTTGGTGGCAGCCAAAAAACATTATTTATGAATATACTAAAACACTCTGTCCTCGTTTTCCACCTCCTGCCTTCATGGTTGTATAATATCTACTTAAGATCTTGATAACTTACTTTCTGAAACTGGAATGAGTTTTTGTATTTAACATTGTTTCAAAGTCCTCACCCCAATGTCGATAAAAATCTTAGTTTTATAGCATAGTAGCACCCCACTCCAGTACTCTTGCCTGTAAAATCCCATGGACGGAGGAACCTGGTGGGCTTCAGTCCATGGGGTCACGACTGAGCGACTTCACTTTCACTTTTCACTTTCATGCATTGGAGAAGGAAATGGCAACCCACTCCAGTGTTCTTACCTAGAGAATCCCAGGGACGGCGGAGCCTGGTGGGCTGCCGTCTATGGGGCTGCACAGAGTCGGACACGACTGAAGCGACTTAGCAGCAGCAGCAGCTAATCCCTGGCATCAGACTGGTTATGTCTGAACACTGGTCCATCACTTTCCAGTTGTGTGAGTTTAAGCAGGACCCTTTCTCTCTGAACCTCAATTTCCTTATCTGTAAGGTGAAGATTAGAGTAGTCCTAGCTCATGAAGTCATTGAATAAAGTATGTGAACCTGGTGATGGCAACAGACTATTTAACAAACATTTATCCATAGTAGAACAATTATAATGCTATTATGATTTAAGAGGACAGTTTGCTTTTTATCCTATATCACTTTTGTAATAAGTGTTTAATAATAAATAACATACAGCCCTCTCCCTCATCTCTTAATCTGGTGGAATAATTGGTCATGTATTGTGAAGTCAGGACAGTTTTTGAAATGTTAAAAAAAATACAAAAAATGATCTTGAATATTTAAATTTCACAGCTAGTGAAACTCATGTGAACCATCACACCCAAGGTGTTCTAGAGTTAGCAATACAAAACCGAAGTTGCAGGAGTCTTCTCTTCATATATGGTTGATAAAAACACATTGAATTATGAACAGAATGGCCACATGACTTAATGTCATTTTTTTAGTGGTTGCCAAAGAAATGAAAGCTGTGTAATTTAGGGTGACTGAGCTGGGTAAAAGTACCCAAACTAAAAATTCTTAGTTGATTTCAGGGAATGAAGTTGGTCCCCTGGAACCAGTTCTTTTTAATATTAAGCGACTCTCAGTTGCTGCTCCAGAAATCGTGACAATGTCTTGGTTTCTGTAAAAAGACTGGGACTTATTAAACCCACCACAGCACCAGCTTTCAGGACCATATTAGGCATTTGCAAGAGGCTTGTCCCACAGAACGTGATCTCAAGGCTGCCAAAATGAATGGCAAAGAGGCTGCGTCTCGGGATATCATTAGTGGATTACTTCTGTCTATAGATTATGTTAAAAAGTATTTAGGAAGCTGTAATTTTAAGCCTATTTCATGTTCTTGGCATTGAGAAAGCAATAAAAAGTTGAGTTTCTATCAGAATTTCTAACGAGAGCACAAACATCTACAAAAGTATCAACAGAAAGCCACTATTAAAAATTAAGTACAAACAGAGATTAGAGCTATGGATCCTGAAATTTAGAGAAGTGAGTAATTGCAAATTTTATAATAAAACTAGTTATAAATAACACAATAACGTGACCACAATATGTGAATATTATCAAGACAATTGGCCAGATGATTTTTAAAAACATAAGAAAAACTCCATTGTCCAGTGTCATGGAAAACTCTTTCTGACTGAAATTCTACTTTCCTACCCATTATTTTTAAACTTGCTAAACTCATCAGTACAAAATCATTTAGAGATCTCAGAGCATTCTCCTCTATGCTCTGAAGAGATGGAACAGGGTTGATTTTTTGTTTCATACACTGAATGTGCCTCTGGTTTAGTATTGCTATTGTTGCAGTGAAAAATACTATAGCTATTTTTTTTTTAACTGTTAGAGGACTCTGAGGAAGAATTTTACAAACAGTATCAACTAACCTTCATTCAAGTGTATCTTGGAAGACCCCTTTTTAGGCAATCATTGATTTATCATCAAATATTTAAGGACTCCCACTCCATAGCAAGCCCAGAGCTTGGCATTGACCGTTACAGATAGGAATAAGACAAGCATGTTTCTGCTTCCTAGGGTTTGCACTCTGTTGGAAGATGTGCAAAAGTCATTACCAGAGAGCTGAGGATCTTGCCAAGACAGTACAAATCACTGTGGGAATATTTAGCAAGGGAATTAACTGATTTTCAGCAAATAAAAATAGACACTGCCTATAGACGAGAAGTACCTTAAAACACCTTTTATTGGAACGGTAATCTGTTCTCTTCACTACATTGCACATAAATTTTCAGGGCTGTACAATTTGTATACCCCGCCACCTCCCCAAAATGATTCATGGCAGTTAATTTTTCAGTTAGCAAAGTAGGCTTCTATATCTGTTAAAAAAAAAAACAAAAAACGCCAGTACTTTCTCTTACCAATAAACTTGAAACAGGATAAGCAACCCCAAACTTTGTGGCTACATGGGAATGTTAGAGTACTTTTCAGCTAACACAAAAGAGCAATGAGTCATTCTAGAAGGCACGGAGCTCTGCGCCTTCTCACGTATCCCACACTTTTGGTGGAAGGTCTGTCTTGATGTCTGTGCAGCAATAAATATTTTTCCTTCACCACATGACAAGCATTTAATTGACAGTCTGATAAATGCTACCAACAAAAAAGCTATCGGTTCTTTCCTCTGGTGTTCTATCATCAATTATCTTACCATTCAGAATATCCATAAAATATTCAGATCACCATGTAATAAGAAGCTGTGGCTGTGTGCCACCATGAGGTAGCATATGTTCAGCGGCAAATGCTCGGTGACCTAGGAAGTGTGCCTTCCTCTCCTAACACATGCCTTGGACAATCTTAACAGAAGTTCTGAAGTGGCAACCAAAACACACTTCCTTCCCGACAGATGATGCATCCTGTCATATTTTTTTAGAAAAGTGATTTAATCGTTTCAATGAAATGTTTTTTTGGAACCAAAATGGCATTTTAGCAGTTTACATGCTTTTTACCTGATTCTATGCTTCTTTCACTTACTTGCCTTGTGGATAGCAAGGATACAATGGAAAGTACACGAAAAGCTAAGCTCTAGTTGTATAAGAATATATCTAAAGGTAGATAGAAAATCAGTCATCTTCAGTGGGTTTCAGTTTTTTCCTCTTGCAAATGGTTCAGGAAGGAGTTGTGAGCTTGGTAATCTCCTAGTTTCCTTCAGGACTATGTTTATGTGGAATAAAAGTAAAAAACTTAATAAAAATGTACTTGATAGTCTTGCATAAAGAAGATTAGACTTTGTGATATTTGCTTGAAAAAAAAAAAAAAACCTGAAGAGAACTATAGGAATCACTTGTTCAAATCCTCTCGATTTGTACATGAAAAACAGGAGCCAAAAGCTGTTAAGGAAATTGCCCCAGGCTACACAGCTGGTTGAGGACAGAATTGGGAGTAGGTTCCTGCCTTCTTGACCCCTGGCTTAAATTTTACCCTCAGAGTTGGTACTTGTGGACTTGTTTCCTATTTGTAAAGAAGATTGGTTGAAATTTTAAAAAAATTGTACTGATGACTAAAATTAAAGAGGTGCTGTGACAAACTAGAACAAAGGCTAATAGGAGTCTGAGATGAGACCCCGAATTCACCTGTAAGTTCTAAGGTCACTCCTGCCCCTTCAATTGCCATGTCAGACAAATGAGACCCTCTCTCAAGGCTTTATCTATTATAGTTACACACACACAAAAGAAAGAAAATAAAACCTTTAGGGAAAAAATACAATATAGTAACAAATATATGGTTCAAAATACAATATAGTAACAAAACCAAAGAGCAAGACAAAACTTACTGGTGTAGCTTAGGACTTAAGACTTCAGGCACTGGTGTTACACATCTGAGTTCACATTTCAGCTTTGTCACTTCTCACTGTTTATTTAATTCACCTCTCTGCCCCTCACTTTCCTCATCTATCAAATAGATTTAATAATATTTATCACATTCAGTTGCTGTTAGGACTAACCAAGATTGTGTATATAGAACCAATTTATAATATTGGTATACAAACATGGTTCAGTTGAACTCTTTTCCATAGTATCTCACTCTAAAATGTGGCAGTTTCTTTTAATAACATCACAGTCATGCTCCTTACCTTTAAGTCACTTGTGGTTACAGAATAACATATATTTTAGTATATCAGAAATATATATATATATATGTATCAGGATTGATGTTGAAGCTGAAACTCCAATACTTTGGTCACCTGATGTGAAGAACTGACTCATTTGAAAAGACCCTGATGCTGGGAAAGATTGAAGGCAGGAGGAGAAGGGGACAGCAGAGGATGAAATGGTTGCATGGCATCACCGACTCAATGGACATGAGTCTGAGTAAACTCCGGGAGTTGGTGATGGACAGGGAGCCTGGCATACTGCAGTCCATGGGGTCACAAAGAGTCAGACACGACTAAGTGATGGAACTGCACTGAACTGATATAAGCATACAAAACTCATTCCTGGTAATTTTAAAATTTCAACTTCATCATCTCACATTTGATTCCAAGCTGGGCTTGAAGTGGGTCATGTGACAGAGTGCCTCGGCACTTTGTGTTCCTTTATTTCTTTCTCCTTCTTTATGTTCCCAAAGCCATTCAGTCTCGAGAAACTGGTCATTTCCAGAGTGTCTCTCTTCCCCCAGGGTGTGATGCTGCTCAGGTGATTCATCTCATGCAGGTGTAGGTGTGAGGAGGAGGCAGCTCTGATGTCTCAGGGCACAATTCTCTGCCTGCTGCTGGAACATAGCTTTTAAGAGCCCAATCCTCTTAAACCTGGGCTGCTGCTTGGAAAGCCTGGGAGCTCCAGGACTCCCTGAAAGCTGCTCAGAACTGAGACAGATACCCTTTACACTTAAGTCCCTCCAAACTCCTTTGTCTTTGGGTGTGAGATACTGCTAGGGGTTCCTCATCTTCAGAAATCTCTAAACTGGGAGGTAGATACCTCCAGCCCTCAGGGTGTGTTAACCATGTCCAGCTTCTGTTAACATCTATCCCATGTACACATGCCAGACACGTCCTGTTCTGGGAAATCCGATTACATGCTTGAGTCACTTTGCCTTGGCCTCCTGTCTCCCTCAGTCCTACTCCCTCCCTTGTCTCCTTCCGTTCCCCCCACCATCACCTCCCCCACTTCCAGAGAGGTGCTGTTCAAACACAAACCAATCCAAGAAAGAGTCCCTTCTTTTACCCAAATACCTTGGCCAGAAGCATTGCCAAGAATGGATCAGTGTATCAGGTCCATCCGTTGTTTTATCTTTTCAAAATTCCATCTTCTATTAGGCTCCCACACTTTGGGTGACTATACATTTTCCCTGACAGCTGGTGGACAACTTTTAGTTACTTTTATCTAAAGTTCATCTATGATAAATATCATAGATAATGGAGATCATCTGAAGTGCTACGTCATCATTAAAGGTATGGTGACAAATTTCCTTTGCGCCTGGTCTGGATAGCTTAGGAAAACTGTCTCATCAAATGTCATCTGCTTTAGTTCAAGGAAACCTTTACTGTCAGGTCACCAGATGGATGCGCAGGGCCAGTCAGGCTTCAGTGCTTTCTTTAGGTTTGTCATGCGACTCTAAGAGTCTATTCCCTGGAGTTGGGAGGCACCACAGTTGGTTAGCAATGCCTGATAAGGACCTTTCCAGGGAGGATGAATAGACTCTTTCTGGAGGTGTCTTTTCCAATAGACAAAGTCTCCAGTCTAAAACAAAAGCAATTAGGTCTTTTTAGTACTGAAATGTCTCTCTTTTGTAAGTTGTGGGTCAAAAGAGGCAGAAATCAAGTGCATTAGTTATCCTAGGACCATCTCAAGGTGTATCTCTGAGATACACTATGTATCTCAAAGTGTAAGAGCATATGACTTCCAAAGGGATGGATCTGAGGTTTAGATTCATCCATCCATCCATTCTTGGGAATGTTTTTGGCCAAGTTATTTGGACGGTCTTTACAAATTTTGCCAAGTGAATTTTAACAATGCTATTATATTGGTGTCAATATAATTGTGGTTTCAGGCCATGAATTTTAAATTATTATAACTAGGCTCAAACACATCTTTACTAATCAAAACCATTGCAATCGTCACATTTTTGACAATGAGAAATAAGTTTGTTTTACTAGAAGTGAAAAAAATCTGTGCTTCAGGATTCAAGGGACTCTTGGAAAGCATTTTCTACTCCTACTGGTTATGAAGCCAGGCATCAGCAATACGTGAACCGTGAACTTCCAGATGTTCAAGCTGGTTTTAGAAAAGGCAGAGGAACCAGAGATCAAATTGCCAACATCCACTGGATCATCAAAAAAGCAAGAGAGTTCCATAAAAGCATCTATTTCTGCTTTATTGACTATGCCAAAGCCTTTGACTGTGTGGATCACAATAAACTGTGGAAAATTCTGAAAGAGATGGGAATACCAGACCACCTGACTTGCTTCTTGAGAAATCTATATGCAGGTCAGGAAGCAACAGTTAGAACTGGACATGGAACAACAGACTGGTTCCAAATAGGAAAAGGAGTACATCAAGGCTGTATATTGTCACCCTGCTTATTTAACTCATAT
>NW_011495032.1:21445370-21481885 GCF_000754665.1 Bison bison bison | reverse complement strand
AGGGGACAACAGAGGATGAGATGGCAGGATGGCATCACCAACTCGAAGGACGTGAGTTTGAGTGAGCTCTGGGAGTTGGTGATGGACAGGGAGCCTGGCATACTGCAGTTCATGGGGTTGCAAAGAGTTGGACACGACTGAGCGACTGAACTGAACTGAACTGAACTGGTTATGGAAGAATTTTCCCTGCAAAAATTTGTCGTGATGCTTGAAGAAGCAGCAAGAGGTCAACTGAATATATCAGGTAAGGCAAAACTTCTTAATTCAATTCATTCAACTTTTGAAACAATGGTTCTGTGACGTGCAGTCAAGTGTTGTAGTACAGAACTGGACCCTTTGTGTTGACCAATGCTGGCTGCAGGCACTGCAGTTTTCAGTGCGTCTCATCAATTTGCTAAGCATACTTCTCAGATGCAATGGTTTTGCCAGGATTCAGAAAGCTGTAGTGGATCAGACCAACAGTAGACCACCAAAGAGTGACCATGACTTTGGATGGTACAAGTTTGGCCTTGAGAAGTGCTTTGGAGCTTCTTCTCTGTCCAGTCACTGAGCTGGTCATCTTCAATTGTCATATAAAATATACATTTCATCATAAATCACAATCCAATCCAGATGGTTTGTTGTTGTGTAGAATAAAAGGAGACTACACTTCAAAGAGATGATTTTTTGATTTGTAGTCAGCTCATGAGGCATCAACTTATCAAGATTTTTTCACCTTTCCAATTTGCTTCAAATGCCAAACAACCATACAACAGTCGATGTTGAGTTTCTCGGCAACTTCTTGTGTAGCCATAAAAGGATCAGCTTCGATGATTGCTCTCAACTGATTGTTGTCAATTTCTGATTGCTGTCAACTTCTCATCTTCAAGGCTCTCATCTCCTTAGTGAAACTTCTTGAACCACCTGTACATTTGTTAACAGTTCCTGGGCCAAATGTGTTGTTGATATTGAGAATGGTCTCTGCTTCTTTATGACCCATTATGAACTGGAATAAAAAAAAATCACTTGAATTTGCTTTTTTGTCTAACATCATTTCCATAGTCTAAAATAAATATAAAATAAACAGCAAGTAATTAGACTTCCCTGGTAGTTCAGCTGGTAAAGAATGCACCTGCAATGCAGGAACCCCTGGTTCAATTTTTGGGTTGGGAAGATCCCCTGGAGAAGGGATAAATTACCCACTCTAGTATTCATGGGCTTCTCTGGTGGCTCAGATGGTAAAGAATCTGCCTGCAATGCAGGAGACTTGGGTTCGATCCCTGGGTTGTAAAGATTCCCTGGAGGAGGTCATGGCAACCCACTCCAGTATTCTTGCCTGGAGAATCCCCATGGAGAGAGGAGCCTGGTGGGCTGCAGTCCATGGGTTTGCAAAGAGTCAGACATGACTGAGAAACTAAGCACAATATAGCACTGTAAGTCATTAGCAAAAAATAAAAATAAAGCACATTAAAATTGCACATTAAAATGTATCACATAGCCACATTTATTTAAAAATGCATTCCAATATTAAATGGCAGATTTCAACAATGCAAGACTGTAATTACTTTTGCACTGACCTAATATTAATACATTTGTTGTTACTGTTCAGTTGCTAAGTCACGACTTACTCTTTGTGACTCCACAAACTTCAGCAAAACAGGCTTCCTTGTCCTTTTCATCTCCCAGCGTTTGCTCAAACTCATATCCGTTGAGTTGGTGATGCCATCCAACCATCTCATCCTCTACTGCCCCCTTCTCCTCCTGCCCTCAATCTTTCCCACCATCAAGGTCTTTTTCAGTGAGTCAACTCTTCCCATCAGGTGCCAAAGTATTGGAGCTTCAGCATCAGCATCAGTCCTTCCAATGAATATTCAGGGTTGATTTCCATTAGAATCGGCTGGTTTGATCCTCTTGCTGTAGAAGGACTCTTAAAAGTCTTCTCTTGCACCACAGTTCAAAATCATATGGTCCAACTCTCACATCCATATATGACTACTGGAAAAACCATAGTTTTGACTAGAGGGACATTTTTATGCAAAGTATTGTCTCTCCTTTTTAATATACTGTCTAGGTTTGTCATAGTTTTTCTTCCAAAGAGCAAGTATCTTTTAATTTCAAGGCTGCAGTCACCATTCTCAGTGATTTTGGAGCCCAAGAAAAGAAGGTCTGTGTGTTTCCATTGTTTCCCCATCTGTTTTCCATGAAGTGATGGAACCAGATGCCATGATCTTAATTTTTTGAATGCTGAGTTTTAAGTCAGCTTTTTTACTCTTCTTGTTCACCTTCATCAAGAGGCTCTTTAGTTCCTCTTTTCTTTCTGCCATTATGGTGGTATCATCTGTATATCTGAGGTTGTTGATGTTTCTCCCAGCATAGGAGTAAGCCAAGAGATTGAACTTTCTCCCAGCCACAGAAAGTTCTGTAAAATCAGCCAAACAGGATAAGCTTGATAAAGTAGCTAACTAGTAAAATGAGTTCTTTGATCACTATGAAGTTCAAGAGAAGTTCCTAAGATAGGGATAATCTTTTCCAAAAGGACTTTATCCACAGACGAGGCCATAGTTATATTCAAGGGAAGGCTTCAGTCCAGTATGAAAACACATAGACCATGACTAAAACATATTTATATCCATTAAATGGAGAAAGTTGTATGAAATCCATTTGCTAGACCTCAAATTGTCCACTAGACATTTTAAAATGCCAAGGAGTAGTACAGACAGGAATTCCTAAGACTGTATTTTGGACAAATGAGGTAGATACTTCTTGCAGCCTTATTAGTGCTTTCCCCATCAATACTGATTCATAAATGCTATCATTTTATCACTAGACTGATGGTTTAATACATATACAGTGGTGAGGTGTGGGATTTAAAAGTAAACTGTCTTCAGTAGAACTAGATTATTACTGGGTTTGAACCAGAGCTTTCTGTTTTTATCAAACCAACAATTGTTGAATTTATAATCTTGTTTTTCACATTCTGAGGCCAATTGTTGGGACTTTCTAGCCAGTTTTTCTAAGTTATCATTTGGGGAAATTTCCCTTTGCATCATGATGGAGGTTTGGCTGCTTCTGGTAGTTTTACAGACAGCATTCCTTGTGAAAATGTCAGCAAGGTGATTTTCTTTAACTTCCAGTGTCAAGCTTAGAATGCCCAAAAATCATAACAGTTAAAGCATCATATCAGGTAAAATGTATTGCATCTAATAATTCCAGAACATGTTATTTTCAATGGTATCAATTTTTCCATTGGAAGTAAGGAAGCCATGTTGCTTCTACAACATTCCAAAATCATGAGCTACTCTAAAAGCATGTCTGCTACTAGTATAAATATTGGCAGTTTTGTCCTTGGCTAAAGTATAAGTCTATGAAAGAGTATATCATTCAGCCTATTGGACCAAAGTAGGTAAATTGTTGCCTCAACAGCGTCAAAGGACTTACAGTAGCATATAGCACTTGCCACTGTCACCTTTTAAATAAGAACCATTATGAGAATTCGATGCTACCCGATGGAATTTCCAGTGTATCACCATGAGGAGTCAAAAGGTGATCCATCAGTATTAAGTAATTGTGAGGGACTTCATCAGTGACAGAGCAGAGAAGAGTGGCCGGGTTAAGGTTATTACCAGGTCAAAGAGTTATGTAAGGAGCAGTTAACAAAAGAACTTCATAGTAGATGAGATAGCTGACTGAGACATATCAAGTGTGATGATGTACCTGTTGCATGAGGTACAGAAATGGCTAAAGGGGATCTCACAACAATTTTCCCTATGGCCTTAACCAAAAAAGCAGTGACTTTAATGTAAGGCAAGATGGTAGCCCCATGCTACAGAGTCCAATTTCTGCCTGTGTTACTCTATAAAGGTCCCTGTGTATTTAGGTGAGTACCCTCAAGGCATTTCCTTCCTTTCTATATAGAAAAAAGAAAAAGAGAATCTGATAATTAGGATGCCCAAAGGCAGGTGGATTTATCAAACTCTCCTTTAAAGCCTTAAAAGCTATGTTGTCCTGTTCTTCCCACAAAATTGGGTTGGGATGGGTTGGGGTTGCTTTTCTTTGGTAAGAGATACAGAGATTGGGCCATAAGAGAGAAATTTGGAATCCAATTCTGGTAATAGTCAACTAACCTGAGAAAACCCCACAATTGGCACTTAGTTATGGGATTTGGGAAATTTAAGCCTACAGGGATCTAAGTGTAGCCTTTGTTCTGGTATCAGATGTCCTAAACATCAAATCCAGGTTTGGGAAAACTGCAATTTTTCTTTGGATCCTTTATGTCCCTTTAAGGCTAAAAGCTTTAGGAAATCAATGCTGTCTTTCATGAGGAAGCTTGAGAAGGAGAGCAAAGAAGCAAATCATCCACATATTGCAACAAAGTAGAACCTCTAGGGAAATTATATCATCCAGATTAGTGATTTGTGAGAAATAAGAAGGAATCTCAGTAAAGCCCTGAGGCATTTCTGTCCAGGTGAACTGTTTTCATATCCACGTGAAGAAAAAAAGGTATTGGCTAGCTTCATCACCTGGGATTCTAAAGAATGTACTGCATAACTCAATTACAGTAAAGAATTTGTTTCCACTGGGAATGGATGTGAGTGGTATATGAGGGTTAGGAACAGTCAGGTGTCAAGGGATAACAATGTTGTTTACTGCTTGGAGGTCCTGAACAGACCTTTACCCTCAGCCCTTAGATTTTTCTCACTGGTAAAATGGGAGTGTTACAGGGACTAGTACAAGAGATAATGAAGCCTTCAGCTTTGTCATCTTCTATTATGGGCTTTAGACTTTGAAGGGCTTCTTTACTTAGAGGGTATTGATTAACTCTTGGAAGAGGTTTTTGAGGGGTCGATCTGAATCTTGACAGGAGGTGTGCTGTGAATTTTGCCAATGTTATTTGGAAGTTTTGCCCATAAAGAAAATGGTAGCTGATTCGATGGGGACAAATAATCAATGTTTCCAGAATCAGTTCTAGCACTGTCAGAGATGAAGACAGAACAAATAAAAGGTGTCAAAAGGTCATTTAATTCATCTGGTTGGCTGTTTTGACAACCACTGTCGAGTTCTAGAATTACATCCCATTTTGAGAGAAAGAAATTCTGATGCTACGTCTCAACCTAATAAATGGATGGGGTGGAGAAACTAAGAAGGAAAAGTTGTTCATGTTTTAAGGAGTCTAAACAAACAGGAATTGGTTCAGAGACAGAAATTTCTTGAGGTTCATTAGAGAATCCATACTATTTACACTATTTTAGTACTCCAAGGGAAGGGGTGTATAGTAGCGGGGCTGAGCACTGACAGTGTGGCTCTGATGTGTTTTAGGACTGGAAGAGATTATCCCAAACTTGGAGAAATGTTTCTAAAAGCCAATTCAGAGGGAAGATTGGGAAGAGCCTCTGCAGTTCCTTGGAGCCCCCTCACTGAGAATTGGGAAAATGTTGGAAAGGCTGGTTGGTTAGAAGGCTGATGATGACTGAAGTGCTTAAATTTGTAACATTAGCTTTTTTAATGTCCTGGCTCTTTGCAGTAATAGCAGAAACCAGACCAGTTTGGGCTTTGTTTAGGGACTTTCAATTGCTAGCATGGAAGATTAAGAATTTTGGCAGTCTCCCTTGTAGGTGACTCATCTATAACGTAAGAATGCTGGTTTGCCAGATTAACTAAATCTGAAGTGGACAGTTTCCCATTCCATTCTAGAAGGGAGGGGTCCTGGTGCGATCCATTAATAAACATAGAGGTAAAAGCTACCTTGGTAGAATCAACATCTAAAGGAAGTCTAGAATTTAAAAAAAAAAACAATCTTAAGTCAACTGTAATAATTATGAACAAATTCATCAGATTTTTGTGTACAAGCCTGAATTTTATTTCAATCAATAGGCTTTAGAAAAGCCCTAATGAGACTTCCCTGGAGAAGGAAATGGCAAGCCACTCCAGTATTCTTGCCTGGAGAATCCAATGGACAGAGAAGCCTGGTGGGCTGCAGTCCATGGGGTCGCAGGGAGTCAGACATGACTGAGCACACACACACACACACACACACACACACACACACACAGAGGGACTTCCCTGGCAATCCAGTGGCTAAGACTCTGAACTCCCAATGCACAGGGTCCAGGTTCAATCCCTTGTCAGGGAACTAGATCCCACATGCCACAGCTAAGAGTTTGCATTCTGCAACTAAAGATTCCACAGGTTTTAATCAAAAAGATAGCACACATCACACTGAAGATCCTGCATGAGGCAACTAAGACCTGATGCAGCCAAATAAATAAATAATTTTTTTAAAGGGCCTAGGAATTGCCTGGTAAGATTTCCTAGCAATTGCCCAAGTCCAATCATATAATATGTTAGCAGACTGGTCTCCTGGTTGTAATTCTAGAGATTTTTAGCACTTTCCCAATTAATAGTTTTCATCTAGTGCTGACAAGTGTACCATCTAACTGATGTTAAGTTGGAGGATCAAGGTTGATAAGCTTGAATAAGTAGATTAAATGCCTCAACAAATCTGTGAGGATCTTCAGTTGCTTTGGGAAAATCTTCAACTGTGACTTCAGTTTTAGTCTAAGGAATATGAGAAATTAAAGAGTCATCCTCTAGATTTTCAGGCTTCATTTCGTTTGCTGCCTTAGAATTCTCTGTTTATCTTTATTTTTTGCCATTTTAATTGTGATATGTCTCAGTGTGGGTCTCTTTGGGTTCATTTTGTTTCCTGTATCTGAATATGTTTCCTTCCACAAGTTTGAGAATTCTTAACCATAATTTAATCAGATACATCTTCTATTCCTTTCTCTCTCTCTCTCTCTCTTCTGATTCTGGGACTCCCTGTGGTTGGTATGCTTTATGCTATTCCAGAGCTCTCTTAAACTCTTCTCATTTTTTTTTCTTTTTGTTGTTTTGATTGGATAGTTTCCATTATTCTATCACTTATACATTTTTCTGTGTCACCTAGTCTGCTATTAATTCCTTCTAGTTTTTTTTTAATTTTTAAGTTATTGTATTTTTCATTTCTCACTGGTTCTTTTTTTGTACTTTCTAGTTCTTTGTTAAAATTCTCATGTTGTTCATCTATTCTTTTCCCTAACTCAGTTAGCATTCTTAAGAATGCTGTGAATTTTTTATCTGGAAAATTGTGGTTTTGGTTTTATTATTTATATTTTTTTTGCAGGGGTTTTTGTCTTTCAATTGAGACCAATTCCTCGGCCTTCTCATGTTGCTTAACTTTATCTGTGTGAAATCCAGTGAAACAGTTACCTAATGTGATTTTGAAGGGGTGTCCTTGCCTGGGAGTGTCCATGTACAGTCATGGATTTGACACAATCATTTCAGGATGTACTGTCGGCTGTCACCTTGGTAGGAGATGGGGCTGGAGAAGGAGGGGTTAAAGCCAGAACCAGGTATGGGCCAGGCTTCCTCTCTGCTCAGTGCTCACCATGATCCTACCAGGGACCCAGGTTGCTGGAGCATACACCTTGAGGTTTGAGTCCAAATGTCTGCTTCCTTTGGGTAGGCTCTCACCTTTCCCGTGTAGTGGTTCCCTTGCCCCAGAGAGGAGCAGTGTGGGAGCAAGAGGAATCCATGGGTGCTGTCAGTGTGTGAGGGGAGTAGGCTGCAGTAATCTGGCTGCAGAGAGATGTCTGGGCTGCTTCTGATGCACTGTCTGTGTAAACAACACTAATGGCTGCCCTCACCCTGTTCAGACACCACTTTGGGTCTGGCCACCTCTAGCTCATGGCAGAGTCCTTTCCTCTGTCAGAGCAGTCCTCACTCCAGGGTGGAGCAGCAACATGAAGTAAGTGGGGCTGGAATGCTCACTCAGCTCAGGCTGGGGCATGCATCAGGTGGTCATAGGAAACCAGTCAGTTGCCACCATAGTTTCAGTCTATCCTCTCTGCCCTGCTTCAGGTGCAAGTAAGCATAAGCAGCCTCCTCCCAAGTGGAGTCCAGGCTTCTCACAGCCCACTTGTTAGTGTCCCAGGCCCTCCAACCAGACACGAGGGCTCCTCTTCTCTGTGTTGGACACCCAATGTCTGCCTCAAACTGCTCACCTCCCAGGAAGGATCTCTGCCTGTGTAATCTCCCTGTTCCTCTGAGTCCTCTCCCTGGGTCATAAATCCCAACCTGACCTCATCTCTTCTCTTTCTACCCAGTTCCATGTGGGTCTTTCTTTCAGCCTTAGTTGTACAAGACTCTTTCTGGCAGTCTCCAGTTAGTTTTCTGTGAGAATTGTTCCACACATAGATGTATTTTTGATGTGTTCATGGCAGTGAGGTGAGTTTCACATCCTCGTAGTCCACTATCTTAATATCCTCTTCCCATTGTATCTTTCTGCAATGTTTGTTTGCTTCAGTTAATCTTAAAATCTGTTTTTCAGAGGGGCAGTTTTACCCTTCTGATAATGTTTGGAAGCCTCAAAATACCAATTGAAATGGGGATTCCACTCAACTCTGGAAATTTTAGAAATATTATAGTCTAATTCAGAAAATTAAACTGATGTTGGGAAAGACTGACAGCAAGGGGACAGAGGATGATATGGTTGGATGGCATCACTAACTCAATGGACATGAGTTTGAGCAAACTCCAGGAGATAGTGAAGGACAGGGAAGCCTGGCATGCTGCAGTTCATGGGGTTGCAAAGAGTCAGACACAACTTAGCGACTGAACAACAACAACAATCCAGTTTTAGGAAAATTCCAAAAATATAGTGTTTGAAGAGCTTCTGGGTTGTTGAACAGGAGGGGATGCTTAGAGGGTGGTGCACCCAGAGTGGCTCCTCTACACTCCTTCCCACATATCTTCCCACATATCTCTTCCACCTGGATGTTCACCTGTAGGCTTTTCATACTTCTGCTGGTGCCTGCAAATAAGTGTTTCTAAAGGAATTATAATTAATCTTATACTAGAGCCACATATGTAGCCTACTAGACTTAAAATCAAGGCAAAGTATCAATAAATAGGGATTTTCCTAGTGGGCCAGGGGTTAAGACTGCATATTTGCAATGCAGTGGATATGGGTTTGATCCCTGATTCAGGAACTAAGATTCCACATGTCTCATGGCACAGCCAAAAAACAAACAAAGTAAATAAAACAACAACACTTTCTTACTTTTTGTTATTTGCTGAAATTATATATATATATATAAAATATATTTTCCTTTTGAATTTACCCAGGAAATAAATATAATTTATATGGCTACAGGTACCACAAACAGCAGATAAAATTGATTTACTATATATAATGTTTCATAATTTTTTCCATGGTTGAAGAAAATTGGTAGTGTGTCTGAGATGGAACCCACATGAAATAGGTGGTAGAGAGATGGTTTGTGTACATCACAGAAAGAGAATCTACTCGGATACCAAGTGTATCTTGTCCTATAGAAACTAGTTTTGGGATAGCAGACCTTCTAAACTGACTTGGATAGTGGAGAAGTCAGAAAAGTTCATTCTCGATAATACACTAACCAGCATTCAAAATACTGGGCCAATAGCAGACTGGCTTTAGACTCATGAGTCTCCTATTTTGCAAAACACAGGACAGTATATAAAAAGGCAATATTTCAAAATAGCAGTAAGAAAACAATTGAAGGGAAAAAAACCTTTTTTGAAAAGTAGGAAAAGAATTTACCATTGGGTATATCTGTCACTGAGAAAGATTAAAAGCAAATGGAAAAAAGAGCGGCAGAGGGATGAGATAGTTAGATAGCCATCACTGACTCAATAGACATAAATTTGAGCAAACTCCAGGAGACTGGAGAACAGAGGAGCCTGGTGTGCTACAGTCCATGAGGTTGCAGAGTCAGGAGTGACTGAACAACAACAGATGCTCATCACATTATCTCCAAGGAAGAGACCCTGATGAAAAAGACCCTGATGCTGGGAAAGACTGAGGCAAAGAAGGGAGAGGCAGAGGATGAGATGATGAAATAGCATCACAATTCAATAGACATGAATTTGAGAAAACTCTGGGAGATAATGGAGGACAGGGGAGCCTGGTGTGCTGCAGGTCATGGGGTCGCAAAGAGTCAGGCAAAAATTAGTGACTAAACAGCAACAATTCCAAGGAAGATTTCTGACAAGCAACTTAGATTTGGCTGTTTTGATGTCACCATTTTAATGAATCTATGTCCAAAAAGGTAGTGCACTGGGACGACCCAGAGGGATGGTATGGGGACGGAGGAGGGAGGAGGGTTCAGGATGGGGAACACATGTATACCTGTGGCGGATTCATTTAGATATTTGGCAAAACTAATACAATTTGTAAAGTTTAAAAATAAAATAAAATTTAAAAAAAATGTAAGGACACCATTTGTTGATTATCAACTAGTATGAACAGCAAGCATCTCTGGTCCATTCTCCACCTCTATCCCCAACCTGACCTCACCATGGAGGGAGACGTTGCTTTTGACTTTTTGTTTTGCTTATGTGATGTGGGCATTCATAAATTTATATATGCATGTATAAATATGCATTTCCTTTATAACCAGATAAAGCAATAAAGATATCTCTCTCACACACACACAGTATGGTAGAACTGAAATTGTCCTTAAGGTTTAGTTACTTGTTCCCCAAATTATTATAATTAAAAGAGATTTAGCAATATTATATTTCGTAATATATTGTTAGCTTGCAGAAGTCTTCTAAATGCAATTGAAGTTTTCCTATGTGGTTCAGATTACTGGAAAAGAGATGGTACTATTTCTCAAAGAGTTCTGTCTCCTTCTTAATCTAACACTCCCCACATACATAGACACATAGCACACCTGTAGCACACCAGGCTCCTCTGTTCTCCACAGTCTCCCGGAGTTTGCTCAAATTTATGTCTCTTGAGTCAGTGATGGCTATCTAACTATCTCATCCCTCTGCCACTCTTTTTTCCTTTTGCCTTTAATCTTTCTCAGTGACAGATATACCCAATGGTAAATTCTTTTCCTACTTTTCAAAAAAGGTTTTTTTTTCCCTTCAGAGTATTATTCAATATATACTCAAATAAATACCAATAACATATTCAGTAAACCTACAAAATCCTCTAGAAGGGGTATCTAATCTCCTAGTCAAGCCCAATACTAAACAGACCAATCAATCAATTGAAAGAAAATGAGCATGACTGTTGTAATGTTGAAAGAAATTATCACATGATGTGAGGTACAGACCAGTCAATATTTAAGTACATTCTCAGAAAATCTGCAAATTCTTTCCTTTCTTTGGGTTGCTGGATGACACCCAGCATTTTGAATAATTGATAGTAGTAAGCGTAAAACTCTTAGACATAATCCAAAATTTTGCCTAACTCCCATCTTAAAGCAAAACATGTAGGTGAAGTTAGTTTTAAAAGTAGAAAGAATATTTTTATCTTTTTAAGATCCACATACACTCCTTTAAAACACCTCAGCGGCTTGACACTCTTCTTAGGATAAAACAACTACCTGGGCTTCCCTGGTGGTTCAGACAGTAAAGAATCCACCTGCAATGCGGGAGACCTGGATTTGATCCCTGGGTCAGGAAAATCCCCTGGAGGAAGGCATGGCAACTCACTCCAGTATTCTTGCCTAGAGAATCCCCATGGACAGAGGAGCCTGGCAGATGGCAGTCCATAGGGTCGCAGTTCAAACTGGATAAAATCAGTTTCCTTTAAAGGGTCCACCTGGCTTGGTCTGTCCTGGCCCACCTCCCTCTCACCTCCTTTTCACCTCTCCTCTGTGGATGTTCTCCAGCTGCGGACCCCTTGAGTACAGTGCCTCCTCTCTCCTGGACTCATTCCTCAACATCTCTTCTTCCTCTGCCTTGGCCATGCCCTTTACACAAAATGCTTCTTCTGCCCTGGCCATCTTGCTCCTTTGTCTTAAAGGCTCGCCTTTGGCTTTTAGCCCTGTATCTCTTAGAGTTGACTCCCCTCCCTAAACAATTCTTCCACCATGCATTCGCATAGCTCACTGCTTCTGTCCTTCAAAGCAGTTTATCACTGTTGTAATTTTACATTCATTTGTGTGACCATTGGATAATATCTGCGTCTCCCACAAAACTTTAATTTCCATGAAGGCAGGGACCATGGCTTTTTGCTCATTATTGCATCCCGAGGGCCTAACATAGAGCCTGGCACATGGTAGCCATTAAAACCTACATTAACTGAATGTACATTAAATGAATGAATCAATTTAAATAATAATTGCTGTTATTCTAGATTTTAAGACTCAGCCTACACTAAAATTAATGGTGTATTTGCACATTTCCACCCACCAAAGTTCTATCTTCCTTCTCATTTTTTCTGACATCCAAGACTGTTTCATGAGATCAGTGTACTAGGATTATTTTTCCTTTCCCCATTTATTTTTTAATGGAGTCACAAAATTTAACTCACTCTACAATTTGGATATTTAGAATAAGGAGAGAGCTTTTAATTTTGTCTAAATTTAATCTACTTGTTTTCTGCCAATTACTACCACCCCCATATGAAACTCCCATACATTGGTTAGCAGGATTAAAAAAAATCAAATATGGATTAAAATCTAGTCAAATCTATGGTTTTAATTGTCTATTTAGAGATCAGTCTTTCATGTATGCAGGTGCAATCTCTCAGATAACCCTCTCTCCTGTTTCCCTCCTAAAGTCTAAGTCTGTATGTGTTTGTCTCTGATTTCATGACAGCAGAAAATGGAATGGGGACTCCTGTCATGATGCCCTGTGCTTTCACTGGTCAGCGGGGCAATGCCGCTCGTCAGTTAGTGTTTTCCTTGCTGACGTTTGCGCCTGGAGTGTGATGCCTTGTATGTTACACTCATCCTTTAGTCTGTATGATTGCGTCAGGGACCAGCGGAGTCCGTGGACGAGTAAACAAAGCACCTTTCCCCTTATGCGTATCTAAAGGTATCCAAAGCATCTGAAGGTTACTGTTCACTGGCTTTCTGCCTAGATAGCCTTCAGATAACATGATACCTTATTGGTTGCCCTGTGTTGGCTCTTAAAACAAGCATTCTTCTCTGAAAATGGGTTAATATCTGATAGCAGATTAATATCCAAAATAGAGAAAGAACTCATACAACTCTGTAGCAAAACAACAATAAAAATTAATTGGTTTTTTATTAACTTACTTTTTTTTATATTTTCTCCCTTACTTTATCTTATTTTTAGTGAACAATTTTTTTTGAAGTATAATTGCTTTACACTATTGTGTTACTTTCTATTGTGCAACAAAAAGAATCAGCTATATGTATACATATATACCCTCTCTCTTGAGAGGGATAGGGTGTGGAGAATATGGAACCCTTGTGCACTGTTGGTGGGAATATAAATTGGTACAGCCACTATAGAGAATATTATGGAGATTCCTTAAAAAAAAAAACTAAAAATAGAGCTACCATATGACCCAGGCATTTATTTATTTATTTGGCTGAGTCGGGTCTTAGCTCCAGTATACAGGATCTTTGATCTTCTTTGCAGCATGTGAGGTCTTTAGTTGTGGCCTGTGAACTCAGTTGTGGCCTGTGGGATCTAGTTCTCTGACCAGGGATCGAACTCGGGCCTCCTGCACTCAGAGTGTGGAATCATAACCATTGGACTACTAGGGAAGTCCAGAGAAACTGAGGAGACATTTTCCCAAAGAAGACATAAAAACAGCCATCAGGTACACGTAAAGGTACTCAGCGTCACCAATCATTGGAGAAATGCAAATCAAAGCCATAATTAAGTATCACCTTATACCTGTTAGGATCATCAAAAAGATAAGAGATAACAAGTGTTGACAAGGAGGTGGAGAAAAGGGAAATCTTTTGCACTCTTGGTGGGAATTTAAATTGGTGCAGCCACTATCTAAGAAAACAATGTGGAGTTTCCTCTAGGAAAAAAAAGAACTGCCACATCATATAGGAATCTCATTTCTGAGTATATGTCCAAGAGAAATGAAAACAGGATATCAAAGAGATATCTATACTTGCTTGTCCGTTATAGCATATTGGAATATATTATTATTCACAATATATTGTGAACATATTCTCGACAGATGAATGAATGAAGAAGATGCAATATACAGTAAAAGTTATTCAGCCATAAGAAAGGACATCCTGCCATTTGTGGCAAAGTGGATTGACCTTGACAATGTCATGCTAAGTGAAACAAGCCAGAGAAAGGTAAGTATTACATGGCATCACTTATATGTGAAACCTAAAAAAAAAAAAAGCTAAACTAATAGATGTAAGAGCCTGGAATGGTGGTGACCAGGGAATGGAAGTTGGAGGGGAAAGGGTAATTGTTGGTTAGAGTACAAATTTCCAGCTATAGGATGAATACGTTCTGGGGAATCTAATGCACAGCACAGTGATTAGAATTGATAATACTGTGTTATATTCTTGAAAGTTGCTAAGACAGTAGATCTTAAGTATTCTCACCATCAAAAAGAGATGGTAGCTATATGATGTGATATAAATGTTAACTGGGCTTCCTTATCTTTTTGAACTGAACTGGGCTTCCCTGGTGGCTCAGATGATAAAGACTCTGTCTGCAATGCAGGAGACCTGAGTTCGATCCCTGGGTTGAAAAGATGCCCTGGCGAAGGGAATGACTATTGATTTCAGTTTTATTGCCTGGAGAATTCAGGGCCAGGAGAGCCTGGCAAGCTAGAGTACACAGGGTCGCAAAGAGTCAGACATGACTGAGCAACTAACACACACACACAAACACACACCACACTGACAAATGCTTATGGTGGTAATCATTTTTTAATATATATGTGTATCAAATTAACAAAATGTACATCTTAAACTCACAATACTCCATATCAATTATACCCCATCTAAGCTGGAAAAGAAGCCAAAGTGTACCATGATTTTTAAATTTAATATCATGGGGTAGTTGATGCCTCATCTTGGCTCCTCTAACCTGGTCCATATTCTCAACAACTACTTACACAGCCCAAGGGGGACTTCAGAGCTTGTCTAGTTATGTATAGATGGATGAATAAGTGAGAAAAGACCTTCAGTTCCCCCTTGGTTTGGGGACAATGTAAATTGTTAGGCTTTAGATTGTATTCAAAGTGGAGCCAAACTAGGTTGATGTGGGAGAAGTATACTTCATAAAATTCATCCAATATGAGAAAAGGTGAGATAACATAGAACTTTGGCAATTTGCTAAAGGGACATTAGAAGCCATGTTACACAAATGTTTAATTTTACAGCTGATAAAATTGAATCTCAAAGTGTGTAAGCAATTCACCCAAGACTACACAGGGAGTAGGTTTCAGAGCCTAGATACAAACCCTAGTCCTTCCATTACCATTCCCTTGGGTCTTTTCTCTATACCATGCTGCCTTTTAGACTCACCATAACGTGGGATGAATTGAAAAAGTCATCCAGGGCCCAGGCCTCAGTCTTCACTTCAGAGACTTGTTATTCTTGCCCAGGAAGGTTAGAAAGAGTCAAGGTATATACCTATATACCCACAGCTGACTTTTTTCACTCATCTCCCAGAAATAACAAAAAGAGAAATGGGAAGCTTCACACTAAGGATCAGTTCCTAGTGAGTCAAAAGAAGAGTAAGAAACAAAGAAATAGAAAGTGAAAAGAGCAAAAAATGAAGGCTGTAAGGGAGGGCAAGAGGAAGGAAAGAAAGTAGAGAGGGAGGGAGGGAAGGTGGGAGGGAAGGTGGGAGGGAAAAGAGTACATGCAGGTAAAGTAGAATTGCTGGAACCCACAGGATCTCTTGCCACCATGCCATTCAGTGTCTAATCCTCCTTTCTGCCCAAGTCAGAGAAAGGGCTAGAAGCTTGTAGAAAACTGCTACTCTAAACAAGACCTGTTCTTGTGGGAACAGAACAAGATTAGAAATGTTGAGATTGGAAATGGAGATACCAGAGGCAAATTCTGCATCACTCAAACTGCAGAAGACCTACAAGCATCTGGAGAGTCATTGGAGAGCCTAAGGGAGCACATGGGAGTACATTTAATTTCGTTAATCAGTTTGCATAGAATTGCAGGATTAATGGACAGAATGTAGTTTATAAATGTCAGGTATAGCTATAATGTTCACCCTGTGCCATAATTTAATTCGATGGAGCTAAAGGCTAGTAAATTTAGAACCCATAAAAAGAAATACTTCCTCCCATTGTACACTTCACCCCTCTGAGACCATTGCCAGGAGGTCCTTGACACAGCGCCAGCTTTGAGAAAGAATTTGACAGGCCTCAATTAGATATATATCTGGGCAGGCAAAGAGAAGATGATTTAAGAGTCACAAAATCCTGTGCTTTAGTGTATTATTGAAAGCCTGTGCAGGGGTAGAGGGGGTAGTACACCCTCTTTACTCTGCTTGGCTTAAGGTGGATCAATCACATCTGCTTTTTATAGTGAAGGAAAACATGGTATACATCAATTCAGAGAGGACTCCCAGGGAGAGACACCCGCTTTATACCACGTGGATGCCAAATGTCCTATGGAATCCAGATACTCTGCTTCTGGGCAGGAAGGAATCTGGAAAGGGCCAAGGGACCCCATGGAAATTGCTGTCTCCAGCCTTCTGAGAAATGTCTCCAAGTTTGCCTGAAGATTACGTGTGGGACACTTTTGTGTCAAATTACCCCTCTCCCTCTAGTCCCTCTGACCCCTCTAACCTTGAATGTGTCTTTTCACATTGAAGAAATTCATCTTTGAAACAATTCCACTGATGTCCACCTCAATTCTACTCCTATATCTTTGACTTCCTTGGAAATAAAGAGTCAGGGCAGAAAGTCCTATATACCATTCCTCCCCATTTTATCTCAGAACAGAATCTAATGAGAAAGCCTTTACTGATGTGGCTATATCCATCTAACCTATGGATTAGTACCCTCAGGGGAAGTTTGGAAATACAGACAAATATATTTGTCTTCTAGAGTAGGTATCCCCAGATATTTACATATTGAAGTAGATCATTTAATTATATATGTTATTTCTTTTATTACAACAGGACATTATCCTGTTTTTTCATTTAAAGTTCTCATGCTCGCTAAATGCCTTCAGTCATGTCCGACTCTGTATGATCCTACATTCTGTAGCCCACCAGGCTCCTCGTTCATGGAATTCTCCAGGACAGAACACTGGAGTGGGTTGCCATTTCCTTCTCCGGGGGATCTTCCTGACCCAGGGATTGAACTCTTGTCTCTTACATCTCCTGTGTTGGGAAGAAGTTTCTTTACCACTAGCACTGCCTGGGAAGCCCAGAGTTCTCCTATCATCTCTGAACTCCATTTTAGACTGGTGAAGGGATTTCACAAAATGTTTATTGTGAAAGAGGAGGCTGACATCAGAGGGTTTGAGAACCACAGATGCAGTGCAGGAGGAGCAATATTCACATACACTTGAGTAGAATCTTCCCACTGAGTATTCGGTTTGCTCCTCTGTATCTCACAGTTCTTTTCCTCAACCTCATTGGTTGCTCACTAAGGCTTCTACTTTTGCTAAATGCTGACTTTATTGCCTTTGATTACTTGCTATTGCTACCTTTATTCTTCCAAATTCTGGATTTCTCATTTGTTTGAAAGCCCTGTTCCCTTGTCCTGGAAGTCAAAATGTTTCCATGTGACTCCTAGGATATCCTTTGGTATCTTACAACAAATTGTAGCTGTAGGGGTTTTCTCAGGCAGTAGAAGAAATCATTGATGTAGGGATTAAGGAATAAAAGTTCGAGAAATATTTGTTCAACTCTCAACAAATTACTGAATATCTTAAAATTCAGTTTTCTCATCTATTAATAAACAGGTAATATACTGGTAATAAACAGGTTGATACTAATATCAACCTCACTGGATTGTTTTAAGGGTTAAAAGAGATACCACATGTGAAAGATTTGGCATAGTATAAGTTGTAGACTTGTGGAATACTGTATTCTCTGCTTTTAAAGTGTGCGATTCTTTTGAATATCAATTATATATTAGACTTTTAATGGTATCCATTTCTTACAGAATCTTGTCACCTAGACCTGTGAAACTCACCCAAAATTGAGTCTAAAATGCACTTACCAGTTATTGGAGATACACTAGTGCAATTGTTTATTACTTCAATTTGATCTTAATTAGCAGAGTGAGAGATGCCTTTGAAACAGCATGAAAGTGTTTATTTAATTCTCCTATTCAGTACTCTCAAGGGTGAAAGCTTCTGCTTTAGTGCTTGGTCAAGCCTTAAACTTTATGTGCTTTGGCACGGCTCTGTAACAGAAGTGTTCATGGCTGACACTGCCAAGTGCACAGAATAAATATAAATTTTTATCAGTACAGTAAGGGTTCATAATACTGACTGTCAGTTGAAAGCTATGCAGTGCTTTTATGGTTTCAAATTTTGTAATAGAAAAGCAGCAAGGTTTGAGTGTGGCTGTGTATCCTTCAAATCTAAGCTGCCAATGCCCACAAACCACTATGTACATATAGTGCCCATAATATTTAGCAGAGAAGTGAGGAACTACTAGACCAGGGACAAGGATCTAACCCAAGCTTTACCACGACTCTCTAGGAGCCAGAAAATGTCCCCAACAGTCTTACCTGTTTAAAAAACAAAAATGTCTATTACTTGTAGAGATCCACCTTCCAGTGTTGCTAGGAGGAAAAAAAAAATGAAGTAACACGTGAAAATGATGCCAAAGTTACACAGTCTAACTATACAGCTGTGATGGCCTTCAAGCTGCTGTGTGATTGGTAAAGAATCCAGAGAGTTTTCAAGGAAGCCAGTTTTACTAACACAGGCTATGAAATAATGCAGAATAACCTGTTTTACATTCAGATTCATCAACTTCAGAGGGATCTTCAGAAGTCCTGTTGTCTATATCGTTCCACTTCGAGGAATTTTGATTTTGACAAATGAAGACAGCAAACAAAATTTCTTCACACACTCCCTTTAGAGCTGATGACCTACATTTTTAGTTTATCAACTAGCAAATCCTGGTCAAGAAAGATCTGTGTTGAACTATAAAACATCTCTCAAGAAGTGAAGATACCACCACAGCTATCCTAGGAGAGATTCTAGTGTAACTAGGAGAAACCGAGTAAGATCACAGACAAGAAGAAATGGCCTCTATAAAGCAATGCCTCTTGAAGCGATTTCATCTGTTCTGTTCTTGATGCATCTTACTCAAAACCAGGCCTAGGTTATCAATAGTTTTAGAGCAGTCTGGGCCATTCTGTATACTTTTCTATAAATATTAAATTTACTTACTGTTTGAAAAAATCATGCTCCTCCTTCACTGAATGTTATTAATTTAAGTCTCAAATGCTGATATTTTGGGGAGCTGAGAAAGATAGCTTCTTGACCAGAATAAAGGACTTGAGTGAAATCAGAATCACTTCTGTCCTAGAAGGCCATCTAGTTAAGATGTTATACCTGATATATGATTCCTGAAGCCCTGGTGAATCAAATTTGATGATCTATTATATCTTGGATTGCTTTTTAATTGTTTTAAGAACTTTAGTTTTATCTCCTCACTGTAAAAAGGCAGATACAGCATCTTTTACTTCTGCCCTATAATGCCCAACATAGAGCTGGCATTCAGTGCAATTGTAAAACGCATTTTGTAAGTTCTCCTAGGTAACATGAATAATTCAATAACTCTTTTGTTGGAATGATTCATTCATTCATTCAACAGCACATGCTGTTTATCCTTTTATTTAGAAAAAGAAATGCTCCAAATCTTTAAACTGGTAGAGCCCAAAGGACATTTTCTGTCTGGTTCATTCTGTGCTGAACAGGTCTCTCTTACTCTTCTCCCTTTTCCATGTCGAACTGGTTACCCAATTTTATCAATTCCATCCTAAAATATCTTTCTAATCCACTTCTTTCTATCTTTAGCCCTACTGTCCAAGTTCAGACCATCATATCTTTTACCTAGATTGTTTCAAGACTCTTCAAATCAATTTTTGCCTAATCTACTTTTTAAGATTTAATTAATATGCATTTATTAACAACTATGTACCCAGTGCTTCCTAGGTACTGAGAATACTTTCTAGATCTCTGCTCTCATGGGGCTTTTATTCTGATGCTGAGACAGAAACTAACCAAGAAAAAAAAAAACAGGATCATTTCAGGTGGTTTAAGTATTACAGAGGAGATAAAATAGTGATGTGACATTGACTAGTGACTATAAGGTGACAATATGTCTTTTAGAAAATGCATTTTGAGTTTGTAACTGGGCTATAGTTCATAGGGTCACAAAGAGTCAGACATGACCAAACAGAAGTAGGGGCATGAAGCTGGAACAGAGAACACACCAGTATGGACAGAGAATAGCAAAGTTGAAAGGCTTATATGAGCTGAGATGGACAGGTGGGCCGACAGCAGTTCATGTGACTTTGTAGGCAATTGAAAGGAGTCTGGGCTTTATTCTAGGAGCAATAGATAGATCCTGGAGAGTTTTAAGCAAAAAAGCAGTATCATATGATTTAATTTTAATAAGCTCATTCTTGTCCTGAGGAGATTGGATTCATACAGGCAAAGCATGAACCAAAAGGATGAGTTATGAGACTATTAAAATAATCCAGGTAAGGGAAGATAGTGGTTTATTCTATGGTGATGGGAAACAAAATGAAGAAAATACATTTAGTATTTTCTTATTTTTGGATCCTTTGAGCAAGAAAAAATGAAAAATAAAGAATGACACTTAGGTCAGGGGCTTGAACATCTAGATAGCTTACTTTACCATTTATTGAGATGGGCAAAAATGGAGGAGTATATTTCACAAGTGGAACAATTTTTCTAAAATTTGAGTCTGATTATGTTTTAGCTTAGCTAATATATTTCAACCATTTCCTATTCTTCTCAGTATAAAATCCACACTTTATATTATACATATGACATCACCTGTATTCATCCTTCCAATCCAGCTTTCTTTCCCATCACTCCCCCACAAGGCACCTGCAGCTGCAGCCATAATGAGATACCCACTTCTTTTCTGTACAGGCTGTACTTTCTCCCTTTGCCATGCCTCAAAACTCAAGTGTTTATTCTCCCTCAAATTTTTGACCTTCATCCTCTATGTTGTAATGTCTAACCTATCTTTCAATACACTGTGTTACCTTCTCACCAAGGTAAGATGGGTACTTCCCTGTTTTGCTTGCCTGAGCCAGTCTCAGATAATGGGCCAATCACATTCTATTGATGAATATACCTTGGCTGTGAGCTTGTCATCAGTAGGGAGTCTCATTCAACTTTTTACCCCCATAATTGATAAACCACATCACAGCTCACACATCAGGCCAAGGTAGATGTACTTCACCCCAGTTAAAAGGGTCGCCTTCATCCTTTTGGTTATCAGTATGGGAGTCTTTATTAACTTTCATCTGTTTTTTGCATACAGCCCAAACACACAATTCTTACACAGTGGTATTGCTAAAGTTCTATTTTTTTCCCTCTAGCTTAGCTTCATTGATGTTTAGAAATGTGAAAAATATTTTTGCACAGAAGAGAGAATGCTATCAGGGTAATTAGTATATGGGGTCTGAGACCCTTAAGCAAGCCACCACACTTTGAGACAAGATGTTTTCTTAATGAGAAAGTCATTTTCTGTGTGTCAAAGTCATAAAACTTAACACTGACCCCTCCCTATATTTTATACTGAGTCTGTGTTATGCTTGCCTGAATATGCTGCCAGTAGATTTATACTCTAATAACTTGATTTTTAATTAGCGAGAAACCAAGGCAATACTAGTTAAATGTCTCACAAAGCATTGCAGATGACTCTAAATGCCTTATGATATAAATACCTTTAGTCAAATGAAAACACAAGTAGCTTTGCATATATTTATATGTTTTGCCCTTTAAGTTTTGAGTTTAAAGGCTGAAAGCAGAGGCAGTGGTAAAAGGAAGGCAGCTTCTTCTGAAGATTCATGCATTAAATTAGTTTGATTAAACTCAACACACATTCACCAGGCATCTACTAGGTGCCAAGGCGTGTGTAGGGCATGGTGGGAATTACAGAGCCAGGTGACATGAAGGACCTACTGCCAAGATGCTCTTCAGAATAATGTATTTTCCAAGAATAACCTTTTTCTGTTCCTCTGAGTGGTCTCAAAAGACAGCTGAAGTCAGGAGTCATGCATCAATTCTGGAGTCCTCAGCATTTCACTGGACTTGCTAAATCAAACCCTAAGTGGAAGTGATGCAGTTCTATTCATTTTAATCCATTTCTGAAAAGTAAAGATTCATTTGCCCTAAGAACTTATGACACATTTTTAAAGTAAAATATTAAAAACTCTGAAGTAAAATAATTTAAAACAGTCAAATCAGTTTAAAAGCTAAATAACCCAAATGAATAAAAGAATTTATTCTGTGATATTTAGGCTCTGGATTAAAATAAAAATTCTAGTTCATTTTAGCTCGAGATAAAATTCCTAACCAAGCATGATCAGAAGTCTCTCTTTCATTAGGGAAATAAGATTCTGTGAATTTTGCACTCAGAATTTTATATCAGAATTGGTGTTCAAGATTGGAAGAGTAGAGTAGACCTTAAATTGATGTCAGCCCTTCACTCATTTGTCCAAGCTGTCAGATGTACCGAACACAGATTTGCTGGGCACCCTCTCTGTTTTAGGCTCTGTGACCCATGATTTAGTTTCCTATTTTCTTTGTATTTCAAATACAGTTCTCTCATTGGAGAGTGACATTTCATTCTTCCTTCACTCATGGAACAGCATGTTTTGTTTGTTTGTTTTCTTTCCTGCTTGTTTGTTTTATCAGCACTAGTATACCATCTGCATTCTGGGGCACTTCTTTTCTTTCCTTAAAGATGTATGAAGACCCTCCAGACTGTTTTACTATCCCCTTGTCCCAGCCCAACCTGGGGATTGGTCAGGAATATTGCAGGAAGCTGGAGCTCCTGGGTTGAATGGTCAGCATTTCCAAGAGGCAGTGAAGAGAAGACAGACTGATAACTCAGTGATTACTGAGGAACACTCCAGGCCAATATTGCTTATTTATTACTGTCATCACTCCTTCACATGTTGGACAGGTTCTGTTTGCCTTCTGTTTTTGGCATCTATATTAGTTTGCTAGAACAGCCAGCCATTAAAAGGCACCACAAACCAGGTGACTTAACGATAGAAATCTATTCTCTTGAAATTCTGGAGGCTAGAAGTCTAAAATCAAGGCAAGAAGTCTAAAATCAAACTGAGCTACACTGCCCTGAGATTCTGGGTAGAATTCTTCTTTGCTTCTTCTAGCTTCCAATGGTTGCCAGTATTCCTTGGTTTATGGATGCGTCATTCCAATCTCAGCCTCTGTCTTTACCTTGCCTTCTGCCTTAGGTGTCTGTGTCCAAAATTACTCTCTTCTTACAGAAACAGCAGTTACTGGATAGAGCTCATCCCAATCCAATATGACCTCATCTTAACTTGATTATGCCTTCAAAAACACCTTTTCTGAATAAAGTCACATTTACAGGTTTCAAGTGGAAATGAATTTTGAGGGTGTACTATTCAACACAGTACATTATCCAACTCCCTTTCCTTACCCCTTCAAATTCAGGGGTTTCTTACTACCCAAGAGTTCTAAACTCTTTGTTCATTTCGTTGAATTTGCTCATGCAATTGTAAATTGTTTACATCCTGTGTAAATCTTTTCTTAAAGTATCCTCAAATTACCCAGTGTGAACGTGCCATTTGTATTCTATAGGGACCCTAACTGAGACACAGGTCCTCCCATATACCTCTTTCATTTTCATGTTTACCTTTAATGTTTTTGCTTTCACTTGTCACTTACTGCAGAAATATGAAGTAAAGAAAACATTGGGCCAGAAGTGGCTTGCTTTGATCCCCCCTAGCCTTTGTAGGGCTTCCCCAGGGGCTCAGTGGGTAATCTGCCTTCAGTGCATTAGATGCCAGAAGATGTGGATTCGATCCCTATATCGGGAAGATCCCCTGAACGAGGGCATGGAAACCCACTCCGGTATTCTTGCCTGGAGAATCCCATGACAGAGGAACCTGATGGGCTACAGTCCATAGGGTTACAAAGAGTTGGACATGATTGAAGTGACAGAGCACACATGCAACCTTTGTAGAGAAGGGCCATCCTTCTTGAATACGCTTCTGCTTTTAATCCTAACTGAACAGAAAAAATTTAAGACATGAGTCACTAATAAAGAGTTCCAGAAAAAAGAAAACCAAAAGTGTGAGAAAGAAGATGGCGTTAGAATGCATTGGGGGAAAAGACATAAATACTTCCATACAGCCAAATGTTTTTATTTATAATATTTTTATAATTATGGAAAAGTGGAAAGGGGAAAAAACTATTCAACAATCTGGTGTTCCTTTGTTAATCTAGCCACAAAAGTGCTTTATTTTTTTCTCTTTTTGTTGTGCTATTGCTAAGTCATATCTGACTCTGCGATCTCATGAATTGCAGCACAGCAAGCTTCCCTGTCTTCACTATTTCCCAGAGTTTGCTCGAATTCATGTTCATTAAGGCGGTAATGCTATCTAACCATCTCATCCTCTGCCACTCTCTTCTCCTTTGCCTTCAATTTTTCCCAGCATCAGGATCTTTCCCAATGAGTCAGCTGTTCGCATCAGGTGGTCAAAGGATTGGAGCTTCAGCTTCTGTATCAGTCTTTCCAATAAATATTCAGGGTTGATTTCCTTTAGGATTGACTAGTTTGATCTCCTTGCTGCAAATGGACTCTCAACAGTCTTTTCCAGCACCACAGCTCAAAAGTATCAATTATTTGACTCTCAGCCTTCTTTATGGTTCTAACTCTCACATCCACACATGACTACTGGAAAAAACATAGCTTTGACTAGACAGATTTTTGCTGGCAAAATGATGTCTTTGCTTTTTAAAATGCTGTCTAGGTTTGTCATATCTTTTCTTCCAAGGAGCAAACATCTTTTAATTTTACATCTGCAGTCACAGTCCACAGTGATTTGGAGCCCAAGTAAGTAAAATCTGTCACTGTTTCCACTTTTCCCCCTATCTATTTGCCATCAAGTGATGGAACTGGATGCCATGATCTCAGTTTTGTCCTTTTACCTGTGATTTATATTGATACACATTTGAAATTCTAGAATAAATCATTTTAGTATTCATATTATGCATTAATTTAGGAATTTTATATTCATTATAAATGTAATTGGTTCATAGTTTTCATTTTAGGACAATTTCATTTCAGATTTGGGACCAGAGTTATGTTAAATTTTAAAAATTATCTGGGAAAACTTTTATTCTTTATTTGCATTCTGAAATAACTGAACTATCAATAGAACAGTGTTTGTTTTATTAGTGTTTCCTTCTTGAAGATTTCAATGAATTTTCTGATGAAACTATTTTGGTTTAGCAATGTGTTTGTCTGTGCTCAGTCACGTCTGACTCTTTGAGATTCCATGGACTGTAGCCTGCCAGACTCCTCTGTCCATGGAATTTTCCAGGCAAGAATACTAGAGTGAGTTACTGTTTCCTTTTTCAGGGGATTTTCCACCACCCAGGGATCAAACCCTCATCCCCTGAGTCGCTTGCATTGGCAGGTAGATTCTTTACCACTAGCACCACCTAATAAATACTTTGAAAATCATTGATCTAAAATTTTCTTCTATAAGAGCTAATATATTCATTTTATATTATTTCAGCAGTTTTTATTTTATTACAAAGATCCACTTCATTAAGATTTTAAAACTACTAGTTGAGAGCTACACATGGAAGGTAGTTATAATTTCAATTTTTTTTTAATTTTATAAATTATTTTTTGGCCTCACTGGGAAGCATGTGGGATCTTAGTGTGCTGACCAGGGGTTGAACCTGTGCCCCTTGCACTGAAAGCACAGAGTCCTAACCACTGGAATGCCAGAGAAGTCCAGATAGTTATAATTTTTAAAATTTTCTATTTCTGATTATATTCTCCTCTTCCTTCTCCATAATAGTAAAAATATTAGTAATATGATGGTAATGATGCTGTTTGGAAAAACCATTGCCTTCTCCATGGAAAAACCATAGCTGTGACTAAATGGACCTTTGTCGGCAAAGCAATGTCTCTGCTTTTTAATATGCTATCTAGGTTGGTCATAACTTTTCTTCCAAGGAGTAAGCATCTTTTAATTTCATGGCTGCATTCACTGTCTGCAGTGATTTTAGAGCCCCAAAAGATAAAGTCTGTCACTGTTTCCACTGTTTCCCCATCTATTTGCCATGAAGTGATGGGACATGATGCTGTAATCTTAGTTTTCTGAATGTTGAGTTTTAAGCCAACTTTTTCACTCTCCTCTTTCACTTTCATCAAGAGGTTTTTTAGTTCCTCTTCACTTTCTGCCAGAAGGGAGGTGTCATCTGCATATCTGAGGTTATTGATATTTCTCCCAGCAATCTTGATTCCAGCTTGTGCTTCTTTCAGCCCAATGTTTCTCATGATGTACTCTGCATATAAGGTAAATAAGCAGGGTAACAATATACAGCCTTGATGTACTCCTTTTCCTATTTGGAACCAATCTATTCCATTTTTCAGTACTCATGTATGGATGTGAGAGTTGGACTATAAAGAAAGCTGAGCACTGAAGAATTGATGCTTTTGAGCTGTGGTGTTGGAGAAGACTCTTAAGAGTCCCTTGGACTGCAAGGAGATCCAACCAGTCCAGCCTAAAGGAAATCAGTCCTGAGTATTATTGGAAGGACTGATGCTGAGGCTGAGACTCCAATACTTTGGCCTCCTGATGTGAAGAACTGCCTCCTGGAAAACACCCTGATGCTGGGAAAGATTAAAAGCAGGAGGAGAAGGGGATGACAGAGGATGAGTTGGTTGGATGGCATCACTGACTCAACGGACATGAGTTTGAGTAAATTCTGAGAGTTGGTGACGGACAGGGAGGCCCAGCGTGCTGCAGTCCACAGGTCGCAAAGAGTTGGACACGACTGAGTGACTGAAGTGAACTGAATGATACTGTTTACCAGGCTTAGCACTGTATACATCTTACAGTTTTTAATCTTCACAAGAGTCCTAGGAGGTAGATTCTGTCATTTGCCCATTTCTGGCAAGAAAACTGACATATATTTTTCTCTTCTAATTACTAATATATGAAAGGTAATATTAGGTCTTGTCACTTTGAGACAACTTCACTCCAAGTCGTTGAATCACTATGACAGCATGAAATTTGTCCAGGATAACTTCAGAAACTATCCTCCTAACCTCCACACTATGTGTATTTGTATTGATATTTCCTTCTTTTTTCCTCTATTGGTCTTAGCAGAGATTTGTTTCACAGATAGAGAATCAATTCTTCACTATATTACCAAACCATCCCTTTTTAATTTTTTTTAATCATTAATTTTTGGTTTTTATTGTTATGTGTGCATGCTCAGTTGCTCAGTTGTGTCTGACTCTTTGCAAGTCTATGGACTGTAGCCCACCTGGCTCCTCTGTCCATGGTATTGTCCATACTGGACAGAATACTGGAGTGCCCCCAAGGGATCTTCCCAACTCAGGGATCAAACCTGATTCTCTGGCAGGCTGGTTCTTTACCACTGAGCCACCTGGGAAGCTCTTTTTATTCTTACACTCATGTATATTTTTGCTAACTTTTTTAGTTTCTTTCATTTAATCTTAGACAATTTAAATTTCTTCTTATTTAAAAATAAAAGTGTTTAAAGCTATGAAATTTTCTCTGATTATAATTAGTATGAAATTTTACACCTTGAGATATTATATGGAACCTATAAAATTGAAATCAATAACTGACAGTTTGGGGCATTATAAAAATGATCATTTCATATGGTTCAACCTATGCCTAATATTTTTTTCTCAATATTTTATAATTATAGCTTGATATGCTCAGTTGGTAAAGAATCTGCGTGCAATGCCGGAGACTCCGGTTCGATTCCTGGGTTGGGAAGATCCACTGGAGAAGGGATAGGCTACCCACTCCAATATTCTTGGGCTTCCCTTGTGGCTGAGCTGGTAAAGAATCTGCCTACAATGAGGGAGACCTGGGTTCCATCCCTGGGTTGGGAAGATCCCCTGGAGAAGGGAAAGGCTATGTATTCCAGTATTCTGGCCTGGAGAATTCCATGGGCTATATAATCCATGGTGTTGCAAAGAGTCAGATGTGACTTTCACTTTCATGGTTTCTTTTTTCAAGGATTATTGTGCACCAGAGGGAAGTTTTAAAAATTGTTTTCTAAAGTCCAGCCCTAGTGATATTTCTTTACTCAAAAAGATTTTCTTTCTTTTTTTGGCTGCACCACATAGCATGTGGGATCTTAATTCCTGGACCAAGGATGGAACCCCTGGCCCCTGCAGTGGAAGCACAGAGGCTTAACCACTGAACCACCAGGGAAGTCCCCCCAAGCTTTCAGGGTGACATTAATTGTCCTTCACATTGCTTCTCAACATGTTGCAGGCTGCTTGTATGTACCCCTCACAACCATCCAGACTGAACCCAGCTTTCCCTGCCCACCTCTGGCTTTGCTCATAGTCTTCTTTCCATATGAAATATCCTCTCTGCTCAGCTCCACTTGCTGAAAATCCTTTCTGATCTTTGAGGAATAGAGCAAAGGCACATGTTCCAAGGTTTCTCTTATTCCCTCAGTTCGAATTTGTACCTATTTGAACTTGGTGCAGTTATTAATTGCTCCAGTTTGTTCACTTGTAAAATGGGAACAGTAATACTCACTTTATCGATTTCTGTGAGGATGAAGTTATATAAAGTATCTACATCAGTAGGAGAGTTCCTAGCATGTATAAGTTGTTTTTTGCTTTTTGTCTGGGCTATTCCCAGTCGACCCCCTACCACCACGGCTCTCCCTCCCCTGCCAAACCTCATCTCAACGTGCTGTGCCCTCAGAGATCTCATTTCTTCAACCACTCTTCATCCTTTACTCTAAGTTGGCTTCACATCTCTCTCTTTCCTTTACAGATGAACTACCTTACAAACTTGTGTGTTGTTCCCATCACATTTGCTCCCGTTGTTCATGTCTCCCTCTCCTCCTTGCCTGGGACTTCTCCATCACAGTCCCTTCCTCTTCTCTTACTTCTCCAACCTCTCCCTCTCTCAGCCTATTGGCAATTACTGTTTTACCCACCTACTCTTAAGTATAAACTGAAATTTATATTTTGCCTTTATATCTGTGCTTCTGTTTCAGTGAAGAACAATATCATATAACCAAAAATCTAAGAATCATCTGTAAATTCTTTTTCCGACCCAGTGGTCCACTTCCTGTCTATCTTATTCTTTCACATTTCTCTGTGTCCAGATCCTCACTCTCTTTCCCTTAGATGGCTCTAACAGGTTTCTAAAACTCTACTAACTTCCTCTTTCTTTCCTATTCAGTATATTCTCCTCTCTGCTGACTGAATTATAATTCTAGAACATAAATTAAGTGTCTTTTAACATCTTTTATAGCTAACCTTTGCTTAGAGTTTACCGTGAACATAAAGCCCTCAAAACATACCTTCCTTAAACACTTCACAGTTATTCATTCTTTAGCGACTGTGTTATCAGTTGGTCCATGATTGCAACAGAACTTTCATGTCTCTGAGTTGTTTGAAATTAAAGGCTGCAATTTCTCCTTTATAGCTTCCAATAGACCTGCTGCAATATGTGACAGGCCATCACTCATCAGCATTGTTAACCTGAATCCTGATAGTAAACGCTACCATTATTGAGTGTTTCCTGTGTGCCTACTACTCTGCCATGTGTTTTGCATAAGTTCTAACTTAATTCCTGTGGAAATAGTATTAATACTATCAACATGAAGTAAGGACCTGAAGCTAATAAGCAAAAGAGCTAGGATTTGAATCCAGGCAACTACAGAACTTGCCTTTGTATATATTGCATTATTTACTTAGTGCACATGCTTGTCAAGAAAATGCCTAAAGGACTAAAATAAAAACAAATGTATTTTAATTGTGGCATAAAGCAAAGGCAATGGTGAAGAGTTCTGACAGAACGTGGTCCACTGGAGAAGGGAATTGCAAACCACTTCAGTATTCTTGCCTTGAGAACCCCATGAACAGCATGAAAAGGCAAAAAGATAGGACCCTGAAAGAGAAATTCCCCAGGTCATTAGGTGCCCAATATGCTACTGGATATCAATAAAAAAATAACTCCAGAAAGAATGAAGAGACGAGCCAAAGCAAAAACAATATGCAGTTGTGGATGGGACTGGTGATGGAAGTAAATTCCAATGCTGTAAAGAGCAATATTGCATAGGAACACGGAATGTTAGGTCCATGAATCAAGGCAAATTGGAAGTGGTCAAACAGGAGATGGTAAGAGTGAGCATTGGCATTTTAGGAATCAGTAAACTAAAATGGATGGGAATGAGTGAATTTAACACAGATGACCATTATACCTACTACTGCGGGCAGGGATCCCTTAGAAGAAATGAAGTAGCCATCATAGTGAACAAAAGAGTCTGAAATGCAGTACTTGGATTCAATCTCAAAAACAACAGAAAGACCTATGTTCATTTCCAAGGCAAGCCATTCAATATCACAGTAATCCAAGTCTATGCCCTGATCAGTAATGCTGAAGAAGCTGAAGTTGAATGGTTCTATGAAGACCTACAAAAGCTTCTCAAACTAATAGCCAAAAAAGATGTCCTTTTCATTATAGGGAGATGGAATACAAAAGTAGGAACTCAAGAGATACCTGTTGTAACAGGCAAATTTGGCCTTGGAGTACAAAATGAAGCAGGTCAAAGGCTAACAGAGTTTTGCCAAGAGAATGCACTTGTCAGAGCAAACACTGTCTTCCAACAACACAAGAGAAGACTCTACACATGGACATCACCAGATGGTCAATACTGAAATCAGATTGATTATACTCTTTGCAGCCAAAGATGGAAAAGCTCTATACAGTCAGGAAAAACAAGACCAGGAGCTGACTGTGGCTCAGATCATGAACACTTTATTGCCAAATTCAGGCTTAAATTGAAGAAAGTAGGGAAAACCACTAGACCATTCAGGTATGCCCTAAACCAAATCCCTTATGATTCTACAGTGGAAGTGAGAAATAGATCTGATAGATAGAGTGCATGAAGAACTATGGACAGAGGTTTGTAACATTGTACAGGAGGCAGTGATCAAGACCAACCCCAAGAAAAAGAAATGCAAAAAGGTGAATTGGTTATCTGAAGAGGCCTTACTAACAGCTGTGAAAAGAAGAGAAGCAAAAGGCAAAGGAGAAAAGGAAAGATATAAGCATCTGAATGCAGAGTTCCAAAGAATAGCAAGGAGAGAGAAGAAAGCCTTTCTCAGTGATCAATGGAAAGAAATAGAGGAAAACAACAGAATGGGAAAGACTAGAGATCTCTTCAAGAAAATTAGAGATACCAAGGGAACATTCCATTCAAAGATGGGGACAATAAAGGACAGAAATGGTATGGACCTAATAGAAGCAGAAGATATTAAGAAGAGGTGGCAAGAACACACAGAAGAACTATACAAAAAATATCTTCATGACCCAGATAACCATGATGGTGATCATCACTCAGAGTCAGACATTCTGGAATGCAGTCAACTGGGCCTCAAGAAGCATAACTATGAACAAAGCTAGTGGAAGTGATGGAATTCCAACTGAGATATTTCAAGTCCTAAAAGTTGATGCTGTGAAAGTGCTGCACTTAATATGTCAGCAAATTTGGAAAACTCAACAGTGGTCACAGGACTGGAAAAGTTAAGCTTTCATTCCAATCCCAAAGAAAGGTGATGCCAAAGAATGTTCACACTACCTGACAATTGCACTCATCTCACACGCTAGCAAGGTAATGCTCAAAATTCTCCAAGCCAAGCTTCAACAGTACATGAACTGTGAACTTCCAGATGTTCAAGCTGGATTATAAAAGGCAGAGGAACAAGAGATCAAATTACCAACATCCTTTGGATCATTGAAAAAGTAAGAGAGTTCCCCCCAAAATCTACTTCTGCTTTATTGACTATGCCAAATCATTTGACTGTGTGGATCACAACAGACAGTGGAAAATTCTTAAAGAGATGGGAACACCAGCACCTTACCTTCCCCCTGAGAAATCTGTATGCAGGTCAAGAAGCAACAGTGAGAACTAGACATGGAACAGACTGGTTCCAAATTGGGAAAAGAGTATTTCAAGGCTGTATATTGTCACTCTGCTTATTTAACATATTCAGAGTTCATTATGAGAAATGCTGGACTGGATGAAGCAACAAGCTGAAATCAAGATTGCTGGGAGAAATATCAATAACCTCAGATGTCCAGATGACACCACTCTATGGCAGAAAGCAAAGAACTAAAGAGCCTGTTGATGAAAGTGAAAGAGGAAAGTGAAAAAGTTGGCTTAATATTCAACATTCAGAAAACTAAGATCATGGCATCTGGTCCCATCACTTCATGGAAATAGATGGAGAAACAATGGAAACAGTGAGAGATTTTATTTTCAGGGGCTCCAAAGTCACTGCAGAGGGTGACTGCAGCCATGAAATTAAAAGATACTTGCTCCTTGGAAAAAAGCTATGACCAACCTAGACAGCATATTAAAAAGCAGAGACATTACTTTGCCAACAAAGTTCCATCTAGTCAAAGCTATGGTTTTCCAGTGATCATGTATGGATGTGAGAGTTTGAGTAAACCTGGAGAGTTGGTGATGGACAGGGAGGCCTGGCATGCTGCAGTCCATGGGGTCGCAAAGAATCAGACACAACTGAGTGACTGGACTAAAAGCAAATAGAGCAAAAGTTATAGCATTTGAGAATGCTATTATTAGGAATATTTTTTAAATAGGAATCTATTTCCTAGTTATCACATAATAGTCAATCAATTCTGCAAGAGGACACAGCAATGCATTCCTGCTGCTCTTCTTCCTGAAACCAACTTATTTTTTAATTTTGTCATTCTAAAAAAAATGGAAGATTTATAATTCAGTACACATTTCTTCTGTGGTAAGTTCCCAAAGGTAAATCAATCAGTTCCATATTTTCTGAGTACTTACAATGTCTATCTTACTGCCAGCAGCCTGAAAAGAAGTTTTGAGATTAGCAGTTCCTGAATCCTGTTCTACAATCTTGTCTCTTTTACCCATCATATAACATGAATGTGTTCTGTTTTTTCTCAAGAGAAAAGTCAATAAAGAAGTTACTAGAGTAAAACTTAAAGATTCAAAGAGATGTCTTATAAATAAAAAAAGGAAAGCAGTGACTATGGTGGTAATATCAGGTCTCTTTACTTCTGAGCAGGGTCTTACGAGAGACCTAATCCATTCCTAAACAATCTCTGAAGGACTGGTAAGAAAAGTCATTGTGAGATTAAACTCAATAGCAAAATCCTTGGATGCTTTCCAAAGTGGCTAGTTTTATCTGAGTCGGCTAAGTTTAAACATGCATTTACCAGCAAGCCCTTCCTGCTGGCCCTTCTATTGTGACACAGTTCTTCTTATTAATCATATATACATTTTATTATTCTCAAAATGGAAACCTTTGGAATGAACATCTTGCTCTTCAGTTTTTAAGACAACCTACTTTCATCTATATTATCAGTGACCTTTTATTGATAGCAGTGTTATAGAACAAAAAGTAATTTTAATAGCTTGAATAACTTATAAGACTGCCTACTTGAGGATAAAGGAACTTAGTACAAAATAAGAACTTTATCAAGCAGGATTTGTTTTATGGAAAGCACTCTACCTTGAGTAGAGTACAAAGATCAGTTAAGATGCGTGTCAGGCTTGCACAGGAACGTTGTTGCCTTAATCGTCATTGACCAATTACCATTTTATTGTATTTTCCTTTTATTTTTATGGTAGAAAATGCAGTTTTCCCCACAATCAGTCCTTGAGCACAAATACAATAACAATTTGGGGAGATAGAGTGAAAAGGGAATCTTAGTTTTATCTACACAAAGGGAGTTCTGTTGTGCATACAGTTGTATTCAATAGAGTTTTCTAAAATTAGCTTCCTATTGTAAATAGTTCCTTTAAAAATAATTAAAAGGTAACTTGCTTTTCTTGACTTTTTAAAAAAATATTAGAATTCTTAGAGATTATCTATTTATTTATGCAGAACAGATTTCCTGAGTTATAAGTATGGTAAGTTGGAACACGACACTGATTATGTTCCAGATAAAAGTTCTTGCTGTGGTCATTAGGGGCATAGCTTCCCTGGTGGCTCAGATGGTAAAGAATCAGCCTGCACTGTGGGAGACCTGGGTTTGATCCCTGGATTGGGAAGATCCTCTGGAGAAGGGTTTGGGAACCCACTCCAGTATTCTTGCCTGAAGAATCCCCATGGACAAAGGAGCCTGGCAGGCTACAGTCCATGCGGTAACAAAGAGTTGGACATGACTGGGCGATTAAGCACAGCACAGCACAGGAGCATAGCCAGAGCTGTCATTTAGAAGGGGAAAAAAAGGCTGATTTTCATGAAAAAAATAAAAAACTTTCCTCAAAAAATTGTTAGGGGTTTAATTTTTAAAATTGAAAGGCTTATCTACCATTTGAACAAATACATACATATGTTTAAATGAGATATGCACAAGTTCTTTGATTGTTTTAACATAACACCTGCATTTTCCCCCCATGCCTTATTTTAACACCATCCTAGCGAAGGACTGCCCCTTGCTATCTTCATGGTGGTGGTGGTTTAGTCGCTAAATTCTGTATGACTCTTGCAATCCCATGGACCATAGCTGGCCAGGCTCCTCTAGGGAAGCCGCCCCCTCCACCACCATGGCTTAATAAAGCCTCTAATGAAAGAAATGAAGGAAGAGAAAAAAGAAGGAAGTTAGAAAAGTAGAGAGAGTGAGTGTGTGGAAGGAAAGATGGGAGGAAGGAAGGAAAAGAAGGAAGCTTAATATTTACCTCTTCTTGGTAAATATTAAGATATAACTGTACTTTATTATTTGATTAGATAAACTAATTTCATTCATATATTGTGTGTTTCTTTTATACCAATGTTCACAGTTGTGTGTAAAAAACAATGAGCTCATGTAATACATTTCTATGTAATTCAGAGAACAGCCTGAGGTGGTATGCCTTTTCTTCCCCCACAAAAATTGGCCTCACATCACTACTTTATGAAATGCAATTTTACCCTTAGAGAAAATTACCCCATAAATATAATACATGAGATTAAAGCATAACATATAATTATTTTCTAATAATAAGTATAAATATACAATAATTTAGGCTACAAGTAAGGATTAAAAATAGGGAATGGTAGGTAATGGAACATTTATTATTTTTAAAGTAGCACTAAATATAATATGGAGTTTCAAAATTTCAATTTAACAGATTGCCATCTGTTAAAATAGGCTGTCATTTTTTTCTTTCTTCCTTTCTTCTTTCACTTCTTTCTTTAAGTATACAAAATTTCTATGTTGTATTGTCTAGAAAGCCTGAAGGGGCTTCCCAGGTGGCTTTAGTGGTAAAAAACCCACCTGCCAGGGCAGGAGACTTAAGAGATGCAGTGTCAACCCCTGGGTCAGGAAGATGCTCTAGAGGAGGGTGTGGCAACCCATTCCAGAATCCCATGGACAGAGAAGCCTGGCAGGCTACCATCCATAGGATCACAAAGAGTCAGACACAGCTGAAGCGACTTAGTATGCACACACACATTAAGCCTGAAGCAGATATGTAAGTTTACACATGTATTGTAGAATATTCCCAGTTCTAAGACAGATATCTCTAATGAGATAAAAGGATTTGGCTTTTATAAGGTAACAATAGGAAGACAGTATTCAAATGCTAAAAAAAATCCAAAGAATTAAGCTATGTTTTCATCTGGTATATTTGTTTCCTTCTTATATTTGCTAGCATATCTATTAACTGATAAACTCTAATGATTTGAAATAATTATATTTACATCTATATCCTCCTCTTTTCAAAAGCATTTAGACTGCTACCCAAAGAACATTACCAAGTTCTCCTTGGCTCAAAAGGTAACCTGGAACATTTTTTAACTGAAGAAAATGCATCATATTTAATTATTATTTCTTCCATATCATCAATGGGAAAATTTTTTTAAGGAATTCTGCAAAGTGAATTAAGTTATGAAACTTAAGGCAAAGAACAAAAAATGGGACAGGCCGTAGCTTCATCCTTTTGCATTTCATTTCTTCTGGAGAGGACTCTAAAATGTCCAGGGTTAGAAAATGCTGTAACTCTTTTGCATAAAGAATATTACTGAATAGTTAATGTCAAGCAGTTAGGTAGAAGATCGTTTGTTTGTTAATTTGTTCATTACTGGCTGAGCTGATTTCTCACTGCTCACAAAGAGGTTAAGTGATGAACATTGATTATATAAGATATATGGATTTCCATGCATAGAAAGTACATATCACTAATTCCCAAGGAAGCATTCCTAGCCTCCTGTCGTTTGTGGAGACCTAAGAAAACTTAAAGGAGGGGGACCTCTCTTCTGAGTTCTGTTTCATTTCATAAACCTTCACTTCTGATTTTAATTTTCTTCCGCTTGTCTTTGAGAGGCTGGAAACTGCAAGATCTTGTTCGCCAGCGTGTTCAGAATCTTTCTTTTAAACCTGCCCGGGCTTTATTTTCTTAAGTGACTTAATCAAAGGGAATTCGAGTTCACATTTTTGTATCAATGGTTGTATTTAAAAGGTCTTATCTGATTTCCATCACCAATTACAGGCTTGA
>NW_011495032.1:21444206-21445270 GCF_000754665.1 Bison bison bison | reverse complement strand
GCATTTCTTGTTTATATCCATCTTGAAACTGACAAGGGCCCGCTTTGGTTTTGATAGGAAGTCAAGCCTTCATCTCATGTCAAAAGTCCCTAAAGCACATTTGTTCTGGTAAAATTATATCTCGGGAATGATGGGTTCTAATATGAAATGAGGATGTGGTGGCATGGGGTGGTCCCTGCCACTTTGTTTGAAAAATAAATTGTGAAACCTCAGTAGTAAATATTTGCCTGAGAGAACACAGTGGGAGGGAAATTACAGTGCCGGGGAATATTGCCATTAAGAGGACTGAAGTCAGAGGTTAACGTAACAGGAGTTGGTCTAGTCAAAAAGGTCATAGCGGGTTGGCTCACTCAGCAGAGAGCTCCTAGATGACTTTTAACTATTTCTGGCAAGATAAACATCATATGTCATTGCCTTTGGGAGCAAAGAACAAAGGTCGAAGACCCAGGGGTATTAACTTCTTAAAAAGAGATACAATATTTAACTTGGCTGCCCTCAAATGCCTGGGTTTTCTGGCCTGCTTTCTTCAGCAGTGGAATTCCAGGTTTTGTTTAAAACAAAGTGTCTTTCAGAAGTCAAGATTCTAACTCTGCAAACCTAATACCATAAGAAACCATAGATTTTAAGTTAAATTTTAGACTCAGTGTTTAGCTTGGTGGCCCTATTTGTTCTAGGGTGTGGGCCACCACCGCTGAAGGTCTTGTGCACCTCCCTTTGTCTTCACAGTATCCTGAACTTCCCTGGCACCTGCTATTCCCGATCCTCTCTGTACCTATCAAGTGCACGTCTGTCTCTTCCAACTGGACTCTGAGTTTCCTGAGCTCTTCTTAGTCTAACTTATTTACCGTTGACATGGTTTTTCCTGTGGTCATGTATGGATGTGAGAGTTGGACTGTGAAGAAGGCTGAGCGCTAAAGAATGGATGCTTTTGAACTGTGGTGTTGGAGAAGACTCTTGAGAGTCCCTTGGACTGCAAGGAGATCCAACCAGTCCATTCTGAAGGAGATCAGCCCTGGGATTTCTTTGGAAGGAATGATACTAAAGCTGAAACTCCAGTACTTCTG
>NW_011495032.1:21438406-21444106 GCF_000754665.1 Bison bison bison | reverse complement strand
GCTGGGAGGGATTGGGGGCAAGAGGAGAAGGGGACAACAGAGGATGAGATGGCTGGATGGCATCACTGACTCGATGGACGTGAGTCTGAGTGAACTCTGGGAGTTGGTGATGGACAGGGAGTCCTGGCGTGCTGCAGTTCATGGGGTCGCAAAGAGTCGGACACGATTGAGCGACTGATCTGATCTGATCTGGTTTGGTTCAGATTGTTTTATTTGCTTCCTTCTACCTGGATAAATTTAGACAATTTCTTTAACCTCACTGTGCCTCAGTTTCCTTGAACCGGAAGTGATAATAATAATACCAACCTCATAGGTTAAACAGGGACACAATCTCTTACTCAAGTTCTGATATCCAAAATATTCAGGAAATTGATTATTCTTTCTTAAATTTGTAGAAAACCTACATGGTGATTTTAAATAATGTGAATCTAAAGACTTTATTTCTCTTAGTGTAATAGTTCACCTATTTCAATGCAGAAAAGTTAACGTATTTGATGACGAGATGTTACCCTAGACCCGCCTGGATATTATATCATATACTCTATAAGCATTGTATTGCTGTTGTAGTATTTTAAACAGTTCTAATTCTGAATCATGTATGACTTCAAAACATTTAGATAAGGAATTTTGCTTATTGACACATAGAAATCAATCACGATCAGTTGGCAGTAATCATTATTGTTTGGATCCTAACTACCTGGAACAGTATCTGACGCAAAGAATATGTTCAATAAATTCTAGTGCTATTCCTTTTAGAAACAATGCTCATTGATCACTTCTAGAGTATGGTAGGCTCTTTTCCCAAGCTTTGGTAAAGCCAAGAAGCTCCCACGCTTAGGTGGCAGAATAAGAATTCGAAAATAGGCAGGTTAATTCCAAAGTGTATGCACTGAACTAGTTCACACACAGTTAGTACTAAAACACTGACCATCCACAGTTTCTATAGCAAAATTGTGGTGCTGCTGTGAATGAGATCTGAATAATTCACGACCAATGGCATTCTAGGTTTTACACGTTGTTTTGAATTTTATACTTACACTGTTAGAATCAGGAAGAGAACAACTAAATAATGAGCATCCAAAAGAAATATCAACAACATACTCATTTCAGTTCAGTTCAGTCGCTCAATTGTATCTGACTCTTTGTGACACCATGTATGTGTATTTCAATCTGCTCTTGCACCGATTAGTGCTAGATACTAAGCAGCTGCCCAATTAATAGGTATTGAAGTAAACTAATGAAAGTCTGTGGGCATAAGTTCTCTGTTTTACCTTCTGAGAGTCACTTCTATAACCCAGATCAGCAAATATTTTAATATTAAAGTTATTTAGTTTTTATTCTTTTATTTTATTTTTGTCTTTTAAATATTTATGATACAAAAAAATAGCCTTGACATCATGCAGTTCTTTTACATTGTATCCAAACCTTGTTGGAAAAGATGGAGTCATTTTTTAATTGATGGTATCTTTTATGATATAAGCACATCACCAATTCTTTAAGGAAGGAAAGCAATGTATACATAAATAAAATATTTTCTTCTTTTTAGTTCCAATTAAGATAACTTCTCTGAGGCTTAGGAATTCTCTTTGAAAATCCCATGGACGGAGGAACCTGGTGGGCTGCAGTCCATGGGGTCGCTAAGAGTCAGACATGACTGAGTGACTTCACTTTCACTTTTTACTTTCATGCATTGGAGAAGGAAATGGCAACCCACTCCAGTGTTCTTGCCTGGAGAATCCCAGGGACAGGGCAGCCTGGTGGGCTGCCGTCTATGGGGTCGCACAGAGTCGGACACGACTGAAGTGACTTAGCAGCAGCAGCTTACATGTCTGTTTGAAGCCTAGTGTATGTATTTATGATCCATCAACTTAAACTCAATTATTTTTCATCTAAAAATATTACCCTCATTGAGCTTATATAATATAGAACATTAATAATAATTATTTAGTGTAATACTAAGGGCTTAAGAAGGGGATTGTTGTTTAGCTGCCAAATTGTGTCTGACTCTTTTTTCAACCCCTTGGACTGTAGCCTCCGGGGCTCCTCTGTCCACGATATTTGCCAGGCATGAATACTGGAGTGGGTTGCCATGCCCTTCTCCAGGGGATCATCCCTTTGAACCCAGGGATCAAACATGCATTTTCTGCATTGCCAGGTGGATTCTTTACCACTGAGCCATCTGGGAAGTCAAAAGGAGTGCTAACTGCTAAAATACTTTTGGTTTTGCACAATTTATTCCCTGCAGTTGATTTTACTAGTAGTCCCACTTTTCCATAATTCCAGTATACTCACTCCTTGTGGCCAATCACACAGACTCTAGGCTTGATTTGCAGGCTTTATTTAGTCAGGCTTGATTTGCATCAGCTTACAGAAGCTGATGAAAGAAAAGCCTAAAAAAGTGCATTTCCCTTGTGTCTCATGCCTTCCTCAGTGATCAATGCAAAAAAATAGAGGAAAAAAATAGAATGGGAAAGACTAGAGATCTCTTCAATAAAATTAGAAATACCAAGGGAACATTTCATGCAATGATGGGCACAATAAAGGACAGAAATGTATGGACCTAAAAGAAGCAGAAGATATTAAGAAGAGGTGGCAAGAATAAACAGAAGAACTATACAAGAAAGATATTCATGACCCAGGTAATCATGACGGTATGATCCCTTACCTAGAGCCAGACATCCTGGAACATGAAGTCAAGTGGGCCTTAGGAAGTATCACTATGAACAAAGCTAGCAGAGGTGATGGAATTCCAGCTGAGCTATTTCAAATCCTAAAAGATGATGCTGTGAAAGTGCTGTACTCAATATGCCAGCAAATTTGGAAGACTCAGCAGTGGCCACAGGACAGGAAAAGGCCACTCCCAAAGAAAGGCAATGCCAAAAAATGTTCAAACTACTGTACAATTGCACTCACCTCACATGGTAGCAAAGTAATGCTCAAAATTCTCCAAGCCAGGTTTCAACAGTACATGAACCATGAACTTTCAGATGTTCAAGCTGGATCCAGAGATCAAATTACCACATCCATTAGATCATTCAAAAAGCAAGAGAGTTCTCCCAAAAATCTACTTCTGTTTCATTGACTATGCCAAAGCCTTTGACTTTGTGGATCACAACAGACTCTGGAAAATTCTGAAAAAGATGGGAATACAAGATCATCTGACCTGCCTCTTGAGAAATCTGTATGCAGGTCAGGAAGCAACAGTTAGAACTGGACACAGAACAACAGACTCATTTCAAATTGGGAAAGGAGTATGCCAAGAGTATATTTTGTTACCCTGTTTTTTTAACTTATATGCAGAGTACATCATGAGAAATGCTGGGCTGGAGGAAGCACAAGCTGTTATCAAGATTGCTGGGAGAAATATCAACAACATCAGATATGCAGATCAGTTCAGTTCAGTCACTAATCCCATCTGACTCTTAGCAACCCCATGAACCACAGCATAGGAGGCCTACCTGTCATGACCAACTCCCATAGTTTACTCAAACCCATATCCATCGAGTCAGTGATGCCATCCAACCATCTCATCCTCTGTTGTCCCTTTCTCCTTCTGCCTTCAATCTTTCCCAACATCAGGGTCTTTTCAAATGAGTCAGCTCTTCGCATGAGGTGGCCAAAGTATTGAGTTTCAGCTTCAACATCAGTCCTTCCAATGAACACCCAGGACTGAATCCTTTAGGATGGACTGGTTGGATCTTCTTGCAGTCCAAGGGACTTTCAAGAGTCTTCTCCAACACCACAGTTCAAAAGCATCAATTCTTTGGCACTCAGCTTTCTTTATAGTCCAACTCTCACATTCATATATGACACTGGAAAAACCATAGCCTTAACTAGATGGACATTTGTTGGAAAAGTAATGTCTCTGCTTTTGAATATGCTATCTAGGTTTGTCATAACTTTCCTTCCAAGGAGTAAGCGTCTTTTAATTTCATGGCTGCAGTCACCGTCTGCAGTGATTTTGGAGCCCCCAAAAAATAAAGTCAGCCACTGTTTCCACTGTTTCCCCATTTATTTCCCATAAAGTGCGGCATATCATGATCTTAGTTTTCTGAATGTTGAGCTTTAAGCCAATTTTTTCACTCTCCTCTTTCACTTTCATCAAGAGGCTCTTTAGTTCATCTTCACTTTCTGGATTAAGAGTGGTGTCATCTGCATATCTGAGGTTATTGATATTTCTCCTGGCAATCTTGATTCCAGCTTGTGCTTCTTCCAGCCCAGCATTTCTCAGAATGTACTTTGATTGTAAGTTAAATAAGCAGGGTGACAATATACAGCCTTGACGTACTCCTTTTCTTATTTGGAACCAGTCTGTTGTTCTATGTCCGGTTCTAATCATTGCTTACTGACGTGCATAAGGGTTTCTCAAGAGGCAGGTCAGGTGGTCTGGTATTCCCATCTCTTTCAGAATTTTCCACAGTTTATTGTGATCCACACAGTCAAAGGCTTTGGCATAGTCAATAAAGCAGAAATAGATGTTTTTCTGGAACTCTCTTGCTTTTTAGATGATCAGCGGATGTTGGCAACTTGATCTCTGGTTCCTCTGTCTTTTCTAATACCAGCTTGAACATCTGGAAGTTCATGGTTCACATATTGCTGAAGCATGGCTTGGAGAATTTTGAGCATTACTTTACTAGCATGTGAGATGAGTGCAATTGTGCGGTAGTTTGAGCATTCTTTGGTATTGCCTTTCTTTGGGATTGGAATGAAAACTGACCTTTTCCAGTCCTGTGGCCACTGCTGAGTTTTCCAGATTTGCTGGCATATTGAGTGCAGCACTTTCACAGCATCATCTTTTAGGATTTGAAATAGCTCAACTGGAGTTCCATCACCTCCACTAGCTTTGTTCATAGTGATGCTTCCTAAAGCCAACTTGACTTCACATTCCAGGATGTCTGGTTTTAGTGAGTGATCACACCATCATGATTATCTGGGTCATGAAGATCTTTTTTGTACAGTTCTTCCATGTATTTTTGCCACCTCTTCTTAATATCTTCTGCTTCTGTTAGGTCCATATCATTTTTGTCCTTTTTGTGCCCATCTTTGCATGAAATGTTCCCTTGGTATCTCTAATTTTCTTAAAGAGATCTCTATTCTTTCCCATTATATTGTTTTCCTCTATTTATTTGCATTGAGAAATGCTGAGGAATGCTTCTTATCTCTTCTTGCTATTCTTTGGAACTCTGCATTCAGATGCTTATATCTTCCCTTTTCTCCTTTGCTTTTCACTTCTCTTCTTTTCACAGCTATTTGTAGGGCCTCCTCAGTCAACCATTTTGCTTTTTTGCATTTTTTTTTTTTCTTGAGGATGGTCTTGATCCCTGTCTCCTGTACAATGTCACAAACCTCCATCCATAGTTCATCAGGCACTCTGTCTATCAGATCTATTTCCCACTTCCACTGTATAGTCATAAGGGATTTGATTTAGGTCATACCTGAATGGTCTAGTGGTTTTCTCCACTTTCTTCAATTTCAGTCTGAATTTGGCAATAAGGAGTTCATGATCTGAGCCACAGTAGGCTCCTGGTCTTGTTTTTGCTGACTATATAGAGCTTCTCCATCTTTGGCTGCAAAGAATATAATCAATCTGATTTTGGTGTCAACCATCTGGTGATGTCCATGTGTAGAGTCTTCTCTTGTGTTGTTGGAAGAGGGTGTTTGCTATGACCAATGTGTTCTCTTGGTAGAACTTTATAAAGT
>NW_011495032.1:21436377-21438306 GCF_000754665.1 Bison bison bison | reverse complement strand
CTGCTGCTAAGTCGCTTCAGTCATGTCCGACTCTGTGCGACCCCATGGACTGCAGCCTACCAGGCTTCTCCACCCATGGGATTCTCCAGGCAAGAACACTAGAGTGGGTTGCCATTTCACTTCATGGCAAATAGATGGGAAACAATGGAAATATTGAGACTTTATTTTTTTGGACTCAAAAATCACTGCAAATGATGATTGCAGCAATTATATTAAAAGACGCTTGCTCCTTGGAAGAAAAGCTATGACCAACCTAGATAGCATATTAAAAAGCAGGAACACTGCTTTGCCAACAAAGGTCCATCTAGTCAAAGATATGGTTTTTCCAGTAGTCATGTATCAGTGTGAGAGTTGGACTATGAAGAAAGCTGAGTACCAGAGAATTGATGCTTTTGTACTGTGGTGTTGGAGAAGACTCTTGAGAGTCCCTTGGAATGCAAGGAGATCCAACCAGTCCATACTAAAGGAAATCAGTCCTGAATATTCATTGGAGGGACTGGTGCTGAAGCCTAAACTCCAATACTTTGGCCACCTGATGCAAATAACTAACTCATTGGAAAAGACCCTAATGCTGGCAAAGATTGGGGGAGGAGAAGGGGACAACAAAGGATTAGATGGTTGGATGGCATCACTGACTCAATGGACATGAGTTTGAGTAAACTCAGAGAGTTGGTCATGGACAGGGAGGCCTGGTGTGCTGGAGTCCATGAGGTCACAAAGAGTCAGACATGACTGCACAACTGAGCTGAACTGAACTGGTTGTACCTCATGAACCCCTCAACCTCCCATTCCCTGAGAAAATGTCCAGGATACCTTGCTGAAGGGATATGGGAGGCATCTGTGTAGGAGCTAAGTCATTAAGCTGAGGCCATCCCTGACCAACAAGCTTCTGGCCTAAATATCAGCTCAGTACAAATGTTTGAGTAAGCCGAGTTGATATCAACAGAGCCTGGTCAGAGAGAAGATCTCCTAAGTCAACCTATAGACTCAGAAGAAATAATAATGAGAGAGTCAAATCCTAGGCAGGTTGATAAGAAGTCTGGGGGTCCCCAAAGAGGAGAAAGGGGTCTGAGGCTCTTGAAGGGGAGAAAGGGGTCTGGAATTTTCAAGGAGAAGGGAAGGACAAGCATCTTTTTCTTTCTCTACATTCCTTAGTCTTAGTCATATAAAATGTTTTTCTTCTTCAAGGCCAGAAGTGATGATTACAAAATAGTCAACCCAGTTTAAACTCTGTACTAAGGTTTATATAACAACAATGTATCCTGCATGAGGACAGTTTCTCCTTCCTGAAAACCTTCTGGCTAATCCTGTTATTTTAAAATGTAAATTATGGGAGTGGGTCTAGGAAGATCTTTACAACCTTGAGACATTCTTTTGATTTATTGCAATAACTAATTTTAAAAGTATATAATTCCCTTGCTTAGACTAGCGAGGGGGTTATTCTGCATCCCCCTTCTGATGTCTATGTCAGAAGCTTTCTCTGTCTTTTTTTGTACTTTAATAAAACTCTGCTATACAAAAGCTCTTCAGTGATCAAGCCTGGTCCTTGGTCCTGAAGTTCAATCTTCTTCAGAGATCACAATATGACACTGTTCACTGTAAGCTATCAATAAGCAGTTGATATTTTAAGCCACTATATTGTGGAGTGGTTTATATTATAGCAATGAATATCAGAATTTGCACTGCTGTGTTTCATTTCCCCTGTCCATTGGAATAAATGAGATTGAATTTCAGTCCAGTTTTGAAATTCTATGCTAATTCTTTGTATTAATTTTATGTGTTCAAAGAATTATGGAGTTTACACTTCAGTATTATTATCAGCCACAGCAGTAATATCATCATGACCCACAAACATTTATTGAACACACACATGCTTGGCATTAAATCAGACTAAGCTAGATTCATTATAATTAAAAAAAAAAAAAATCC
>NW_011495032.1:21435940-21436277 GCF_000754665.1 Bison bison bison | reverse complement strand
CATCTGGTGATGTCCATGTGCAGAGTCTTCTCTTGTGTTGTTGGAAGAGGGTGTTTGCTATGACCAATGTGTTCTCTTGGTAGAACTTTATAAAGTGAAGAATAAAGAGCCTCTTGATAAAAGTAAAAGAGGAAAGTGAAAATGTTGGCTTAAAATTCAACATTCAAAAAACTAAGATCATGGCATCTGGTCGCATCTGCTGCTGCTGCTAAGTCGCTTCAGTCATGTCCGACTCTGTGCGACCCCATGGACTGCAGCCTACCAGGCTTCTCCACCCATGGGATTCTCCAGGCAAGAACACTAGAGTGGTTGCCATTTCACTTCATGGCAAATAGAT
>NW_011495032.1:21433385-21435840 GCF_000754665.1 Bison bison bison | reverse complement strand
TTGGCATTAAATCAGACTAAGCTATGCATTATGATTTAAAAAAAAAAAAAATCCCCTACTATCTAGAGCCAAACTTGGCAAACTTTCTGCAAAAGGTTAGATAGTAAATAGTTTAGGATTTGTGGGTCATATGGTCTCTCACACTTACACATCTCTGTCTTTGTAGCACAATGTGACCAAGGAAAATACATAAATAATTGAGCATGTATACTTTCCAATAAAAATTATTAATATTTACAAAAATAGGTATCAGTCTGGAGTTGGCCCACAGGCAGTAGTTTGACAAACACTTATAAAGAAACCATTGAAACCAAACAACTCTGCTATGTTATCCAGGAATAAATATAAAGCAGCAAATCAGCATAAACATTTGATTTTTCCCCCCTTTTTATTGTAGTTAAAAAACTCGTTGCATACATGCATGTGTGCTAAGTTGCTTCAGTTGAGCCCAACTCGTTGTCACCCTATGGACTATAGCCTGCCAGGCTCCTCTGTCCTTGGGATTCTCCAGGCAAGGATCCTAGAGTGGATTACTGTGCTCTCCTCCAGGGGATCTTCCTGACCCAGGTATTGAACCCCCATCTCTTACATCTCCTGCATTGACAGGTGGGTTTTTAACCACTAGCACCTCCTGGGAAGCCCCACAAAACTCATTACACGAGATCTACCCTCTTAAAACTTAAGTATACAGTGCAGTATTAAATATATAAACATTGTTCTATTGCAGATCACTAGAACATTTTCATGTTGCATGAGTGAAACTCCATACCCACTGAACAGTAACTCCACATTCCCCTCTCCCCTCAACCCCTGGAAACAACCATTCTTCTCTCTGCTTCTATAAGTTTGAATATTTTGGATACTTCATACAGGAGGAGTCATGCAGGATTTGTCTTGAGTCTTAATCAGTTCAGTTCAGTTCAGTTCAGTCACTCAGTCGTGTCCGACTCTTTATGAGCCCATGAATCACAGCATGCCAGGTCTCCTGTCCATCACCAACTCCCAGAGTTCACCCAAATTCATGTGCATTGAGTTGGTGATGCCAAACCAGCCATCTCATCCTCTGTCGTCCCTTTCTCCTCCTGCCCCCAATCCCTACATTTATCATAATGTCCTCAAGTTTTTTGTATCATGTGACAAGATTTTCTTCTTTTTAAAGCTGAGTTTTATTGTATTATATACTACATTTTCTTCATCTATTTATTAGTTGATAGACATTTAGATCGTGTCTACTTCTTGGACATTGTGAATAAGATTGTAATGAACACAGAAGTGCAAATATTACTTCAAAAACCTGTTTCTAATTCTTTTACATACCCAGAAGTGTGATTGCTGGATCATATGGTAGCTCTGTTTGTTTGTTTTTTCCTGTTTTGAGCAATCTCCACACTGTTTTCTATAATGGATGCACCATAATATTCCTACCAACAGTGTACAAGGATTCCAATTTCTCCACACCATTACCAACAATTGTCATTTTCTGTTCTGATTTTCTGTTTTTTGTTTGTTCATAATGGCAGGCTTATGGGATCGCAAAGAGTTGGACATGACTTGGCTACTATAACAAAAACAATAGCAAACAAAAGGTATAAGTAATATCTCATTGTCTTAATTTGCATTCCCTGATGATTAGTGATGTTAGCCCTCTTTTTCACATATCTATAGGCCATTTGCATGTCTTCTTTGGAGAAATCTCTTTTCAGTTGCTTTGCCCATTTTTTTTTTTTTTTAATTGAGTTATTGTACTTTTGGTATTGAATCATGACTTTCTTGTATATTTATGGTTGGCAAATATTTTTCCCAAACCATACACTGTCTCTTCAGTTTGTGTTTTCCTTTACAGCACAGACAATTTTTAGTTTACTATAAACTTCTTATTTATTTTTGCTTTTGTTGCCTGAACTTTCAGTATCATATTGAAAAAATTCATTACCAAGACCAATCTCAAAGAGCTTTTTCTCTGCTTCTTTCTAGAAATTTTATATTTTCAGGTCTTACATTTAGATCTTTAATTCATTTTGAGTTGATTTTTGTGTATGGTATATTCAGTTTCATTCTTTTGCATAGGGATATCCAGTTTCCCCAGCGTCATTTATTGAAGAAACTAACCTTTCCCCATTGTACATTTTTGGCTCCTTTGTCATAAATTAATACACCATACTGTTCATACTGTTCATGGGGTTCTCAAGGCAAGAATACTGAAGTGGTTTGCCATTCCCTTCCCAAACCACTTCAGTGGTTTGCCAGTGGACCACATTCTGTCAGATCTCTCCACCATGACCCGCCCATTTTGGGTTGCCCCAAGGGCATGGCTTAGTTTCACTGAGTTAGACAAGGCTGTGGTCCTAGTGTGATTAGACTGACTAGTTTTCTGTGAGTATGGTTCCAGTGTGTCTGCCCTCTGATGCCCTCTTGCAACACCTACCGTCTTACTTGGGTTTCTCTTACGTTGGGC
>NW_011495032.1:21432845-21433285 GCF_000754665.1 Bison bison bison | reverse complement strand
CCTTCAGCGTGGGATAGCTCCTCTAGGCCCTCCTGCGCCCACGCAGCCAGGGCTCCGTGGACGTGGGGTTGGTCCTACTGGCCACCGCCCCTGGCCTCGGGGTTGGGGTTGGTCTTCCCTGCTGCTGCCCCTGGCCTTGGGCTTGGGGGTGTGGGGTAGCTCCTCCCAGCCACTGTCCCTGACCACGGATGTAGGATAACTCCTCTTGGCTGCTGCCCTTAGGGCATGGGGTCCTCCTGGCTTCTGCCCCTGACCTCGGACGTGGGGTAGCTCCTCTCGGCCACAGCCGCCTGTGCTTAATGTGCTGGTCACAGGCTCAGATCATGATCTCCTTATTACCAAATTCAGACTTAAATTGAAGAAAGTAGGGAAAACCACTAGACCATTCAGGTATGACCTAAATCAAATCCGTTATGATTATACAGTGGAAGTGAGAAATA
>NW_011495032.1:21431660-21432229 GCF_000754665.1 Bison bison bison | reverse complement strand
AAGGCAATGCCAAAGAATGCTCAAACTACCACACAGTTGCACTCATCTCACACACTAGTAAAGTAATGCTCAAAATTCTCCAAGCCAGGCTTCAGCAATATGTGAACCGTGAACTTCCTGATGCTCAAGGTGGTTTTAGAAAAGGCAGAGGAACCAGAGATCAAATTGCCAACATCTGCTGGATCATGGAAAAAGCAAGAGAGTTCCAGAAAAACATGTATTTCTGCTGTATTGACTATGCCAAAGCCTTTGACTGTGTGGATCACAATAAACTGTGGAAAATTCTGAAAGAGATGGGAATACCATACCACCTGATCTGCCTCTTGAGAAATTTGTATGCAGGTCAGAAAGCAACAGTTAGAACTGGACATGGAACAACAGACTGGTTCCAAATAGAAAAAGGAGTATGTCAGGGTGTATATTGTCACCCTGCTTATTTAACTTATATGCAGAGTACATCATGAGAAATGCTGGACTGGAAGAAACAGGAGCTCGAATCAATAAACCTCAGATATGCAGATGACACCACCCTTATGGCAGAAAGTGAAGAGGAACTGAAGAGCCTCTTG
>NW_011495032.1:21428416-21431372 GCF_000754665.1 Bison bison bison | reverse complement strand
TCCAACCAGTCCATTCTGAAGGAGATCAGCCCTGGGATTTCTTTGGAAGGACTGATGCTAAAGCTGAAACTCCAGTACTTGGGCCACCTCATGGGAAGAGTTGACTCACTGGAAAAAACTCTGATGCTGGGAGGGATTGGGGGCAGGAGGAGAAGGGGACGACAGAGGATGAGATGGCTGGATGGCATCACTGACTCGATGGACGTGAGTCTGAGTGAACTCTGGGAGTTGGTGATGGACAGGGAGGCCTGGCGTGCTGCGATTCATGGTGTCGCAAATAGTCGGACATGACTGAGTGACTGAACTGAACTGAATACACCATATATGCATTGGTTTGTTTCTGTCCTCTCTATTCTGTGCCATTGGTCTATGTGTAAGTTTTTATGCCAGTACCATACTGTTGTGATTACTATAACTTTGTTATATAATTTGAAATCAGGATGTGTGATTCCTTCAATCTTCTTTCTCAAGCGTACTTTAGCCTCAAAGCTTTGAATGTGGGTGTGTGGTTCCATATGAATTTTAGGATTTTTTTTCACTTTCTGTGAAAGATATTGGAATTCTGACAGTGATTGAATTTAATGTATATATCTCTTTGGAAAGTATGAACATTTCAACCATATTAATTGTGGTACCATTTGATCCAACAAACATATTTTTAAATGCTATGTTATAGGCACAGCCACATAAATTCAGATACACATACATACAGTAATTCTTATTATAATATTATTCTAATTTGAAAACAAATGGAAACACAGTTAAGGTCCATGCATAAGACAATAGTTAAACAAATCACTTCAAAATCCACAATACAATTTAAAATGGATTTAGTACACTGATGAACATAGATGCAAAAACTCTCAACAAAATTCTATCAAACAGAATCCAACAACATATTAAAAAGATCATATATATATTATGAACAATGTACTTCATTCCAGGGATGCAAGGTTCTTCAATATTCACAAATCAATCAATGTGATACACCATATTAACAAATTGAAAGATAAAAACCATACGATTATCTCAATAGATGCAGAGAAAGCCTTTGACAAAATTCAACGCCCATTTGTGATATGCTTTTCTCCAGAAAGCAGGTATAGAAGGAACATATCTCAAGATAATAAAAGCCATGTACGATAAACCCATAGTGAATGTTATCCTCAATAGCAAAAACAATTGAAAGCATTTCCTCTAAAATCAAGAACAAGACAAGGATGCCCCCTCAACCACTACTATCCAGCATAATTTTGGAAGTCTGAGTCACAGCAATCAGAGAAGAAAAAGAAATAAAAGGAATCCAGATTGGAAAAGTGGTAAAACTCTCACTATTTGAAGATGACATGGTCCTCTACATAGAAAAACCTAAAGATACCACCAGAAAATTACTGGAGTTAATCAATGAATATAGTAAAGTCATAGGATATAAAATTAATACACAGAAGTCCTTAGCATTTTTATACATTAACAATGAAAAAACAAAAAGAGAAATTAAGAAAACAATTCCACTCACCACTTCAACAAAAAGAATAAAATACTCAGGAATAAATCTACCTAAAGAAACAAAAAACATATATATATATATATAGAAAATTATAAAACACTGATGAAAGAAATCAAAGATGACACAAAAAGATGGAGAAATATATCATGTTTATGGATTGGAAGAATCAATATAGTGAAAATGAGTATACTACCCAAAGCAATCTATAGATTCAGCGCAATCCCTATCAAGTTACCAATTATATTTTTCACAGAACTAGAACAAATAATTTCACAATTTGTATGGGGAAAAAAAAAGACTTTGAATAGCCAAAGCAGTCCTGAGAAAGAAGAGTGAAACTGGAGGAAGCAATCTTCCTGACTTCAGACTATACTACAAAGCTACAGTCCTCAAGACAGTAGGGCACTGGGACAAAGACAGAAATATAGATCAATGGAACAAAATAGAAAGCCTGTAGATAAATCCACACACCTATAGACACCTTATATTTGATAAAGGAGGCAAAAATATACAATGGAGAAAGAACCTTAACAAGTGGTGCTGGGAAAACTGGTCAACCACCTGTAAAAGAATGAAACTAAAACACTTTATAACACCATACACACACAGGACACACACAAAACTTAAAATGGATTAAAGATCTAAATGTAAGACCAGAAACTATAAACCTCTTAGAGGAAAGCATAGGCAGAATACTCTCTGACATAAATCACAGCAAGATCCTCTATGATCCACCTCTCAGAATAATGGAAATAAATACAAATAAACAAATGGGACCTAATTAAATTTAAAACGTTTTGCACAAGGAAGGAAACTATAAGCAAGGTGAAAAGGCAACCTTCAGAATGGGAGAAAATAATAGCAAATGAAACAACTGACGAAGAATTAATCTCCAAAATATACAAGCAGCTCATACAACTCAATACCAGAAAAACAAACAACCCAATCAAAAAGTGGGAAAAAGACCTAAACAGACATTTCTTTAAAGAAAACATACAGATAGCTAATAAACACATTAAAAGATACTCAACATCACTCATTATTAGAGAAATCCAAAACAAAACCACAATGAGGTATCATCTCACGCTGGTCGGAATGACTTTCATCAAAAAATCTGTAAACAATAATTGCTGGAGAGGGTGTGGAGAAAAGGGAACCCTCTTATATTTTTGATGGTAATGCAAACAGGTACAGCCACAATGGAGAAGAGTGTGGCGATTCTTTAAAAAACTGGCAACAGAGCTGCAATATGACCCAGTAATCCCACTGCTGGGCATAAACACTGAGGAAGCTGGAATTGAAAGAGACACATGCACCCCAATGTTCATTGCAGCACTGTTTACAATACTAAGACATGGAAGCAACCTAAATGTCCATCAGCAGATGAATGGATAAGGAAGTTGTGGTACATATGCACAATGGAATAATGCTCAGCTATAAAAAAAGAAC
>NW_011495032.1:21421882-21428286 GCF_000754665.1 Bison bison bison | reverse complement strand
GAAAGAAGGTAACAATGATCCTATATGAAAGGCAACAAAGGAGACACAGATGTAAAGAACAGACTTTTGGACTCTGTGAGAGAAGGCGAGAGTGGGATGATTTGAGAGAATAGCATTGAAACCTGTATATAATCATATGTAAAACAGATGACAAGTGCAAGTTTGATACATGAAGCAGGGCAGTCAAAGCCAGTGCTCTGGGACAAGCCAGAGGAATGCGGTAGGGAGGGAAGTGGATGGAGGGTTCAGGATGGGGGACACATGTACACCCGTGGGTGATTTATGTCTATGTATGGCAAAAACCACCACACTATTATAAAGTAATTATCCTCCAATTAAATGAATTTTAAAAAATAAAATGAACCTAGAAGATTTTATGGAGTAGTCTGGAAAGACCATAAGGCATTTTATTAAGTGAAAAGAGGATATTAAAATATAAAATATTAATACTAACACTAGTAATAATAATAATTTAATGAGTATTAGGTGTTAGGAATATTTCTTATTATACATACAAACATGTGTGTACTTGATATGTGAGATATCCAGAACTGTGGAATATGCACACACATGCACATGCTCACAATGGTCCTCACAAAAATTCTTTGAAGTAAGTACTATAATTATATTATGTATACTTTAAGTATGAGGAAACAAGCACAGAGCTATCCAGTGACTATGGAAGGTTAAAGATTCTTAATCCCCAAATCACTACAGATGGTGACTGCAGCCATTAAATTAAAAGACGCTTACTCCTTGGAAGGAAAGTTATGACCAACCTAGATAGCATATTCAAAAGCAGAGACATTACTTTGCCAACTAAGGTCTGTCTAGTCAAGGCGATGGTTTTTCCTGTGGTCATGTATGGATGTGAGAGTTGGACTGTGAAGAAAGCTGAGTGCTGAAGAATTGATGGTTTTGAACTGTGGTGTTGGAAAAGACTCTTGAGAGTCCCTTGGACTGCAAGGAGATCCAACCAGTCCATTCTAAAGGAGATCAGTCCTGGGTATTCTTTGCAAAGACTGATGCTAAAGCTGAAACTCCAGTACTTTGGCCACCTCATGCGAAGAGTCAACTCATTGGAAAAAACTCTGATGCTGGGAGGGATTAGGGGCAGGAGGAGAAGGGGACGACAGAGGATGAGATGGCTGGATGGCATCACCGACTCGATGGACAGGAGTTTGGGTGAACTCCGGGAGTTGGTGATGGACAGGGAGGCCTGGTGTGCTGCAATTCATGGGGTCACAAAGAGTCAGACACGACTGAGCAACTAAACTGCACTGAACTGAATGAGAAATAATTATTTACTTAAAAAATCATCTAACCATTATATGCACACACATACATATATACATACATTTGTATATAAATGTATACAAATCAACTCTCTATAAGATGTTGGTGATTTTTATGAAAAATTGCATATGATTATGACAACAATAGCTAGAATTTAAGAATTGGTGAGATTCAATTCATTTCAGTTCAGTTCAGTCACTCAGTTGGTGAGATCATATTTTTCAAATAGTTTACCAAAGAATTAAACCATATTCAAATTTCAATCTGTCAAGCCACTATTGGACAATTACACAATATAAAATATACTGGAGCATAATAATATATACATCTTGTATTATTAAGTAGTTTATCTTCCTTTCTACCACTTGTAGTTTCCTTTCATTTTTCTGTAAATGGGTGATTTTTTCTGTGAATGAATATTCTTTAAATCGATCCCTTGTTTCTGTGATAACAAAGCAGTTCACAACAGTGAAAAATGTTGGCATGCAAACCCCCTCCCTTCTTTTTAATAGTTATTTTATTCAAATCAATTTCTAATACAAAATTTCCAAACAATCCCAGGTGTCTTAAGGCTTTGGGACCTGGAGCTGACCCACCTTCTAACCTGAATGCCACCTTATTGTGCCCAAAGCAATTCAGAAATGCAACCTGAGAAAATAATTGGTTAGCAAGCACATGTTTGCTGCTTCGGAGACCCTTGAGACGCATCTTATGGCAAAGGGGGCCTCTGCTGGAATAGAAGGGGATGTTCTGGTCTGAGTCTCCAGGATAATTATATTGGTCTGAATTTAAGGCAGGAAGATTTTTGATGCAAACATTAGACGACAACCAAAATTCTTTATGATACAATGGGATATGAACTTATTTTATGCAGGCAAAATTTAAGGCTAGCAAAATTCTAAAGCTTGATTGCTCATGGGACAATATGTCAAGGCTCCAATCATTCCATTTTAAAATACCTCAAGTTTACAATGATGAATCTAAAAAGCACTAACAAATCCTACTCATTCAACTCTAGTTCTTGAAATGGCATCTGCCTTTAAGCTGTAAAAATAACAGATGATTTTTTGATAGCTTATCAGTTAACAGACTGCTTAGTTAGGGTAGCACATTTTTATGCTAATGTCAGCAGAGAGGGAGAGGGAAAGAGGAAAGTAAAAACACAGAGCACCATGGTGGGATAGATATTTAAGGACTCATTTAGATTTTAAAAAAAAAAAAAAAAGATTTTTTTTTTTTCCAGGCTTCTTTCTCCATAAGGTAAGGTGAGACTTTTGTGACCTGAAATTGTTTGAACATAAAATAGATCTTGATTGGGGCCTGACTGGGAAATAAAATGTGATTTAATGTTTAATTAGTATAAAATATGCCTTATACTGAGCACAAAATAAATGAGGAAACTTCATGAATAAAGAATTCTATTGAAGTGTCAGTGAGCTAAAAGATGTATTTTTTGAAATGTCAATGTGACATTGTAATCTTGGAGTTAAGATTACAATATTAATTCCAAGAATTCGAGTCTAGCCAGTTGAGAATTATCCTTGTTGTCTTAATATGTTGTTGTTGTATAAACTGAAGGAGAAAGAGATTAATCTTAGATTTTCTAAACATTTAATTTAAAATAAATCATAGACCCATAGGATATTAGATTGGGAGAAATTTGAAGTTCTGTGGTACAACCTGTTATCCAGAAGCTGCATCCCAGCTTCAAAAGCGTAACAGTAAAATAACATGTATCAGTAATGATATATTTACATTTTAACACTTATTAAGTATTTTCTATGTTCCAGAAACTCAGCAAACTATTAATCAACTGCTAGCTACTATAAATTACATAGTTTTAATGAGAAAGATGACTTTTACTTGAAAAACAAAGGAAGGCTAAAGCTCACAGATAGATAAAGAGATGATTTAGTTCAGTTCAGTTGCTCAGTCATGTCCGACTTTTTGTGACCCCATGGACTGCAGCATACCAGGCTTCCCTGTCCATCACCAACTCCCAGACCTTACTCAAACTCATGTCTATCAAATTGGTGATGCCACACAACCATCTCATCCTCTGTCATCCCCTTCTCCTCCCGCCTTCAATCTTTCCCAGAATCAGGGTCTTTTCCAATGAGTCAGCTCTTTGCATCAGGTGGCCAAAGTATTGGAATTTCAGCTTCAGCATCAGTCCCTCCAATGAATATTCAGGACTGATTTCCTTTAGGATTGACTGGTTGGATCTCCTTGCAGTCCAAGGGACTCTCAAGAGTCTTCTCCAACACCACAGTACAAAAGCATCATTCTTTGGCACTCAGCTTTCTTTATAGTCCAACTCTCACATCCATACATGACTACTGGAAAAACCATAGCTTTTACTAGATGGACTTTTGTTGGCAAAGTAATGTCTCTGCTTTTTAATATGCTGTCTAGGTTGTTCATAACTTTTTTCCAAGGAGCAAGCACCTTTTAATTTCATGGCTGCAGTCACCTTTTGCAGTGACTTTGGAGCCCCCCAAAATAAAGTCTCTCACTGTTTCCAGTGTTTCTCCATCTATTTCCATGAAGTGATGGGACCAGATGCCATGATCTTAGTTTTTGAATGTTGAATTTTAAGCCAACTTTTTCACTCTCCTCTTTTACTTTCATCAAGAGATTCTTTAGTTTTTCTTCACTTTCTGTCATAAAGGTGATGTCATCTGCATATCTGAGGTTATTGGTATTTCTCCTGGCAATCTTGATTCCAAGTTGTGCTTCATCCAGCCCGGCATTTCATATGATGTACTCTGCATACATCAGCTATGTACTTCCCTCATAGCTCAGTTGGTAAAGAATCTGCCTGCAATGCAGGAGACCTGGGTTCGATTCCTGGGTCAGGAAGATCCCCTGGAGAAGGAACTGGCAACCCACTCCAGTATTCTTGCCTAGAGAATCCCCATGGACAGAGGAGGCTGGCAGGCTACAGTCCATGGGGTTGCAAGAGTCGGACATGACTTAGCAACTAAACCACCACCATCACCTCTCTGCATATAAGCTAAATAAACACTGTGACTATATACAGCCTTAAGAAAGGGTAATTGCAGAGATAAAGGAGACTTCCCTGGTGGCTCAGATGGTAAAGAATCTGCCTGCAATTCAGGTGACCATAGTTTGATCCCTGGGTCAGGAAGATACCATGGAGAAGGGAATGGCTACCCACTCCAGTTCTTGCCTGGAGAATCCCATGGACAGAGGAGCCTGGTGGGCTACCATCCATGACTTTACAAAGAGTCAGACATGGCTGAGCAACTAAGCATGATGACAAATAGCAGATAAAAGTTAAGAATTCTGGTGGTTGTTGTTGTTGTTTTTTAACTGTCATGCATTCAGAGAACTCCAAATAGTACAACAGGATGAGAAGACATTGTATTGAGGAACTGGCAAGGTTAACTTGTCTTAGAAAATAGAGAACTTGTGTGTCATGCCAATTGATGAGCCAAGATCGAGCCAAATGGGCAAAAGATTTTGCTTATGTCCAGATGAGATCATTTTGACAGTTTCAAAGGATAGATTGAAGATGATGGTGATAGTTAGATGAGATTTCATTCAGAAAGAAATGAAAATACAGGGCTACTTCTCCCTGATAAATAAATAAAATGTATAAAAAGACTAAACTTAGTGGGACATAAAAGAAAGCAACTGATTTGTGACATATTTTGTAGGTAATTATTTCAAGTTTCAGAGAAGAAAGAACTCGGGTTCCTCCTGAACTTCTGGAGCAAGAGATTGGACAGTGGTGTACCATTATATTTGAAAATGAACAGAAAGTTTCTATGGGAAAATGATGGGTTAGAGGGGCACTGCGCAGTCCAGCCATTGGCTGGTAAGATATTGGAAACATGGATCTTGAGTGTTTTGGATCATATTTTGGAGTTGTCTTTCTCAACCTGATATCCAAGAGGGAATTAAGTCTTAAACAGAAAATGATTTGAGGGCCCACTTTCCTAATTCTTCTAAGTATGGTACATAGCTAGTACCATTCCAAATGTGTAGGACAGAAGTTAAGATATTACATGGGATGGAGAATTAGGTCATTCAGTTCAGTTTAGTTCAGTCACAAGTGGTGTCTGACTCTTTGAGACCCCAAAATCGCAGCATGCCAGGCCTCCCTGTCCATCATCAACTCCCAGAGTCCACCCAAACCCATGTCCATCAAGTCAGTGATGCCATCCAAACATTTCATCCTCTCTTGTCCCCTTCTCCTCCTGCCCTCAATCTTTCCCAGCATCAGGGTCTTTTCCAACGAGTCAGCTCCGCATCAGGTGGCCAAAGTATTGGAGTTTCAGCTTAAACATCAGTCCTTCCACTGAATACCCAGAACTGATCTCCTTCAGAATGGACTGGTTGGATCTCCTTGCAGTCCAAGGGACTCTCAAGAGTCTTCTCCAACACCACAGTTCAAAAGCATCAATTCTTTGGCACTCAGCTTTCTTTATAGTCCAACTGTCACATCCATACATGGCCACTGGAAAGACCATAGCCTTGATTAGACAGACCTTTGTTAACAAAGTAATGTCTCTGCTTTTTAATATACAGCCTAGGTTGGTCATAACTTTCCTTCCAAGTAGTAAGCGTCTTTTAATTTCATGGCTGCAGTCACCATCTGCAGTGATTTTGGAGCCCAGAAAAATAAAGTCAGCCACTGTTTCCACTGTTTCCCCATCTATTTACCATGAAGTGTGGCATGCCATGAACTTTGTTTTCTGAATGCTGAGCTTTAAACCAACGTTTTCACTCTCCACTTTCACCTTATCAAGAGGCTTTTTAGTTCCTCTTCACTTTCTGCCATAAGGGTGATGTCATCTGCATATCTGAGGTTGTTGATATTTCGCCTGGAAATCTTGATTCCAGCTTGTGTTTCTTCCAGCCCAGCGTTTCTCATGGTGTACTCTGCATATAAGTTAAATAAACAGGGTGACAATATACAGCCTCGACGTACTCCTTTTCCTATTCGGAACCAGTCTGTTGTTCCATGTCCAGTTCTAACTGTTGCTTCCTGACCTGCATACAGGTTTCTCAAGAGGCAGATCAGGTGGTCTGGTATTCCCATCTCTTTCAGAATTTTCCACAGTTTATTGTGATCCACA
>NW_011495032.1:21420208-21421782 GCF_000754665.1 Bison bison bison | reverse complement strand
CAATAAAGTAGAAATAGATGTTTTTCTGGAATTCTCTTGCTTTTTCCACGATCCAGTGGATGTTGGCAATTTGATCTCTGGTTCCTCTGCCTTTTCTAAACCAGCTTGAACATCTGGAAGTTCATGGTTCACATATTGCTGAAGCCTGGCTTGGAGAATTTTAAGCATGATTTTATTAGGGTGTGAGATGAATACAATTGTGTGGTGGTTTGAGCGTTCTTTGGCATTACCTTTCTTTGGGATTGAAATGAAAACTGACCTTTTCCAGTCCTGTGGCCACTGCTGAGATTGTTTTCATTCTCTCTATGTACTGTAGTTTAAATGGGTTGAGTTAGCTCAAAGAGAAAGAAGAGTTAAGCACTATTTCCTCCCCTATTTCAGGGTTGGGGGAAAATAAAATCCCACAAAAGATCCTACAAACGGCCAAAAACTGATTGAGTGAGATGTTTGAAACCTGAACTTCACAAATGGATTTGTGGAAACCAAAGGAAGAGAAAATTCCATGAAAAAAAAAAAAAATCCCAATTTTGTCAAAGTGTTAAAGACTCAGATAGATCATGATTATAATATTTATTGAGTACCCTCTGAAAACTGCTGCTGCTGCTGCTAAGTTGCTTCAGTTGTGTCTGACTCTGTGCTACCCCATAGACGGCAGCCCACCAGGCTCCCCAGTCCCTGGGATTCTCCAGGCAAGAACACTAGAGTGGGCTGCCATTTCCTTCTCCAATGCATGAAAGTGAAAAGTGAAAGTGAAGTCGCTCAGTCGTGTCCGACTCTTAGCGACCCCATGGACTTCAGCCTACCAGGCTCCTCCGTCCATGGGATTTTCCAGGCAAGAGTACTGGAGTGGGGTGCCATTACCTTCTCTGCTGAAACTAAGAAGTGACATATTAGATTCGGGAGTTGGAACATTATTAATGGTGGCACAAAGAACAGTCAAGTGGTTAATTTAGAAAATAAATATGAACAATTTGAAGCAAAGAGGTAGAAAATATACAAGGACAAATTTGGGGTTAAATATAGAGAAAATTTCTCCAAAGGCAAATTTTTTGGTGAGGCTTGATCATTTCTGAATCTCTCACCACTGAACTATTTAATATAGCAGGCACCTGAGTAATGTGATGCTTCTGAGACAGTCCATTTAATTTTTTAAAATTTTATTTATTATATTATTTATTTTTATTTTGGGCTGTTCTGGGTCTTCATTGCTGCATGGGATTTTTCTCTACTTGCAGCAAGCAGGGGCCTGTCTCTGGTTGTGGTGTTTGCCCTTCTCAGTGTGGTGGTTTGTCTTGTGGAGCGTGCGCTCTGGACCAAGCAGGCTTCAGTTGAGGCGGCATGTGGACTCAGTAGTTGAGGCCCTGGACTCTAGAGCACAGGCTCAGTATTTGTGGCTCATAGCCTTATTTGCTTCACAGCACCAGATCAGGGACCAAACCCCTGTATCCTGATTTGGCAAGTGGATTCTTTACCACTGAGCCACCAGGGAAACCCAGTTCATTCCATTTTTGAGTGAGCTCTGACATTAAAGACTATCTTGTTTATAGGGAGTCAAATTCTGTTCTCATGTAACT
>NW_011495032.1:21418395-21419777 GCF_000754665.1 Bison bison bison | reverse complement strand
ACAACCTACCCCTGAGCATTATGGAAATAAGTCCCAAGATATCCATGAAACAACCTGTGGTAAATACTAGATGATAACCTCACATTCACTTTGAGCCAGGACTCCTCAAGCTAATTATCTCCAGATAAGACAACCAGGCACAGGAGGGCCTAGAGGAGCTATCCCATGTTGAAGGTCAGGAAGGGCGGCAGTGAGGAGATTCCCCTCGTCCAAGGTAAGGAGCATTGGCTGTGCTTTGCTGGAGCAGTTGTGAATAGATACCCCACGCCCAAGGTAAGAGAAACCCAAGTAAGACGGTGGGTGTTGCAAGAGGGCATCAGAGGGCAGACACACAATCCATACTCACAGAAAACTAGTCAATCTAATCGCACTAGGACCACAGCCTTGTCTCACTCAATGAAACTAAGCCATGCCCCTGGGGCAACCCAAGATGGGCGGGTCATGGTGGAGAGATCTGACAGAATGTGGTTCACTGGAGAAGGGAATGGCAAACCATTTCAGTATTCTTGCCTTGAGAACCCCATGAACAGTATGAAAAGGCAAAATGATAGGATCCTGAAAGAGAAACTCCCCAGGTCAGTAGGTGCCCAATATGCTACCGGAGATCAGTGGAGAAATAACTCCAGAAAGAATGAAGGGATGGAGCCAAAGCAAAAACAATACCCAGTTGTGGATGTGACTGGTGATAGAAGCAAAGTCCGATGCTGTAAAGAGTAATATTGCATAGGAACCTGGAATGTCAGGCCCATGAATTAAGGCAAATTGGAAGTGGTCAAACAAGAGATGGCAAGACTGAATGTCGACATTCTAGGAATCAGTGAACTAAAATGGACTGGAATGGGTGAATTTAACTCAGATGACCATTATATCTACTACTGCGGGCAGGAATCCCTCAGAAGAAATGGAGTAGCCATCATGGTCAACAAAAGAGTCCGAAATGCAATACTTGGATGCAATCTCAAAAATGAAAGAATGATCTCTGTTCGTTTCCAAGGCAAAACATTCAATATCACAGTAATCCAAGTCTATGCCCCAACCAGTAATGCTGAAGAAGCTGAAGTTGAACGGTTCTATGAAGACCTACAAGACCTTTTAGAACTAACACCCAAAAAAGATGTCCTTTTCATTATAGGGGACTGGAATGCAAAAGTAGGAAGTCAAGAAACACCTGGAGTAACAGGCAAATTTGGCCTTGGAATATGGAATGAAGCAGGGCAAAGACTAATAGAGTTTTGCCAAGAAAATGCACTGGTCATAGCAAACACCCTCTTCCAACAACACAAGAGAAGACTCTATACATGGACATCACCAGATGGTCAACACCAAAATCAGATTGATTATATTCTTTGCAGCCAAAGATGGAGAAGCTCTATACAGTCAGC
>NW_011495032.1:21417263-21418295 GCF_000754665.1 Bison bison bison | reverse complement strand
CTCAAACACTTCTACGCTACAACTTATGAACAGACCTATAATAACCAGTAACGCTGAAGAAGCTGAAGTTGAAACGGTTCTATGAAAGACCTACAAGACCTTTTAGAACTAACACCCAAAAAAGATGTCCTTTTCATTATTGGGGACTGGAATGCAAAAGTAGGAAGTCAAGAAACACCTGGAGTAACAGGCAAATTTGGCCTTGGAATATGGAATGAAGCAGGGCAAAGACTAATAGAGTTTTGCCAAGAAAATGCACTGGTCATAACAAACACCCTCTTCCAACAACACAAGAGAAGACTCTATACATGGACATCTACCAGATGGTCAACACCGAAATCAGATTGATTATATTCTTTGCAGCCAAAGATGGAGAAGCTCTATACAGTCAGCAAAAACAAGACCGGGAGCTGACTGTGGCTCAGACCATGAACTCCTTATTACCAAATTCAGACTTAAATTGAAGAAAGTAGGGAAAACCACTAGACCATTCAGGTATGACCTAAATCAAATCCGTTATGATTATACAGTGCAAGTGAGAAATAGATTTAAGGGCCTAGATCTGATAGATAGAGTGCCTGATGAACTATGGAATGAGGTTCGTGACATTGTACAGGAGACAGGGATCAAGACCATCCCCATGGAAAAGAAATGCAAAAAAGCAAAATGGCTGTCTGGGGTGGCCTACAAATAGCTGTGAAAAGGAGAGTAGTGAAAAGCAAAGGAGAAAAGGAAAGATAAAAGCATCTGAAGGCAGAGTTCCAAAGAATACCAAGAAGAGATAAGAAAGCCTTCTTCAGCGATCAATGCAAAGAAATAGAGGAAAACAACAGAATGGGAAAGACTAGAGATCTCTTCAAGAAAATCAGAGATACCAAAGGAACGTTTCGTGCAAAGATGGGCTCGATAAAGGACAGAAATGGTATGGACCTAACAGAAGCAGAAGATATTAAGAAGAGATGGCAAGAATACACAGAAGAACTGTACAAAAAAGATCATCATGACCCAGATAATCACGACGGTGTGATCCCT
>NW_011495032.1:21416250-21417156 GCF_000754665.1 Bison bison bison | reverse complement strand
GCTTGGATCTAACAGAAGCAGAAGATATTAAGAAGAGACGGCAAGAATACACAGAAGAACTGTACAAAAAAGATCATCATGACCCAGATAATCACGACGGTGTGATCACTGACCTAGAGCCAGACATCCTGGAATGTGAAGTCAAGTGGCCTTAGAAAGCATCACTACGAACAAAGCTAGTGGAGGTGATGGAATTCCAGTTGAGCTATTCCAAATCCTGAAAGATGATGCTGTGAAAGTGCTACACTCAATATGTCAGCAAATTTGGAAAACTCAGCAGTGATCACAGGACTGGAAAAGGTCAGTTTTCATTCCAATCCCAAAGAAAGGCAATGCCAAAGATGCTCAAACTACCGCACAATGCACTCATCTCACATGCTAGTAAAGTAATGCTTAAAATTCTCCAAGCCAGGCTTCAGCAATATGTGAACCGTGAACTTCCTGATGTTCAAGCTGGTTTTAGAAAAGGCAGAGGAACCAGAGATCAAATTGCCAACAGCCGCTGGATCATGGAAAAAGCAAAAGAGTTCCAGAAAAACATCTATTTCTGCTTTACTGACTATGCCAAAGCCTTTGACTGTGTGGATCACAATAAACTGTGGAAAATTCTGAAAGAGATGGGAATACCAGACCACCTGATCTGCCTCTTGAGAAACCTGTATGCAGGTCAGGAAGCAACAGTTAGAACTGGACCTGGAACAACAGACTGGTTCCAAATAGGAAAAGGAGTACGTCAAGACTGTATATTGTCCCCCTGTTTATTTAACTTATATGCAGACTACATCATGAGAAACGCTGGGCTGGAAGAAACACAAGCTGGAATCAAGATTTACAGGCGAAATATCAACAACCTCAGATATGCAGATGACACCACCCTTATGGCAGAAAGTGAAGAGGAACTAAAAA
>NW_011495032.1:21395192-21414360 GCF_000754665.1 Bison bison bison | reverse complement strand
CTACAAGCAATAAATGCTGGAGAGGATGTGGAGAAAAGGGAACCCTCTGACACTGTTGGTGGGAATGCAAACTAGTACAGCCACTATGGAGAACACTGTGGAGATTCCTTAAAAAACTGGAAATAGAACTGCCATATAAGCCAGCAATCCCACTGCTGGGCATACACACCAAGGAAACCAGAATTGAAAGAGACATGTGTACCCCAATGTTCATCGCAGCACTACTTATAATAGCCAGGACATGGAAGCAACCTAGATGTCCATCAGCAGATGAATGGATAAGAAAGCTGTGGTACATATACACAATGGAGTATTAGCCATTAAAAAGAATACATTTGAATCAGTTCTAATGAGGTGGATTAAACTGGAGCCTATTATACAAGTGAAGTAAGCCAGAAAGAAAAACACCAATACAGTATACTAACACATATATATGGAATTTAGAAAGATGGTAACGACAACCCTGTATGTGAGACAGCAAAAGAGACATAGATGTATAGAACAGTCTTTTGGACTCTGTGGGAGTGGGGGATGATTTGGGAGAATGGCATTAAAACATGTATAATATCATATAAGAAATGAATCACCAGTTCAGGTTTGATGCAGGATACAGGAAGCTTAGGGCTGGTGCACTGGGATGACCCAGAGGGATGGTATGCGGAGGAAGGTGGGAGGGGGGTTCAGGATGGGGAACACATGTACACCCGTGGCGGATGCATGTTGATGTATGGCAAAACCAATGCAATATTTTAAAGTAAAAAAATAATAATAAAAAAATAAATAAATAAAACAGATAAGCAGCAACAACAAAAAAAGAAATTACAAATATTTGTTGCAGGAATGAGAATATCTCCTAGATGTCTTCAACATGTCAAAATCTTTTTTTTTTTTTTCCTTTTGGTGGTGGTGGTGATAGGAAGGGCAGGGAGAAAAGAACCACCAGTAACCATATCTTGATAAATTATAATATGTCTTTCTAAACTTTCCCTTTTTATGTCCTCTCTCTTTTTTCCTTTAATCTCTATTGTTACTACATAAAACATTACCAGAATCATATAGTCTTGGTACCTAACAGAATGTCAGCAACTATATTTGATTCATGGCCCCTTAATGTTTAATGGTAGAAATAATCTTCAACATTTTATCAATATTATTAATTAAAAATGTAGCACTTGAAAAATGAAATTCAAAAACTAATGAAAAAATATTTTATTTTATTTGTGTAAAATATCACTTTCTACACTTATATACATACACATACACAAACATCATACTATGATGTGGTGGTTTAGTAGATAAGTCATGTCTGACTCACGTGACCCTATAAAGTCACTCTTGTGACTATAAAGCCTACCAGGCTCCTCTGTCCATGGGATTCTCCAAGCAAGAATACTGGAGTGGGTTGCCATCTCCTTCTCCAGGAGATCGTTCCAACCCAGGAATAGAACCAAGGTCTCCTGCATTGCAGGCAGATTCTTTATCAACTGAGCTACAAGGGAAGCCTATCATACCATGATAAGTGTAGGCATTTATTCATTCAGCATCCAGCAAATATTTTTCAACTGCCATCTCATTTTTATGATTTGTACTAAACTGAAGCATCAAGGACAAAAAGGATACCATTCCAATATCCTATAAACTCATAGCCCAATAGGGGAAAACAAGTAAGTAAGAACTGAAAAACTGATCTAAAAACTGCTTTTGTAAAAAAACAAATAATTGTTGCTTCAAGTGGGCCAGACAGTTTATTCTTATTAGGCATGTATATTGTTTATTGGGCTTCCCTGATAGCTCAGTTGGTAAAGAATCCACCTGCAATGAGGGAGACCTGGATTCAATCCCTGGATTGGGAAGATCCCCTGGAGAAAGGAAAGGCTATCCACTTCAGTTTTCTGGCCTAGAGAATTCCATAGACTGTATAGTCCATGGGGTCGCAAAGAGTCAGACAGGACAACTTTCACTTTCACTCATTGTATATTATATTTGAATAGATAAGTAGGAAAGATTTGAGGTGGAATTTCAAGTTGTTATAGTAGGAAACTTCCCTATTCTTCTCCGTTGGTCTTTTTTTTTTTTCAATCGAGAAATAATTTCATAAAAGGATGCCTCTCTGACCTCCATTATTCCTCAGATGTTAAGCTCATATATAATCACTGCAGTACAAGTCTTTGAATTTAATATAGAACTCAGTTTTTAAGATATATCAATAAATGGGGCAGGGGCAATTGGGGTTACCTGATATAGTCCCTTGTTTAATCATCTGAGCAAAATGCTGGGCTTAATATTGTGAGCTCTAAGTTGCATTGGTGCTTCTAATCTTCTCTGTATCAAAACTGTCTGTATCCATGAAGGCTGATGAAAATAGAAATTATGTCCACCTCCTCCCATTACTTATTTTTAATCTCCTGCACACTTTATAGCTTGAGTTCTTTAAGTATATTGGTCCCTGTAGTAGATGCAGGGGCTTCCCAGGTGGCTCAGTGGGTAAAGAATCTGCCTGCCAGTGTAGGAGATTTAAGAGACATGGGTTTAATCCCTGGGTCAGGAAGATCCCCAGGAGAAGGAAGTGGCAACCACTCCATATTTTTGCCTGGGGAATCCCATGAATAGAAGAGCTTGGCAGGCTACAGCCAAAAGGGTTGCAAAGAGTTGGACACTCCTGAAGCAACTGATCATGCACATAATAGACTGTCACAGGTTTCTGTAAAACTGGTGGAAGTTATGGTCTGTATCCCCAAATTAAGTGAATTACACCTGTAAACCACCTTGAAGAGGGTGTCTGTGCTGAAGACAATGCACATTGGATAGGAAATAATGAGGGAAGGGCCTGAATCTAAGCCAAAGTAGGGATGGAAAAAGATCATCAAGACTGACTAAACTCTTTTGACTCTAACAGAAGACTGGTCTTTACTGCAGATTTTTAAATGGGCACTAAAATGATTCATGTCAAAGATGTTTACTGCTTCTATCTCAATGAAGAAAATTAAAAATACGATTTTACCTCAATATCTTGCTTTAAGTTAATATATGGTAAGTAACCAATAACATAACAGCAGAATATAATTTTGTTTCATAATTTGGACCAAATTAAACCTCTTTCATAAAATTATAGAATTTAATTTTGTCTAACTGCAGGGGTAAATCAGAAAGTTCTATAATGAACAGTTTTGAAGCTGGGCCATTTGGGCTTATAAATCAGTGTTTTAAATTTTTATAACAAAATTTATGAGTGGATCTTTTGTAAAGCAGTTGAGGAATTCAAGTACACTGAACCTCATACATTTTCTAATCTAATGAAACATACACAATCACATATATTTAACATATCCAGGACAATTATAAATGTACTTGCTTCCTATGAAAACAAGTCTATTTAGGTGGATTATTTTACTGACAGAGGAAGAATATTTTAGTCACTATGACTAGCATTGTGTCCATCCAGATTTCTGAATTTTATTTTGAAATATGTCTGTACATTGGAGGTAAACATACATAAAGAAAACAATTCAACATAAAAAGGTAGACAAACATGTCTATATGCCTAAGGCCTTTGAAAACGATCATGACACTTACATACTGATGACTGGAATAATACATTTTTACTTTGCAGAAATATATAGTTTAAATTTTGTATCTGCAAATCAGGGGAGAAAAGGGAGACTTTGTCATAATATTATCTACCATAATAAGTCTGTGGCTCCTTTTGTTCAAAAAGTTCATCAAGTTTACACAAATTTGGATGTGTGGCAAAAATATTTCGTGCATAGCTTATGTGTACCTTTAAATATTGGGGGCTCTCCTCCATGTTCTTATCAGTAGCAGCCACTCTCTGAAAATAAGTAACCAGATATACAGTGGAGTGAATGTGGATTTTAAATGGAGTGTGTTACTCCTTCCCACTCTACTGAATGAACTGTTAAAAGACCAAGAAGGCTGTCATAGAGATATCACAGGAAATAAAGAACTCCAAGCCAAGGGTGTGTCCAATGGGGCTGGCATGGAATGACAGACCGCCCTCCCCACATGGAAAATCTCGTCACCCATCTGAGATATCACATAACGGTGGCAGCGCTCCAGGGACAGAATGAGCTCCACCTGTTTGCAATGTGTTTAGCTATTAATATTTATGTAGTAATTCAAGGGAGTAAAAAATGACAAAATGAACCGAGTTGTATCACTGTTGGTGCTTTCAACCAAGATTTCCCAAAAAAAAAGTAACAGCATGAATCTGTCCTTCGCTGTAGGAAGAAACCGTGTGACATCCTTTGGATGCCAAAGACTAGTGAAGAGAAGGCAGTAGCCATGTCCTTGGCATACCCAGAACGCTTAGTCTACTATGACTTAATAAGAAATGTTTGCTATTTGTAGTTGTGCTTCTGACTCATGTAAAAGCCACACGTATCAGAAAAATATGTTCTCAGAGCTGTGCTAATATTAGTGAGTCATAGCATTAAACTTAGAAGAAACAAAAACTGTTCAAATTTCTCATCTGAACCAAGAGAAATCAGAAAGATAGTTGACCAATGTCCCCATGGGTATTTGGAGTAAGGTCATGGCTGTTCTTCATAACAGCATCTTCAAAACGTGAGCAATATTCCATGAAGATCATTTTCTTGATGTTTATGGCCCTATGATTCACTAGTTTAAATAATCTTTACTTGAATTGATTTTTTTGAACTACCCTCCATCTTAAGGCAATGGACTCCTCAAATGTAGTGGTAAAATGACACGTTCTCCTGTTTATCTTGAAATGTCCTCTTCTGAGGACTGAGCTTGTGCTGTATGGCATAATGGCAAAGCACCAAGCTGAATCCAAGGACATCTAACCTCCAGTCCTGCTTCTGCGTGATAACTGCTGTGATGAAATAATCATAAGCATAGGGGTAAGGCTGACTTGAATTCTAATCACAGATCCCCTCCAAGTTGGCTATATGACTTCATAAATATATTGTACTTCTTCACCCATGATTTATTATTTTTTAAATGGAGATGATATAATTTCACTGAGTTGTGAGAATGGAGTATCACAGCACATGAAAAATACCCAACATACTTCTAAATATTCATGTTTGGGGCTAGGACTGCCCCTCAAGGTTACTGATGTAAATTTGGATGATATAATGCTATGCCAAAGAATAAAAGTGAAAATGAACTCGCTCAGTCATTTCTGACTCTTTGAGACCCCATGGACTGTAGCCTACCAGGCTCTGAGGAGCCTCTCAGTCCATGGAATTTTCCAGGCAAGAGTACTGGAGTGACCTATAACTTATTTTATTTATTTGTAGAGTGGAACTTCTTGCAAGAGATCTCATAATTGTGAGCTGAAACCTAAGAAACCATCTGGCATAAAGACAATTTATCTTAGCTTTTTTTTGTTTGTTGTAAATAATAATAAAACCCACAGCATTGGGTGCATGGTTCAAGTGAAACAAAGACCCTTCTTTGGAACTTTTAGCCCAAACTCAGTAGGACTGTGGGAGGATCTACCAGAGATCACAGAGAAGATTCCTTTGGACTTAATCCCTATGGAAACTACAAAATGACATTGGCTTTGCCCTTGTTTTTCTTACAACCCACTTAACCACTACAAATAAGCCCTAAATTATTCAAAGCATCTTTGTGATAACTTGTTCTTAGACACCCTTCTCATGCCCACATGGTCCTCACAGCACAGAATTGCCAGAGTTCTAGAGTCATATCCAGACCAAGGGTGCATAGTTAAATGTAGAACTATCCACCCTTTTCCTCAACACTGAAATCCTAAATACGAGAACTGTGAGTAAGTACTGGTATAGGTTGAAAAATACCCTCCCCTCCACCAAAGATATAAGATCCTAATGCAGGAACCTTCAAATGCTATTATATGTGGCAAAGTATGCAGAGAAGATTATACTGGATAATCGGGGTGAACCCTAAATGCTATCACAAGCATTCTTATAAAAGAGAGGGAGGGGAAGATTAGACAGGTACCTGAAAGAGATGGCTGTGTGAAGAGAGAGAGACAGAGAATAGAGAGAGGCAACAGGAACCAAGGAATGCCAGCAGGAACCAGAAGCTGGAAGAAACAAGGAGTGAATTCTCCCCTGTGGCACTAGTGGTAAAGAACCTGCCTGCCAAAGCAGGAGACATAAGAGACGTGGGTTCCATCCCTGTGTTGGGAAGGTCCCCTGAAAGAAGGCATGGCCACCCACTCCAGTACTCTTGCCTGGAGAATGCCATGGAAAGAGGAGCCTGGCAGGCTACAGTCCACGGGATTGCAAAGACTCTAACCTGACTGAAAGAACTTAGCACACACAGAGCACAGCCTTACCACCACCTCGGCTTTGGGCTGACTTTAGACTTACAGCCTCCAGAACTGGGAGAGAATAAATTTCTGTTGTTTTGAGCCACTTAGTTTGTGGTAACTTGGTACATCAGTCATAGTACAGATACATCATTTGAATTCTATTTTACAGTATTTTATGGAGTAGCTACTATTTGTCATTCACTAGGTTGGAACTATGAAAAGGTTTATCAGTACACAAAGACAAATATGACTTTAACCACTTCTGTAGCAACATACAAAATTCTAAAACACTCTTTAGGTACAGAAATTAAAGGTGTACCAACTATTGCCAAGACATGCCAAGAATTGCATGGTCTTTCGCAGATACTTTCAGTCAATAGAAGTGATTAGTGTTCCATCCCTCTGTTCTCACTGTCATGTAAAACCATTCAGTGGTATCTCTTCTCAAGTCTACTACATGGACCCTACTTGTCTTCCCTACTTATCTTCATTGTTTATCCTCTCTCTTTCCCATTATACACACTGGAGCCTTTCTGAACTATTTTTAGTTTCTCCAATATACCACCATTTACACTAAACTTTTACTCTCCCCTTCCCTCTTCTGGAACACTCTTATTTTCTCTCATTCCTGACTTTTAGGTTAGATTACAGCCCCATACACTCAGTTAAGTTCAGTTCAGTTCAGTAACTCAGTCGTGTCCGACTCTTTGCGACCCCATTAATCAGAGCATGACAGGCTTCCCTGTCCATCACCAACTCCCGGAGTTCCCCAACTCATGTGCATTGAGTCGGTGATGCCATCCAGCCATCTTATCCTCTGTCGTCCCCTTCTCCTCCTGCCCCCAATGCCTCCCAGCATCAGAGTCTTTTCCAATGAGTCAACTCTTCCCATGAGGTGGCCAAAGTATTGGAGTTTCAGCCTCAGCATCAGTCCTTCCAATGAACACCCAGGACTGGTCTCCTTCAGAATGGACTGGTTGGATCTCCTTGCAGTCCAAGGGACTCTCAAGAGTCTTCTCCAACACCACAGTTCAAAAGCATCAATTCTTCAGTGCTCAGCTTTCTTCACAGTCCAACTTCACATCCATACATGACCACTGGAAAAACCATAGCCTTCACTAGACAGACCTTTGTTGGCAAAGTAATATTTCTGCTTTTTAATATGCTGTCTAGTTTGGTCATAACTTTCCTTCCAAGTAGTAAGTGTCTTTTCATTTCATGGCTGCAGTCACCATATGCAGTGATTTTGGAGCCCAGAAAAATAAAGTCTGACACTGTTTCCACTGTTTCCCCATCTATTTCCCATGAAGTCATGGGACTGGATGTCATGATCTTAGGTTTTCTGAATGTTGAGCTTTAAGCCAACTTTTTCACTCTCTTCTTTCACTTTCATCAAGAGACTTTTTACTTCCTCTTCACTTTCTGCATAAGGGTGGTACCATCTGCATATCAGAGGTTATTGATATTTCTCCCGGCAATCTTGATTCCAGCTTGTGCTTCCTCCAGCCCAGTGATTCTCCTGATGTACTCTGCATATGAGTTAAATAAGCAGGGTGACAATATATAGCCTTGACGTACTCCTTTTCCTATTTGGGACCAGTCTGTTGTTCCATGTCCAGTTCTAACTGTTTCTTCCTGATCTGCATATAGGTTTCTCAAGAGGCAGGTCAGGTGGTCTGGTATTCCCATCTCTTTCAGAATTCTCCAGTTTTTTGATTGTGATCCACACAGTCAAAGGCTTTGGTATAGTCAATAAAGCAGAAATAGATGTTTTTCTGGAACTCTCTTTCTTTTTCAGTGATCCAGTGGATGTTGGCAATTTGATCTCTGTTTCCTCTGCCTTTTCTAAAACCAGCTTGAACATCTGGAAGTTTGCAGTTAACGTATTGCCGAAGCCTGGCTTGGAGAATTTTGAGCATTACTTTACTAGCGTGTGAGATGAGTGCCATTGTGCAGTAGTTTGAGCATTCTTTGGCATTGCCTTTCTTTGGTATTGGAATGAAAACTGACCTTTTCCACTCCTGTGGCCACTGCTGATTTTTCAAATTTGCTGGCATATTGAGTGCAGCACTTTCACAGCATCATCTTTCAGGATTTGAAATAGCTCAACTCAAATTCCATCACCTCCACTAGCTTTGTTCATAGTGATGCTTTCTAAGGCCCACTTGACTTCATATTCCAGGATGTCTGGCTCTAGGTGAGTGATCACACCATCGTGATTATCTGGGTCATGAAGATCTTTTTGTACAGTTCTTCTGTGTATTCTTGCCACCTCTTCTTAATATCTTCTGCTTCTGTTAGGTCCATACCATTTCTGTCCTTTATTGAGCCCATCTTTGCATGAAATGTTCCCTTGGTATCTCTAATTTTCTTGAAGAGATCTCTAGTATTTTCCATTCTGTTGTTTTCCTCTATTTCTTTGCATTGATCCCTGAGAAAGGCTTTCTTATCTCTCCTTGCTATTCTTTGGAACTCTGCATTCAAATGGGAATATCTTCTTTTTCCTTTCCTTTTCTCTTCTCTTCTTTTCACAGCTATTTGTTAGGCCTCCTCAGACAGCCATTTTGCTTTTTTACACTTCTTTTCCATGTGGTTTTTCTTGATCCCTAACCCTAACCCTAACCCTAACAAGGTCACAAAACTTGTCCATAGTTCATCAGGTACTCTATCAGATCTAGTCCCTTAAATCTTTTTCTCACTTCCACTGTACAATCATAAGGGGTTTGATTTAGGTCATACCTGAAATGGTCCAGTGGTTTTTCCTACTTTCTTCAATTTAATTCTGAATTTGGCGGTAAGGAGTTCATGATCTGAGTCACAGTCAGCTCCCGGTCTTGTTTTTGCTGACTGTATCGAGTTTCTCCATCTTTGGCTGCAAAGAATATAATCAGTCTGATTTCCATGTCAACCATCTGGTGATGTCCATGTGTAGAGTCTTCTCTTGTGTTGTTGGAAGAGTGTGTTTGCTATGACCAGCACGTTCTCTTGGCAAAACTCTATTAGCCTTTGCCCTGCTTCATTTCATACTCCAAAGCCAAATTTGCCTGTTACTCCAGGTGTTTCTTGACTTCATACTTTTACATTCCAGTCCCCTATAGTGAAAAGGACATCTTTTTTGGGTGTTAGTTCTAAAAGGTCTTGTAGGTCTTCATAGAACCATTCAACTTCAGCTTCTTCAGCATTACTGGTTGGGGCATAGACTTGGATTACCGTGATATTGAATGGTTTGCCTTGAAAACAAACAGATCATTCTGTCGTTTTTGGGATGCATCCAAAAACTGCATTTCGGGCTCTTTTGTTGACCATGGTGGCTACTCCATTTCTTCTGAGGGATTCCTGCCCGCAGTAGTAGATATAATGGTCATCTGAGTTAAATTCACCCATTCCAGTCCATTTCAGTTCACTGATTCCTAGAATGTCAACATTCACTCTTGCCATCTCTTGTTTGACCACTTCCAATTTGCCTTAATTCACGGACCTGACATTCCAGGGTCCTATGCTATATTGCTCTTTAGAGCATCGGACCTTGCTTCTATCACCAGTCACATCCACAACTGGGTATTGTTTTTGCTTTGGCTCCATCCCTTCATTCTCTCTGGAGTTATTTCTCCACTGATCTCCTCTGGCATATCGGGCACCTATTGACCTGGGGAGTTTCTCTTTCAGGATCCTATCATTTTGTCTTTTCATCCTGTTCATGGGGTTCTCAAGGCAAGAATACTGAAGTGGTTTGCCATTCCCTTCTCCAGTGGACCACATTCTGTCAGACCTCTCCACCATGACCCATCCATCTTGGGTGGCCCCACACAGCATGGCTTAGTTTCACTGAGTTAGACAGGCTGTGATCCATGTGATCATATTGGCTAGTTTTCTGTGATTATGGTTTCAGTGTGTCTGTCCTCTGATGCCCTCTCGCAACACCTACCATCTTACTTGGGTTTCTCTTACCTTGGATGTGGGGTATCTCTTCACAGCTGCTCCAGGGTATTTATGCCACCATAAGTACTCTATATATTCTCTATTACAATTTATTATAATTACTGTCCAATATTTTTCCTTGATCGATTACAAACTCTGTAGACATAGTAAGTGTGTGTCTGTCTTTTTTATTACTTTATCTTTAATGTTTGTCATGTGAACCTGGTTTGCAAAATAGATGTTAAATATTTGTTGGTAAATAGGTGATTGAATGAGAGAATGGATGAACAGCCTTTCTGAGATGCTAAGTTTCAGCTAGCATGTTTATTTTATTTTCAAAATATAGTTCAATTATTTCATGTCACCGTGATTTCATTTTAATCCTGGGCACATAAACCTGAATCTGAAAAATACTTCATTGCTGCAATAAAGGTCCTGTTTCTCAGATTTAAGTTGTCTCACTCCATCAGCTCTATTTATTAAACCGGGTGTGTGATCTATGGCAAATATATAGATAACCTCTGTCAACACAGCCCCACCTATCACGGAAGGGAGTTGATTATGATTCCACATGAAGTGAGATCTATAAAAGCTGCAAACACCCAAGACTCACCTCCACTTGTTGTAGAGAACATCCCTGAGATGATCTTGTCCTTGTTTTATCTCCATTAGCATTACACAGAGTGGCTGAGGTTACTTATAGGACAATCCTGTGTTCTGCATTTCATATGTTAGCCCATTATTGGAGTTGATGCCAGTTTGATAGTGATCAAAATTTGCTCTCATCAAATGCCAACTCTTTGGACCTTCTGGAATTAGTTAGTGACCATAACTCATTTCTAGTGGAAAACACTATATGCAACAGCCAGCTGTCTTAGCAGGAAGGAAAATGATTTGCTTTTTTAAATTGGCTTTAAAAAGTGTATAGGCTGCCAGACGGCCTCTGGGCATGTGTATGAAACATCGAAAACAGACACAACAATACACACGAAAAAGAAACGAATTCCCAAAGCAGGCTCCCCATGAAGTAGCCAAGCGGGCTCTACTGATGGAACTGAATGAGACTTAGAAACATCACTCTTCTATAAATGGCTTTTCTCCATGAAAGATGAAATATATGGAGGAGGGGAGTGAGTATACACTGGAATCGTTCTGTGAATTAAGATTAAAAAAAAATCAATGCCACACCTACTCTGTTTTACTATTACTACCTAAACTGTCTTACTATTTTTAAGTGTTTTCTGTTTTAGAAAAACATTACATCTCAGAAATACTATCATTTATTTTTAAGGATCCACAAAGAGTAAAAATCTGCAAGCTCTCTAAAAATTTAGAGATGCTTATTTAACATTTAACTGTGGTAACTCTTTTGAAAAAGTCTTCAACTTGCTGGTTTCCTTATCCAAATAGTTTCTTATTTACTCTCTTGTTCATAAGGAAATCTAGAATTCACATTGAATGTTATGATTAATGATCATAAACAATGCTTTTAAGATTTCTTTTTTTAACCTGTGTATAATCAAGCCATCTAGTTACCAGTAACTGCAAATGTCACAGATTTCTATGGTCTCTTTGGGACTTTTAATCTGTTTGCTTTTATAAAGAAGGTGATTTTATTTTTACATTAAGGAAGCATTAACATCATTAAATGGGTTCCCACTTTATGATAACGGCAAATGTCACATTGATCCAGAAAGATAAGAAAATGTGCTCATCTTTGAAACAAATATCAAAGGCATGAGCAGGCAACCCACACTATTTGCATTAAAAAACAAATTGTATAAATGCAGAAGATTGATGTACCATCTGTTCATGTCCTTCACTTTTCTGGCTCTTCTGTGTTGAGATATTTTTATGGAATAGTTACGTTTATTATTTTGAAAATGAGCCACAGGTTAAAGAAGTTTACGATGGGTAATATAACTCAGAGCTACTGGTTTACTGTATTCCAGGTATTAAAGCTTGCATTATGTTACATTTCACGCTATTAAATGCATGACTCTATATTTATATTCTCTGACGTTCCGACCAAGATAAAATGTATACAAAACTATAAAGGGTGTTTAGGATCAAATCCAAAATATCTCACTAAGATGCCTCTTGGCAAGGAGAAGAAAAAAGTCCTTTAAAAATTAATGGCTTCAAAAGTCCCTAGCAATAAATATCAACTTGCTCCATCAATCCTAAGGAAAACAAAGGAGTAAAACAAAGTAAATACCTATCTCTTTGGGGCGGAGGGTAGTACATTGGAGTTTTAATCATCTAATAAGGCACTATCTTCTTTTTTCAATTTGTCACATAAACATTACTAGCAAATCTACCAATAAGAAATTTCATTTTCCATCTTTATTCACTATCAACAATATTGACTTCCCTTTTGAAACTGAAAATGAACTTGCCATCAGAGTTATCCTGCATGAAGTCTAAAGTTCCTTATGAGTATGCTACATTTTTTGTTAACTGGACAACTAGGACCAAAAAAAAAAATAAAAAGCAATAGTGTAGGATGAAGCTTTGGTACAATAATCGCCCTCTGGTGGCAACTGCCTTAGACACTCAAGACCAGATTTTCTCTATGGCAGTTTTCCAAATTGCCCGAGCCTCCTCTTTCTGCTGTGAAAACGCTACATTGTGTGCTGTATATGGTTAAATACCCTTGTGTGAGCAAATATCATGTTTGTGCACACCAATGGTTTGCAGAGGTTGATGCCCCCACAGAGCCTGACTTCAAACTCTTGTCATCCTTGATTCCTAATTAGAAAAGAATGACTAAAATTTTTTAAAAATAGAAGAAAATTTTAGGATTCCTGACAAATTTCTGGCACTAAAATCAAAAGCCTCAAAGAATTTTGCAGCATGTACTTTCCCCATGTGTTCCAAAAAAAATACCTGATTCCCTAATCCTACCCGCAAAGAGATTGCCGTGTTTGAAAAGGATTCATTCTTGTCTAATTGAACCTATAAAATATCTACACTGTAATGACTCACCACACTAGCAGTAATAAACTCTTCATATGAAATTAAATTTTTAGCATGTGTAACTTTATTATCCTTTTCCAAAAGAAATCCCTATTTTTTTTTTTTTAACATGTGATACAGTGACGTATATGAAAGAACAAAGTATTACCTGCTAAGAAACTCAGCCATATTACTTAGCCTGTCTAGGCTTAGGTGGACCAATCATCCATAGAAGCCCTTTTTGATTCATCTAGAGTCTGAAGAATTGAAGAAAGCTTCTAAATGAGAGAAGAGAGATCAAAAACAACAATTAGAAAGAATGAAGAAAATATACTGAATGTAGAGAAAAAGTCCTGGTAGGGATGTATTAGAAGAAAGGAAAAGAGTGTGAACATAGAAAAAGGCATTACACAATATTTTAGAATACCTAAAATAGCAAAAGCATCAGCTTTCTTGATAATCAGATTGGAAAACAATTATTAAAATTTCACATACTCAAATATACATTAAAGAAAAACAAAGAAATTCAAACACCTGATTTTTTTAATGTTAAAATTAAATCATTTTTTTAATCCTCATTTTCTTTAACTGCACTTTTTCTTAGAATTGTTTTCATTTAACCCTAGACAATGAATCAGTCCACCCAACGACTTCCAGACTACAAGGATAAAGCTAGAGATCAGTTTGGAAATGAGATATGGAAAACATTAGTAAAATAGAGCCCTCACTCATTACAGAACATAAGTGACCTTCATATTGTATATAGAAGAATAAAACACTGTAATATAATCTGCCATAGCATTTTATAAAGGTCAGAGAAAATTCTTGCAAATCCATATTTACTCATGAAAGGAATAGAACCCATTCCTAGAAGAAGCAATGTTTAAAACAATTTTGTAATTGCTAATATTGGAAACAGGCAGGAATATATATATATGTATGTATACATATGTATATATATACTGTTATATACATATTTTTCTCATTTAAAAATCTAAAGGAGTATTTTTATTTGAAACCATAAATTGATCAGTGAAAAAAGGCTGAAAGTGACTATTTTGGCTCATTCTTCCTTATCTACTTGCAAGATTTCAAAACAAAAATTCAGATTGCTTCTTTTTCTTACTGAAATTTTGTTTATAAAATAATCCCCAATTCATTCTCTCGGTGCATCCACAGTGTCTAGTCCAGAATTCTTCATGTTCACGTTAGAAGACACACACAGGACTTCAGGGACCTATAAGATAAAATGGATCTGGACACAGTTTTCTGAATATCCAGGAGCACATAATAATCTTGCCTAACCATTCTCTAAATCACAGTTGTGCATTTTTATTTTATGTCAAGCACACTAAAATCAAGCACACTAAAAATGTATGTATTGAACATACATTTTGTTCTCTATTTCTTTCAGAAAGTTCTATTTGGCTCTTTTCCCTCATATTTTATTTAAAAGTAATACTATACAGCTGCAAAATATAGCTGGTATCCAGTACACAACTGAATGTTATATCTTCTTTAGTTCACTGCTAAGACTTAGAAGAGGGTCTCACTGGTTACTGTATTTTCTTAATAGTACATTTAACTGTATACTATGTTTTCCCCACTATTTTCAAAGATCGATTTGCTGAGGATTTTGAGGAATTTCTATTTTGCTTAATGGAAAGGAACTAATCAAGAGTGTAGTCTAGTCAGTTTGTGTTGTGAGTTCTAAGGTTGCTTTGATACACATAACAGTTGAAAGCTTAAATAAAATACAGTTAAGCTATGGTAGAACTGTTTGTTGTCTTGATTCCCTTCTTAGTGTAAAAGAGAATGGCCTTGAATCTATTAGAGAACTCTTTCTTTAAAACACTGTTGTACAATTCCTCTTTCGAACAACTGTCCAGTAATGTAGCTGGGTTTTACCAGCATACAAGTTCCAAAGGGGATGCTACAATATGTCTTCAGAAAAAAGAATCAGCAACTCTTCGTGTTTTCTGTGCTTTTTCCCAGTTGTTAGCTTAAGATCAGCTGAGATAATGCCAGGATCTCATTTTCCTTTTCTAAAAATTCTTTTAAGAGAAACTATTTGTTTTAACCAAGATCTAAATCATGATATCTACTTTAAATATTAAAATCAGAAAAAAAAATTAAGCTTTTCTAAAAAGGGAAATCTTAGATGTTAAAATTACTCCTAAGCTTTTTCTCTGTTATTAGTGCCATGGACAGCATGTATATATTTGATATTTGATTTTTCAAAAGAAGGAAGTAGGGGAAAGAGAATGAATTGATATAACTTTAAGAAAGCACTAAAAATAAGTAGTAACAAGCTTGGTAAATCTTTTTAAATTGCTGCATCAGACTGTGAGAAGTTTGTCATTTTTCTTACCAGAAACTTTTAATACATGTGAACTACAGGCAGTACGTAAGTGAAAAGACTGTAAGCTACGTCTAGCCACACTCCATCTTGGAGTTACTCTCTAAGACAGATCATTCTGATGTAGAATGCCTTTTAAAAAACATACACCTATGAACTCTCAAGACAGAACAGAGTGCTGTGATTTGGGAAAGGAATGGTATCACACCACTGAAAGCTAAGCAACTGGCTTCTCAATAAGAGCAGAAAACCCTCCCATATCAAGGTTCTAGGTACCAAGCCCTCTTCATAATGTCAAATAACCTCCTCCAACAACAAAGGGGCATAATTCATTTTAATTGACGACTAAAACAGAGACTTTAGAAATTTACACAGTGGCTACAAAATTAAGTGTGTGGGGAGATGGCAGGGCAAAAATCAGCCAACTGCCTGTTTCAGTTAAAAGGCCATAGTAAGTCCTTTGGGTAAACATTTTTTAGCTGAATTGACTGATTTAACATCACACACTATAGAAGAAGTAACAACAGGGCCAAGGCATATTTTTTTCTTTCTTGGAGCAATAAGCTATGATGCAAGAATTGTGTTTTAATATTTTTCCATTTTAGTCTTTTCACATGATTTTTAACTATACTGGACAAACTTATACAAAATTAAATAAAATTAAAGTCAAGATGTGAGTTTTTGCATACATGAGTGGTTAAGGAAAGAAAATAAATAGGTGAAAAATATGGATAGTAAAATAGAAATTTCTCTATTATACATACATAAATAGGCCTAATTTGGTTTTTTTCCACACACGTTATAAATGAGGCCATATTATTTTAAATACTAGAAATATAAAAACAAAAAATGTTACAATATCTATGATTAATAGTATTTGCAGAATTCATGAAATAACATAAATTTTTTGAAAGAACAAGACAAATTCTTGGGGGGAAATAATGTTCAAACCAGCATGAAATTGCTTCCAAAATGAATTCCAATGAAAGTTAAAAATCGTTTTCAGTTTATTACTGAACTTTTGTACTGTTTTAGAATAAAAACTTGTAATAACTGTTTTTGAGTTTGGGAAAAAATATAAATTTTGACTTTTAATGATCAAAAAAACTTTCAGAATACAATCTTCTCATGTTGCACATAAAATATAGCTCTCTTATTTTGCATTTGTCTTTGCTCTTTTTTTTGCACCATTCTTCCACACTGTTCCTGCCTACAGAACCTCAGGTTATGTCCCCATATTCTTTTCATGCATTTCTCCTTTTGTAAGCACAAGGGGGTACCTCCTGCTCTTACTGATTAAGCACCAAAGTTATGCTCAGAATTATATAGAATATAAAATTAGATATTGTCCCTTCCCAGTGGGCTCACAGTATCTCCAAATTTGCTGTAAAATATGTCTACATATTGTATAACAGATGCACTTCAAGTGCTAAATGTCTGGAGATAAATCTATTATTGACTTCATCCTCTCAACCTTTCCAATTTCCTTTATCATTTGTCAGCTCTCTTTATGTACGTGCCCAGGCAGATTGGTAATTGCAGTGCAAGTCCTTTATTTTTAAAGGAGTGTCACAGTTCAAATGGACCATGGCAGATTTGGGTCCTACGCACTGGGGCAATGAGAACATTCTTGACCCCAACCCATGCGCATGTGTCTTCCTACACTTACAGCAATAATAAACATTCAAATATATTTCAAAATACCTTTGACATGCCATCAACATTTCTTCTACCATGTTGGAAAACTCAGGACTCCATTCATTTTCAAATAGCTTCTAACTTCTCTTGAAAAATGTCTCCTTTTCTTCTGGGCTAGAGGGAGAGCTATTGAATGAACAGTAAAAATACTAGAAAAGACACATGTGACTTTTAAACTGTGTATTTCAGCACATATCTATAACATATATATTACATATTATATATATATATATATTTGTATGAATGTATCTTTGCACTGGTATATTTATATTCTATATTTCAATACAGGCACATATTTGGTGAATGTGACTTACACATTTAAGCATATAAAAGCATTACTTTCTTAATACTTCAGTGCTATCATACTTCTACACGCTTTAGTCACAGAGCTATTACTTTTGCAGACACCTTGATAGGAATCTGAATGAAAGAAGTTTTATAATATTATAAATGTTAAAATCTCATCATCAAATCTCCTGCTAACTTCCTATCTATAGGTCAATAGCAACAACTAAAAATCCCTTCAGACTTTAGAATTAAAACATAAGTGTTCAGCCTACCTCAATATGACTTTGCCATTTTTTAATAAAAGAACAGCTTTATTTCTCCTTTTAAAAATAAAGAAAGAAAAAAATGTAAAATTAAAATGTCCCCTTCCTCCCTCCTTTTTTTGTTTATTTCTGAGTCTTTTCTTCATTTCAAATGAGTTTTTAAACACATTTGGCAGTCAGTACCCCTAATCATTCAGAGTTGTGTGACAAGGAGGGAGCTGGCTAGATCCCATCAGTTCTTTTAAAATGTATTAGTCTTTAGCCACCTGTCTTCCCCTTTAAAATTTAAAAAGAAAAAGATATATATTTTGGTGAAGAAATCAGTTTAATGATTCTATAATGGAGCTTTGGGATGCATATTTCAGCATATCGCATGACTTAAGACTTGTCAACATGATGGAAATGAGCTCATTTGTTCAAAGTTTGATGTCTTTTGGTAAAAATCATTCTTTTTACCACAATGGACCTACATTGGGTAAATGAAATCGATCATCAAGAATGAATCTTTTCTATTGCTGTCTTTATGGCCCACGGTAAAAGCTATATTTTGGTTTTCATGTTAGTGTTCTTTTTCTGTCCCAGGGGAAAGAACTGAATCTCATTGAGGTTACACTGCTGCCAATAATTTCTTCTGTGTTCATTGACTTTCCACCTCATCAAATGTGCTTTGTCCATCAAAATACTAGTACCTGGTTATCCATTTTAAACATCCCTAGTCTGGTTATGCCCTGTCGATGTAAACACACTGCAACTACTGACAATGGTTGTAACTGGAAGGATATCAATAGAAGTCTGGGACCAATTCATTTAAGTCCAAAGACCATCTATATTCTGAAAGTCATTTGTTGCTTGCATAGACCTTAGTAACTTGATCAAGGTGATCTGCAGCTAGTTCATTTATGAAAGTACAGAGTTTTTCAAGAAACAAAAAACATTTTAATATAATGTTCGTCTGTCATTTTATTAGGATTGTAAAACCTCAAAACTGTTTTAGGGTGAAAGAGTTTTGTTTTCTCTTCCACAAACTTTGAACCTTCACTAGAGTTAGGAGAGAGGATTCTGATAGTGGAGTCCAGGTGAAAAATATGCCATAACAAGGCAGAAGGCCTAACACCTCAGCATTCCCTTGTCCATGGTCACATTCACAGGCTGGGGAAGGAATATGGAAAGCAGAGAGAAAACCACTAGCCTGAGGCACAGGGTACAATTTGCTGGTCTGAAACATTTAAGGCAGATAACACTTGGGAAATACAGAAGAGAAAAACCTAAAGGTAATAGCTGCTAAGTCACTTCAGTCGTATCCGACTCTGTGCGACCCCATAGATGGCAGCCCAGCAGGCTCCCCTGTCCCTGGGATTCTCCAGGCAAGAACACTGGAGTGGGTTGCCATTTCCTTCT
>NW_011495032.1:21378969-21395092 GCF_000754665.1 Bison bison bison | reverse complement strand
ACACTGGAGTGGGTTGCCATTTCCTTCTCCAATGCATGAAAGTGAAAAGTCAAAGTGAAGTCGCTCAGTTGTGTCTGACCTTCAGCGACCCCATGGACTGCAGCCTTCCAGGCTCCTCCATCCATGGGATTTTCCAGGCAAGAGTACTGGAGTGGGGTGCCATTGCCTTCTCTGAAAGGTAATAGAGTCATTACTAAATCATTGGTCATATTTTTTAAAAATCATAGAAGTAGTGTTGTGGCAATCAGATTTCATTCATTTAATAAATGTTTGCTAAGTGTTTACTATGCTCTGGACATAATATTAGGTGCTAGGGATGAAACACTGACTAAAAACCACATGTGATCTCTTGTGTAGCTTACAAGCTTATTCATCAAATAGTAACATAAGGGCAAGGGCAGGTAAAAATTCAAGACCTACAAAGGAAAGATATATGGTGCTATGAAGGGCTAATAACCAGCATCCGGCCTTGTTTTGGGAGCCCAGAAAGTTTTCAGTTGAAATGTGAAGAATAAATAGAAGTTACACTATCATTGCATCAATATTAAAGGGTAGAAATAATAAACACAATAATACAAATCTAAGCTTTGGGTTTATGCTTATAAGTTTAATGTAAGGAAATCAATATATCTGAAATTATTGGTAACTCATAACCTCATATGCTACTCAGATCTCACAATGTAACACTCACAGGCAGTAGTTTTACTATATATCTATAAACTTCGGTTTTCAGTTTAAAATCTCAGATGTTTCCATTTGCATTTAGCTAAAAATTGGCAAGAAGATCATCATCTCTGATCCAATTTTTTTAATGGAAAACTAATTTTGATTTATGGAGTGGCAAAAATATAAACATTTTAGATAAATCTTTTGCCAATTTCTAGATAAAAAGTGGTTTTAACTGTTAACTTTGGCCTTTTGAAGGATTATTTTTAACTGAACATGTCAATGTTTTTACCCTATAGTGTTTTTCTATATAAAATCACATAGTATTACCTTGTTCTGTTTCACAATATGTAACCCTTTAATGAGACATTGGCGCTTGTCTCCTCCTCAGTAATAGTCTCCATCTAATGAAGCCAGTTTTCATATCCTTACCATTTCTCAGGCAAGTGTGTGATAGTCATTAGCACATTATGTTAAATATGGAAACTCTTTTAAAATAATTTAATATTTTGCATGATTGCCTTTATAAAAAGAAACAAAGATACTAGTGAAAAGTATGCATGATTATCAGTATTATGGTCCATTTCTTGCTGGTCTAGAGATAATCAGTTAAAGAGATGTAGTAAAAAGGAAACATATCAAAAGAAAAAAAAATTATGTGCCGTGTCTTTATGAGAAGTCAGCTATAAGCAAGTTTAGACATCTAAGCTTTCTGAACTTTCCACAGGAAAACTAGTTTATTTCTAAACCCATACTTTTTAACTTGTATAAAGTTATACAATTTTTTTCAACACTTATTTTTATTTTCAGTAAATATTAGTATTGAAAATAATTTGCTATTTTTAAAAAATAAATAATTTAATTTTTCCAGACTCTTCCTAGTACTCTGATACTTCTCTTTCAAAACATTTATCAAATTTTATAATTTTGATCTCATTTGTTTTTTCCTTCTGTGTAAATAAGTACTATGAAAGCTACACTCTTGTCTGTTTTAGAAGTCAGTCTATAAAACCCATTCTAAAAGATTTTGCTACTCAATGAGGAAACCTATAAGGAACTCTTGATTATTCTCAAGAATAATATATTTTGAATTTATTGCTTAGATTAAATCTAAAGGAGGACATTCTTCAAGACCTCCTAAACTCTAGTTTTAAATATCACTTTTTCAAAATGTGATATACATATGTACATATACATACATATGTATGTACATATGTATATACACTTATATATAATTTTAAGCAAATTAGAAATGTCTTAAATATGTACATGCATGTATATGTACACACTCATAGTTTTGTTTGTCATGTATGTTTTTTAAAACTGTATACTTGTATACTTGTATGTATATAGATAGATAGATATGTATATATAAATTTAAAAAAATTAAAAATCCCAAATATTTTTTATTGAAAATAATATTAAAATTACAAAGTTTGTTGCAATTTTTGCCAGCCTTATTGAAATATAATTTCTTTACAATAAAATTCAATGATTTTAAATGTACATCTTTATACGTTTTGATAAATATATTGAATCTCAAGACCATCATGACCATTGGCATACAGAACATTTCCATCATCCAGACGATTTCTTTGTGCCCAATTGTAGTCAGTTCCTATCCTCTTCTTTCTATCACTGCAGTTTTGCCTTTCACAGGATTTTTATTTTGTTGACTGTTTTAACCATCTATCTTCCCTAAAATGGAGCCTCCTGGGTGGTTCACTAGTAAAGAATCTGCCTGACAAAGCAGGAGACACAGGAAGACTTGGGTTAAATCCCTGAGTCAGGAAGAATCCCTGGAGTAGGAAATGGAAACTTACTTCATGATTCTTGCCTGGGAGATCCCATGGACATAGGAGCCTGGTGGGCTATAGTCCATGAGGTTACAAAGAGTCAGACACAACTGAGCAAGCATGCAGTAACACAGAATCTTTCCTAAAAAAAATGTAAGGTCTCTGAGAGTGGGGAAATTCCCATACTATTAGTAAAGAATTTCATGGATGACATAATCCCGCTAATCTCACCCTCTCTGGCCCTTAAACTAATACAAAATAGTGAGATGACTTCATAGATCATTGAGCACATGACCAATTAGCATACCAGTGGGTCCTCTTTCTAATAAATCTGTTTGTGCTCACCTTGGATATATAAATAAGCATAATTAAATTATTAAAACTCACTTTTAAAATGTAAAAAAAAAAAAAAGACTGTAAGCTTTCTGAGATCAGGGACTAGGTGGGTTCAACAGGAACATGGATTTGAGAATTGAGAACACTCAGACACATAGATTTGATGCAAATTCCACTTCACTGCATCAAGCTTTGGGAAAATAAACAAGGGCAGGAGGTAACAGCATATTGGATGAGTGTGATTTTTGGATCTTTCTCAGTTCCTTCCTGAGACACTCTGTGGGGTGTAATAATTAAGCTAATGAGGTGACAGTGTCATCACATTGCGCAAAGAATATCATGGCTGTGTTAATCAACATTCCTATATTCCCTGCCATGCCATCCTGAAACAATTGTGTTTGCATCTAACCTCATATTCTTGAATCTAACCGTCCAGATTGGGTATAAATATAGTTTGTGTTACAGTATTTGTGAGTCAGCAAACAACCACTTGGTCATGTATGGATGTGAGAGTTGGACTGTGAAGAAAGCTGAGAACCAAAGAATTGATGCTTTTGAACTATGGTTTTGGAGAAGACTCTTGAGAGTCCCTTGGACTGCAAGGAGATCCAACCAGTCCATTCTGAAGGAGATCAGCCCTGGGGTTTCTTTGAAAGGACTGATGCTAAAGCTGAAACTCCAATACTTTGGCCACCTCATGTGAAGAGTTGACTCATTGAAAAAGACTCTGATGCTGGGAGGGATTGGGAGCAGGAGGAGAAGGGGACGACAGAGGATGAGATGGCTGGATGGCATCACTGACTCAATGGACATGAATTTGGGTAAACTCCAGGAGCTGGTGATGGACAGGGAGGCCTGGCGTGCTGTAATTCAAAGAATCGAACATGACTGAGCAACTGAACTGAACTGAAACAACCACTAAGCTTCATGCATCACAGGTGTACTTCAATGAGCCAACACTGACTTGTTCAGAGCCCTGTGCACTGCTTTATTTGCTTCATGACTTGGCCCTGGAGGAACCAAACAAGACAGGCCTGACCAAGCACTCTTTCAACCTGTTTGATTCGTCACCTGGATTCGGCACTCGGCACATGTCTTGTAAGATTGTAGTCATTCAATAAAAATATGTTGAATGAGTGTGAAGCCTCTGTTCATTTGTCTATAAAATGGCCCTAAATCACAGTGTCTACCTCTTAGGTGCAAATGTGTATAGAAAACTTACTATGATACCTGGCACGTATTTGGTAAATGCAGATACAATGCCTATTGCTGTGATTACTAGCATAGTTCTATAATTTGAAAGTCTAGATTAATTATCCAGATGATCCAAGATCTTGCCTGGATCTCAGTTTTTCTCAGATTCAGAGAACTCAGCTAATTGGCCGCATACATAACCCTCCATAAACACAGTTCCTGCTTCTCAGTTACTGAGTGATTAATTAGTGATATATTAGACTAAACAACTTTCTGAGTTTAACCTATTTTAATGAAATCTCCAAGCCAGTTTGTACTTCTGCCTATGGCACACATCCAGTAGATTTTCACTGTTGGTAAAGGCCTTGATGAATCACCATAAATGGTATTTGTGTGTATGTGTGCATACCTGCCCGTGGACTGCCAATGCAACTATGCCTGAGAGTTTGGCATGGTGGGATGTTGTCTAATCTGTTTACAGGGGCATTCTTAATCTTGCTGTCCATTATTTACAGTGTAGTTGAGATTCGTTCTCTCTTGTTACCTTGCCCCTGGTTTACTCTTTTTATGCAGATTTAGTAACTGCCCCTGTGTTAGGCACAGGAGAGGCAGAGTGCCCCTAACTTTGGAACGCTGATTTTCTTATGGAATTTAGGAATAGGAAGAACATGAAATATCATCCAGTCCAATCCCTTAATCATTCAGGTGGCAAGATTAGCAGATTCCCAAGTTAAGTCCCCTCCCTTTCTTTTCTTACTCTGCTGCTATTTCATGTTTTCTGGTCAACTGGTTAGGCATAGAACTCTCCCACATTTGAAAATTTATTTGTCTTCTATTTTTTTTTTTTAACTAGAGGACTTTATTTAGGTCAATTAAAAATAGTCAACTTAGGGTACATAATTTATGCAACTCTTGTCACATGTATCAGCATCCTCTTATTACCTCGATCTATATCTTTGTATCTGGTAACATCGTCTGACTCAGGAAAATGAAAAAAGAAACTGAATTGGTGTGCACACTTTTCTCACAAATATTCAAATACAAATCAAATAAAAATGGAAACATGAGGGAGAAAAGAGATCCAGTATTAAATATTGAATTTCCTCACATTTATTCTCTGATTTCTTGCAGGTAATTTTTATATGTGATCATTTTAAATATTAAAAAATTTAAAGCATCAAGTTTTCTGTAAAACAGTTCAGGTTCCCACTTAAATTTCATCTTTGAGTAAGCTATTGATTACTTTTTTTAGTGACATGGTAGCCTAGGTAATGCAGATTCATAACCAACTGACCTAAGCTTCAGCTAAGTAAGTTCTAGAAGGCATTTGGTCAGGAGTGCTTCCTAGAACATTTTCCTGGACAATTCAGATAACCCCAAACTGCATTAATAACACACAGGTAAAACCCTATACATACATCAGAAAGAAGTGTCCTGAAGTTGAAATAAACCATGGGGATGGAAGGTGGGAACTAAAAACACAGTGTCCACATGGAAATGCCAAACAAAACTGTTGAGAAATGAGATTGTCAAGTTAAAGCTCAGGAAAGAACACAGTGTAATTCACTGGAACTTGTGTTCATGGAGTTCAGTGCTATTATAAAAACATGAGTAACAGGCTGAGGTGATTTTAACAATGATAATATTAGAAATATTTATTATTTTCTCTTAATTTATATTTTTAATTGTCATAATGAGACACAAACTAGGTTAAAAGAAAAATGGTGCAAACAGATAAACTGCATAATGAAAAGTATGCCTCTACCCACCTCTACTCCTAATTCCACTCCCCAGAGACAGCCACTCGTATTTCCTCAGCCTACTTTTATCTGCCTCCTGAATGTTCTCCAGTGTCTACTGAGGGCATGTCATTAACGCTTGAGAAAATATTACAGTTCCAAAATGATGCCCAGGGAAGCAGACCGATGCCTGCAAGCCCTTTAAGGAAACCTATGCGTTTTTCACATTTCTAGGACATCGTTTCACAAACGTACATGAAAAAAATCATCCAAAATTGAACATATTGGAGGCAATCAGCCAAAAATCAAGACTACACCATGTTAAGCATTAAGAGCCAAGAAGAGTGACTGGATGTCATGTGAAGAGCTGTGAAAACCCAGCCCATCTTGACAAAAAATAGATTTACTGTATACCGTGTACTGTAAATGGCAGCATGTGGAGCGAGCAATCACATAAGCTAAAAGCAACTCTGTGACAAGCCACATGGCCAGCTCGCAGGGCTGAGAGGCAGATGAACTTTCTGGGACTGTGTCTCACAAACAGCCTTTGGGTACACTGAACTAGATCAGTTCATCAAGGTGCTCATTTTTCAACCCATGTCAGCTGTGCTATGACTCGGAGCAAACAGGTTTGGGTGAAGTGAAATTGTTTAGCTCATTCGAATCACACTCTTCCTTGAGCAGGTGGCATGGTGCGTCTGGGTATGGGTCACACACAAAAGCACTTCACATTCCCAGGAATCAGCAACGTCAAAATGGAGTAAGCTGTTTTACTACTATTAGGTGGTAAATACTTAGAATATCAGTACTTCTGACACATTGATGCTCTCTTATTTCTGAAAGTGAAAAGAATTATTTATAAAGAGAAGACCTGGCTTTGGATCTCATACATTTCTAACCCATAGAAAAAGTTTGTAAGGAATTGATTCTGGGGAAGTTCAATACTTTTAGGCCATTCATTCTTTGTACAAAACCGAAAGGGATAAATATTAGTTGAAGCTATTTACCTTTCAGCCAGCCTAGATGTTTACTATAAAACCAAGAGCTCCTAGCACTCTGAAATGTTAGGGCGCCTAAAATCCATCAGTGTACATTTCTTTCTTCTTTAATGAATGTACAATTTAAATAATATTTTCCACTTGATAATTAAGAAACACAGGATGACTCTACAAATAATTACTACTCTGGTAGGCTCTTGTCATAACAGTGTTATTAATATACTCTCAAAATATTCCCAGACTCTTATTATATAATATTAAGTTGATGGTAATTTATAATTAATTATATGAGTTACCAAACATTTTACACCATATTATGTTATGTACTTTGCTATACATTATATATTATGCCATACGCATTATACAAATATTTTTATATTATGTTGTGTATACATATATTTTATATGCATATAATCCTGAAATCATAACAGTATATCCACCTCTTAAACCTATTGCTTTCATGTTCACAGATTCTTCCTTAAAATCAAAACACTTAAGCAGTATCAGAGGACTGCATCAATTAACAGTGACATTTCAATTTAAATATTTAACTTAATTATATGACAGCCTTCAATAAAAACAGTATTTATTGTAAAAGATGATGGCAATTTCAGTAGCTGTTTCCTTTTATTACTCAAAAAATATATTTTGCTAGATACATCTTAAATTTAGCTCACTTAAAAATGCTTTAACTCATTTTTTTATTGATGATCTTTATATTTAAAATAAATCCCCAATAAGCTATAATTCACTGGACATGCTAAACAGTGACTAATACATATCCTGTTTTAAAAGAAATATAACTACAAAGGTATGATGAATTATTTTTTAAAATGTAAAGTACTGAGATGGTATATGAAAAAAACATATTGCTCTTCATTTTATATGAAGACCAAAATAATGCTGGGATCCAGGTGTAGTTGGGAAGAAGAAACTTAACAGAAGTTCCTTTCCTGATTATTTATTATTATTATTATTATTATTTCCTGTATTATAATAAATTCAAAGAAAATGTCTGACACAGCATCTCCTAATAACAAGGCACTGACATTTCAGATCATTCCATAGTTAAAACCACAAATGTAGAATGGATAGACTTCATTTTATCAAGAGATTAAAATCCAAGTGTTCCTGTTCCTAGCTCCTGCAACAAAAAGCTCTTGGAGGTAAAAAGCCAAAGGCTACCTCTCTACCTCCCACTGAACAAGGGATTTGTCAAGGTTCGTCAGAGCTGTACCTTGAAGGTCCGTGGATATGGCATGTGCTTTGCAGAACTTGGACAAGTTATCATCATCTCTTTCCTATCTTAATCCATTTGGATGGGAAAAAGAAATCTTTCTCTCCCACTGCCTCAAACGCCTTTAAAATAATTTGTTGTTCTGCTGTCATTTTATCATTTGCTAGGTAATGTGTTTGGGCCCCAATTAGCTATTTAGAGTTCAAATCTGTTATTATGCTAACACATTCTTTCATCCACTTACTCCTTTCCTAAATTAGGACACAGAGCAGTTTCTTTGGGGCAGAAGAACGCATCCTTCCATTTTTTGTTTTTGTTTATAAAGGCAGTCCTCTTTGTAAGAAATGCATCTGTCTCCCAAACTGTCACTCAGAAAACAAAGAAGCAACAGCCTAAACCGAGTACAAAGCAGTTGTAAGAAGTTCAATAGTAAGTAAGCGGCTATTTGATGGTTCATGGTGTGGACTAGAGGCGGGGGTGGGCGGGTCACTCTGAGATGCCAAGTAGTTCCAGTTTGCTCAGACAAAAGGCGAATCAGGCAGAGGACCTTCTCTGCTTTTGATTTCTTTCCTCCTTTTGGGATTTCTAGCATCCAAGCTTACAAGCATTTTTCACAGTTAGTTTGGGCTTAGCTCATGTTCCATCAGCATTTGTTTGTTTGCAATGTTCCACCTAAACACAAACAAAATTGCACAATTGTGGGGTTGAAAATTGGCACATGACACAGAGGCACTGTTTTCAATAGGTCCAAGTGCCCCCTCTGGTCAGCTTGGGACTATTAGGTTTCTTGACATGTCTTATTGTTAAAAATCTCATTTCTTCACAAGTGTGGCTCAGCAGTTTGGTTCCTTCTCCTGGTCCTTGATATTTCCTATGCATTATTCTCTAAATGTGTTTTTTCAGCTGGTCTGACCTGATACATCCAAGATTTGCCATTGCTGCAGTCTGAACAGAGGTTTGACTACATGAAGGAAGTTCAGTAACCTCGCCCAATACATTGAGCAGGTGACTAACAGGTCACTCTCTTTCACATTCTCCATACGTTATGGCATATCAATAATATTATCTTTATGACATAGATGTGGAGACTGAGGGGCAGAGAGGTGAAGTCATTTGCCTACTAAGTAGTTGCTCATGTCCTGGTTTTCCATAAACAGATCAAGCTCTTCTTTCATTTCCACCATCTTGGTTAGGAACTGTGGTGTTAATTGAAAGAAAGAAAAACAGTTGATATTTATTTTAAAAAAATAAATATCACTGTGATATTGTGATTTATAATAAGAATGCATCCCCATCTTTGGCACAGAGCTCTTAAAATCCTTGAAATTTCCTAAGTAAATAGAGTAATAGTGGCATATTTGGTTATATTAATGAGGAAACTCTTGTACTGAGTCTAAGGATGGAGGAGGTAGGAGAAGCAACGAAGTGATTAGAGAGTTGGAACTTTTAGTCCTTCTCAGGAACTTTCTGGGATGGGAGAGGGGCTGGAGGTTGAATCAACTGCCAGTAGCCAATGATTTAACCAATCATGTCTGTATAATGAAGCCTCCATAAAAACTCACAGGGTTCAGAGAGTTTCTGGGTTGGTGAACAGGTGGAAATTTAGAGAGAATGACTGAGAAAGAGCATGGAGTCTCCTGGTCCTTTCCCCACTCCCTGACCCATGCATCTCTTCCATCTGGCTGCTTTGAGTTATATCCTTTGATAATAAGCTGGTGATCTAGTACGTGAAAAGTTTCTCTGAGTTCTGTGAGCCACTCCAGTAGATTAATCTAATCCAACAAGAAGGTCACTAAAACTTTTGAGCTATAGCAGGTTGGACAGAATTACAGTAACAACCTGGAATTGCCAATGTCATCTGAAGTGGAATGGTGAGGAAGCAGTCCTATGAAACAGAGCTTTAACCTGTGGGATCTGTTGTTGTCTCCAGAGTTAGAACTGAGTGGACTTGTAGGTGTTGGAGGAGGCTTACTTGGTGTGTGTGGGGAAGGAATTGGGTGCAGAGCTTAATGATTCTTTACAAAGATTTTCAAGTTGCTTAGTTTGCTAAATTCTGTTAAATGGTAGCTATCCACCCTTTCTTAAACATCATTCAATTGTAAGTCATAGATGAGGCTACCGAGAAAAATGATGGAAAAAAATAATCTTTTGCAGTCAAAATTACATAAACATTGCGAGGAAAATACTTTCCTATCTCTCCCCTGATAGTCTCTAATGAGGGAGATTTTAAGCTTACTTCCTACTATATTGCCATATTCTAACCTCTCTTGCAATCAAGTTAAATTCCCTAGAGTTGAACCTCAATCCTTTAAAAATGCATCCTGGTTAGTGTTGACTAATTAAATGTGTGAACAATTCTCTACTGTGTTCTAAGGAGAATGAGTTGCCCCTGAAAATGATTTCAGATCCTGTGCCTTAGAATCAAGCCAAAGTTTTCTAAAATACAGATGACTCTGGAGTAATCTTTAAAATAGTATTTTTAAAATCTGTTACTATAATTTGAAGTTTAGCTACCATAAATTTTTATCATAATATTTAATCATGTTTTATATTCTTTTTGAGGAAATTAGAAAATACAGGGGAAAAAGCTTACCAATGCTTTTTTGGGGGAAAAAATGAATGCTTTAAGAAAAATGTGAACACTCACATTTTTCTTAAATGATTATATGCCTAGCATGGTTGTTGGTACATAATCAACACTTTAGCAAATGTTTATTGAATAAAAAAAAAATGAAGGAACAAAGAAAGGAAGAAAAGAAAGGAAAGAGATGGGATTTGAAATTAAAACTAAATGGGATTAATAACGCTAAATAATTACACTAAATTATAACACTAATTAATAACACTAAATGGGATTAATAACTTTCATAACATTGAAAGAATAAAACTCTCTTTCAAAACGTATTCCAAATGGTTCAAGTGATGTTTCTGATTATAAAATGACTTTTCTGCTGATAGACATTTCCTACTGTGTTTGTCAAATGGTAGGTTCATGGCTTAGTCAGGGACAAAGTTATTAAGGACATAAAACACCATCTGGATGGAGCTAATAAACATAAAACATAACCTTCAGATACACTGCTGCAGTGGCCAGACTGTGCCAGGCCAGATTACCCTTTGTTTGTGTTTAAATTTGAACCATGTTCTAAGCCTTCGCCTGTGCTAACTTCAGATGTTTCCCCTTGATTCAAATGCAAAGATTCCATGAAGTGAACACATTCCCTTTGTGCATTACAGCAAGTGTAAAGTCAATGTCTCCATGACCGATGTGTCATTTCAAAACTGTTCTTCTGTTGCTTCCTTCAGAAATGTCCTATAAGAGTAACTATATCAACTTACAAAGTAAAAACTATAAGATGATAGAGGTAAATACATCTCCATAGTATACAAACTTCCTTTTAGTGTAGTCCCCTTGCCCCCAAAAAAAGCATTACCAGGAAAACCTGACCATTAGTAAGTCTCTTGAAAACATCATCTCCAATCCAAAAAGATCATGCAAATATTAAGCTTTAGTGCCTAGGTTGACTGAGATAGAAAAATCAGTATATTTCTATATAAACTTGCAGTAATATAATCATCTTATTTCTCTCAGGTATGAGACAAATGACTGGAATTTCCAAAGATCCCTTTAAATTGCCTATAATTATGGAGTTAATTTTGATGATTAACAATACATTGAATTACCAGGCAATGAGGAAGAGATTCTTGAATATTCCATTGAAAGACCTTCTTATGAAAGTCAGCAGGTCATACTTGGTTAGGTGGTTAGGAACTTGGTTCCTTTGTCAGTAGTAGATACATGATGATTATGGCAGACACTGTGATGTTCCACCCAGGAATAAAGGATTTATTTTCCCAGCTGGTGAGAGGGTCTTTGGCAGACAATCCATAGCCATCAGCCATCTTCAAGGATTTCTTCCGCTGACTGCATTCCCTCTAGGGCATGCCACTTTCTGAATCATCCCCTACCCAGGATCAACCAATGCTGGGGGAAGGGAAGATATAAAAGCCCATCCTTCTTGCCATAACTTGGGTCAACTCTTAGGCACCGTCTCCTCTTCTGAATTCCCCTGAGAGTTAGTCTAGGTTTTCATGCAGACTGCATCGTAGTCCAGCTTCTCCCTCTGCCTAATCCTCCTTACTTCTCTTGCACATGTGTTAATCCTGCGAGCACTTACACAACAAACCTCCCAAATACTCTTTTCTGCCTCAGGACCTACTTCCTAGGGAGACCAGCCTACAGTAATAATCTTCCTAGAGGATGGACAGATGGAACTGCACCAGCTGGGATACCCTTTCCAAACTCCCTTGGCTCTTTCAGAGTGAGAGATATGTGTACTTGCTGTGCAGACGTGCCCCAGATGCTATTCAGCACTGGAAGAGTTAAATAGATTTAGTGACTAACAAGTAGAATTATTTTTAAAAGAAAAATCATAAAACACTATGAGCCATGCTATGCAAATTGCCCTGAAAGCGATGGCAGTAAAGGCTGACTACTCAGCAACATCAATCCATACCCACAGGCCTCTGCAATTAGTCTACCATGGTGAAATTGCAGCAACAGACACATGTTTCAATCTTCATGTCTGTGTAGCCTCAACGTTGGAAAATTTCATCTCTTCCTAAGTAAGAAGCATTTCATTAGATCAGAATGACAGCTATATAGTAAGAATTTTAAAAGCAAAAATGCAGATTACAAGTGGGAATGCTATGCAAAATGGTGATTAAATTAATTATGAGGTCTTTAAAAATTTTCAAAGCCACATTATGTTAATATTCCTCAACAGATTAGAAATCTGAATGCTTTTCCTTCAAACACTAACAGCGTTAGGTAAGATCATGCTGGCATCTAATGCTATTTGGTCATTAATAGTTTTCTTACACTCATTTATTTTAGTAATCCTGCCTTTTGTTCATTGACTGAAGTTGATTTTATCCTCATGAAGACATACATTTATGCTAATGAGAGGCAAAGATTTCTAGAAGTGTACTTTGCCAGCCTACTGTGACCCTACCCTCTTATGAAAACATTTACCTTTAGGCACAGATCACAGGGAACCTGATGCCCCTCAGCACTTCTATTGTCCTCTATTGTTGCTTTTGGTGTTTCTACACAGTGGTTCCATTTTGATTATCAGATTCTCTCTTTCAGGCCTTTTCAGGGCTGGGAGGCCTCATAGCACTTACCAAAATGGCTTAAATATGGGCAATGTTTAATAGATATCTATCATTAAAATGTCTTCCTATTTTAATGACAGACTACGTTATTTGTGACTAGCATGGTTGAATGCAAAATGCAAAGCCATTGTCCCTGCCTTCCTTTAATAAAGAACCACTCTCATTACTAACAAATCTCATTTCTGTGAATTTTCAGGATGTTGAACTATCCTAGCTCATGTTCTGCCAAGTACCTCATATTTCCAGCTTCCCTTCCAATTCTTCACTTCCTCTCCTCTCTCACAACACAAGCCAAGCATTCTGCTAGGAATCTAGGATTCAACAATAGCCTTTAATCTTTATTATTAACAAGAGGAGAGTCTTACTCTACAAAAGAAGACTCTTCCATTTCCAACCTCTTATATTTGCATTGTACTCACTTAACAAGACATTTATTGAGCACTTCCAATGGAAGATCCCCAGGAGAAGGAAATGGCTACTCACTCCAGTATTCTTGCCCGGGAAACCCTATGAGCAGGAAAACCTGGCGGGTGACAGTCCATGGGATCGCAAAAAGTAGGACATGACTGAGCAACTTTCACTCCAACGTGTCACACCTTATTCTAAGAGCAAAAGTGAAATGGAAAAAAATAAAAGTCTGCCCTCATAGAGCTTACATTTTGGGGGAAAGAATATGGAGAAAGATGGTACACTTAATAGATAAGTTAAATACAAGATACTTTAGACACTGGTAGAATAGCAAAACAGTAAATATCTGACTCTGAAGCTGGATTTTCTGTATTCAGACACAACTCCACTGCTTACCATCATTCCAGCTGCTCTGTGTTTAGTTCCCCCAACTGCAAAATGGGGAGGATGCTATTAATAGTGTTTCTTTCTTAGAGTTATCAGAGGATTAATTGAATCAGTATTTTTAAAGCCTCTGGAATAGTACTGGTATAATGAAGTGCATGTGGCACTTATTAAGGAAAAATAAAGAAAAAACTAAATAAGGAAAAAAGATAATTGTAATGAAGAAAATTAAAGTCAGATGGGGCACAGGGAGGCTGGAATATAAGATCACCAGGGAAGGCCTCAAAGAGAAGGTGACCCTGGAATAGAGCCTTAAAAGAAAGGGCACAAGGCTTGCAGATCCCTTCAGGGGGAGAGTTCCAGAATGAAGGAGCAGGTGGTGCAAAGGCTGAGAAGCAGGAGCATGTAGTAGGAGTGTGAAGCCGGAGTCCAGTGTGGCTTGGAAAAGTAAGAAAAGCACAGACTAGTAGAAGGTGGGTCACCTCTCTGGTGCCTCTACTTACTACTTGACTTTTTTTTTTTTTTGGACTTCTAGATTTTTAAACCAAATCACTTTTTTCTCTTTATCTCCAATATACATTTGAGTCAGTGTTGTTGTTGTTGTTGTTTTAATTTCCTAGGGAACTTTTTCAGATTTATTGTCAGCATTTTCTAAAGATTTTCAACTCATTCATTCTTTGAAAACTATAATATTGTTGTCCATGTCCAGTCTTCAGGATCCTCTCTAATTCCCTACTGTTCCTCAAGGGTTATCAGCAGCAGGTAAGTGATCAACATTTTTGAGAATCTGGGGATGTAATTTTTCTCGATTTTGTGGCTTGATCTTGTTCAAAGTGGAATTTAAGTGAAGAAGCACTTAAGTGAAAGACCAGATGCATGTCTTTCTTGGGCCCTGTCTTTTGACTGTGTCGGTAGTGGCTTTTCCAGACCCTTCTCTCAGCATCAACAGATCCCTCAAGCAGTTAGGATATCCTTTCTATCTTCCTCTTATGCACAAAAGTCTCAATTTAGGGGATCCAGGAATCCTCTTAGCATCATTATCACAGTTGTATTTATTTGACTTTTCTGTATTATTTCTGCCCTTACTTTTTTTCTTTTTAATCTTTGTCAAAGTATGAGTTGCTCAGTCATGTTTGACTCTGGGATCCCATGAACTGCAGCCCACCAGGCTCCTTTGTCCATGGGATTTCCCAGGCAAGAATACTGGAGTGGAAGGCCATTCCCTTCTTCAGGGTATCTTCCCAACCCAGGGATTGAACCCAGGTCTCCTGCATTGCAGGCAGTTTCTTTATCTCCTGAGCCACCACGGAAGCTTTTTTTTTTTTTTTTTTAATCTTTAAGATGAAGATAACCTTTTTTTATTTTTAAAGAATTCTTTAAAATTGGGGTTATCAGACACTACTGGGTAACCTTTTAAATTTTCTTTTTTTTTAATTTTTATTTATTTTTTTTTAAATTTTATTTTATTTTTAAACTTTACAATATTGTATTAATTTTGCCAAATATCGAAATGAATCCGCCACAGGTATACCTGTGTTCCCCATCCTGAACCCTCCTCCCTCCTTCCTCCCCACACCCTCCCTCTGGGTCGTCCCAGTGCACCAGCCCCAAGCATCCAGTATCGTGCATCAAACCTGGACTGGCGACTCGTTTCTTTATTTTTCTTTTCTTTATGCTCAGAGACTTCATTCGTTTTAAAGATCACAAGAGAATGCTTTGGCACCTTATATTCATTTAGGTTCTTCCCAAATTTCCTGACCATCTTCTTTCAAGGTGGTGTCGGGCATCAAGAAGAAATTTTGAATTATTAAAACAGCCTGTCTGGGCCTTTGGTGAACTGCAGAACTTTTCTGTTCTAGCTGATTTACTGAGTGTTGTCAAGCCTGGCTATTTTCAGAGAATCTGAAAACAGAAATTCTATATGCAATTTGCATTCATTTCCTAAGGCTGCTGATTTAGGTCAGTAGCATTAACAACAAATATTTATTGTCTCCCAGTTCTGGAGGCTGCTAGTCTGAGATTAAGGTGTCTGTAGGGATGGTTTCCGGAGAAGGCAATGGCACCCCACTCCAGTACTCTTGCCTGGAAAATCCCATGGACAGAGGAGCCTGGTGAGCTCCAGTCCATGGGGTCACTAAGAGTCGGACACGACTGAGCGACTTCACTTTCACTTTTCACTTTCATGCA
>NW_011495032.1:21370609-21378756 GCF_000754665.1 Bison bison bison | reverse complement strand
GGAGAATCCCAGGGACTGGGGAGCCTGGTGGGCTGCCATCTATGGGGTTGCACAGAGTCGGACACGACTGAAGCGACTTAGCAGCAGCAGCAGGGAGAGTTTCCTCTGAGGTTGATGGGAAAGAATGTGTTCCATGCCTCTCCCCTAGCTTCTGGTGGTTTCCTGGCAAACATTATTCTTTGTTTTGTCAAAGTGTCACCCAACTCTGCCTTCATCTTCACATGATGATCTCCCAGTGTGCACTTCTATGTCCGAATTTACCCTTTTTATAGTGGCACTCAGTTCAGTTCAGTTCAGTCGCTCAGCTGTGTCCGACTCTTTGCGACCCCATGAATCACAACACGCCAGGCCTCCCTATCCATCACCAACTCCCGGAGTTCACTCAGATTCACGTCCATCGAGTCAGTGATGCCATCCAGCCATCTCATCCTCTGTCGTGTCCTTCTCCTCCTCCCCCCAATCCCTCCCAGCATCAGAGTCTTTTCCAGTGAGTCAGCTCTTCACATCAGGTGGCCTAATGTACTGGAGTTTCAGCTTTAGCATCATTCCTTCCAAAGAAATCCCAGGGCTGATCTCCTTCAGAATGGACTGGTTGGATCTCCTTGCAGTCCAAGGGACTCTCAAGAGTCTTCTCCAACACCACAGTTCAAAACCATCAATTCTTCGGTGCTCAGCTTTCTTCACAGTCCAACTCTCACATCCATAGTGGCACTAGTCATACTGAATTGGGGGCCCAGAATACTCCAGTATGCATACCTGCACTTCAGTCCTGTCTAACTCTTTGAAAATCCATGAGCTGTAGTCCATCATGCTCCTCTGTCCTTGGGATTCTCCAGGCAAGAATGCTGGCGTGTGTTGCCATGTCCTCCTCCAGGGGATCTTCCCAACCCAGCGATCTGTCTCCTGTGTCTCCTGAACCGCAGGTAGATTCTTTACTGCTGAGCCACCAGGGAAACTCACTCCAGTATGACATCATCTTAACTATTTATATTTGCAATGACATCTGTATCTATTTCCAGATAAGATCTTATTCTAAGGTGCTAGAGGTTGGGACTTCAACATCTGCATTTGGGAAGACAATTCAACTCCTAATACAAGGAGCTGTGGAAGATTTAAGTAAGCAGTGCTTTTCATTAAAAAAAAAAAATTAAATATGTTTTAAAGGCAGTTTTAGCTCACTGAAAAATTAATAAGGGACAGAGATTTTCCATATACCCTCTGCCCCCACACATGCATAGCCTCCCCCATTATTAACACCCCTCACCAGACTAGTGCATTTGTAATAGCCAATGATGATGAACCCACATGGACACATTATAATCACTCAAAGTCCATAGTTTACATCAGGGTTTACTCTTGGTGGTGTACATTCTGAGTTTGAAAGAATGTATAATGACATGTATCCATCCATTATGGTACCATACATAGTATTTTCTTTGTCCAACTTATTTTTAATCCATGGGAAGTCCAGGTAAAACATATTTACAAGTTACATTAAGTTCATGAGTCACAAGTTTGTAACTCTATTTCAGTCTCTATCCCTGAGATCTTAGCTGCTTCTGTTCTCAGGTGGTGTACTGTGCATTCAGGAAGGTTCAGTTCAGTTCAGTCGCTCAGTCATGTCTGATTCTTTGTGGCCCCATGGACTGCAGCATGCCAGGCTTCCCTGTCCATCAAGAACTCCTGAGGTTGCTAAAACTCATGCCCATTGAGTCGGTGGTACCATCCAACCATTTCATCCTCTGCAGTCCCCTTCTCCTCCTGCCTACAATCTTTCTCAGCATCAGAGTCTTTTTCAATGAGTCAGTTCTTTGCATCAAGTGGCCAAAGTATTGGAGTTTCAGTCTCAGCATCAGTCCCTCCAATGAATATTCAGGACTGATTTCCTTTAGGTTTGACTGGTTTGATGTCCCTGCAGTCCAAAAGACTCTCAAGAGTCCTCTCCAACACCATAGTGCAAAAGCATCAATTCTTTGGCACTCAGCTTTCTTTACAATCCAACTCTCACCTCCATACATGCCTACTAGAAAAACAATAGCTTTCTATATGGATCTTTGTTGGCAAAGTAATGTCTCTGCTTTTTAATATGCTGTCTAGGTTGATCATACCTTTTATTCCAAAAAGCAAGTGTCTTTTTAATTTCATGGCTGCAGTCACCATCTGCAGTGACTTTGAAGCCCCCCAAAATAAAGTCTCTCACTGTTTCCATTGTTTCTCAAACTATTTGCCATGAAGTGATGTTGCCAGATGTCATGATCTTAGTTTTCTGAATGTTGAGTTTTAAGCCAACTTTTTTCACTCTCCTCTTTCACTTTCATCAAGACATTCTTAGTTTCTCTTCACTTTCTGCCATAAGGGTGGTGTCATCTGTGTAACTAAGGTTATTGATATTTCTCCCAGCAATCTTAATTCCAGCTTGTGCTTCATCCAGCCTGGCATTCTCATGATGTACTCTGCATATAAGATAAATAAGCAGGGTGACAATATACAACCTTAACATACTATCCCAATTTGGAACCAGTCTGTTGTTCCATGTCTGGTTCTAAATGTTGCTTTTGACCTACATACAGATTTCTCAGGAGGCAGGTCAGGTGGTCTGGTATTCCCACCTCTTCAGAATTTTCCTCAGTTTGTTGTGATCCACACAGTCAAAGGCTTTGGTGTAGTCAATGAAGCAGAAGTAGATGTTTTTCTAGAACTCTCTTGATTTTTTGATGATCCAAAGGATGTTGGAAATTAGATCTCTGGTTCCTCTGCCTTTTCTAAATTCAGCTTGAACATCTGGAAGTTCACAGTTCACATACTGTTGAAGCCTGGCTTTGGAATTTTGAACATTACTTTGCTAGTGTGTGAGGTGAATGAAATTATGTGGTAGTTTGAACATTCTTTGGAATTGCCTTCCTTTGAAATTGGAACGAAAACTGACGTTTTCCAGTCCTGTGGCCACTGCTGAGGGTTCCAAATTTGCTGGCCCAACATTTTCACAGCATCATTTTTTAGGATTTGAAATAGCTTAACTGGAGTTCTATCACATCCACTAGCTTTGTTAATAGGGATGCTTCCTAAGGCCCACTTGGCTTCTTATTCCAGAATATCTGGCTCTAGGTGAGTGATCACACCATCGTGGTTATCTGGGTCATGAAGATCTTTTTTGTATAGTTCTTCTATGTGTTCTAGCCACCTCTTCTCAATATCTTCTGCTTCTGTCAAGTCCATACCATTTCTGTCCTCTATTGTGCCCATTTTTGCATGAAATGTTCCCTTCATATCTCTAATTTTTTTGAAGAGATCTCTAGTCTTTCTCATTCTGTTTTTGTCTCTATTTCTTTGCATTGATCAGTGAAGAAGTCTTATCTCTTCTTGCTATTCTTGGAACTCTGCACACGAATGGGTATATCTTTCCTTTTTGCCTTTGTCTTTAGCTTCTCTTCTTTTCACTGCTATTTGTAAGGCCTCCTCAGACAACCATTTTGCCTTTTTTGCATTTCTTTTTTTTGGGGATGGTCTTGATCACTGCCTCCTGTACAATGTCACAAACCTCCATCCACAGTTTTTCAGGCACTCTGTCTATCAGATCTAATCCCTTGAATCTATTTCTCACTTCCACTGTATAATTGTAATGTGTTTGATTTAGGTCATACCTGAATGGTCTAGTGGTTTTCCATACTTTCTTCAATTTTAGTCTGAATTTTGCAATAAGGAGTTCATGATCTAGTCAAGGCTATGGTTTTTCCAGTGGTCATGTATGGATGTGAGAGTTGGACTGTAAAGAAAGCTGAGCACCGAAGAATTGATGCTTTCGAACTGTGGTGTTGGAGAAGACTCTTGAGAGTCCCTTGGACTACAAGGAGATGCAACCAGTCCATTCTGAAGGAGATCAGCCCTGGGATTTCTTTGGAAGGAATGATGTTAAAGCTGAAACTCCAGTACTTTGGCTACCCCATGCAAAGAGTTGACTGATTGGAAAAGACTCTGATGCTGGGAGGGATTGGGGGCAGGAGGAAAAGGGGACGACAGAGGATGAGATGGCTGGATGGCATCACCGACTCAATGACATGAATTTGAGTGAACTCCGGGGGATGGTGGTTGACAGGGAGGCCTGGCATGGTGCGATTTATGGGGTCGCAAAGAGTCGGACACAGCTGAGCAACTGAACTGAACTGAACTGAACTGATCCAAGCCACAGTCAGCTCCTGGTCTTGTTTTTGCTGACTGTATAGAGCTTCTCCATCTTTGGCTGCAAAGAATATAATCAATTTGATTTCTGTATTGACCATCTGATGATGTCCATGAGTATAGTCTTCTCTTGTGTTGTTGGAAGAGTGTGTTTGTTATGACCAGTGAGTTCTCTTGGCAAAACTCTGTTAGCCTTTGACCTGCTTCATTCTGTTTTCCAAGTCAAATTTGCCTGTTACAACATATATCTCTTGAGTTCCTACTTTTGCATTCCAGTCCCCTATAATGAAAAGGACATCTTTTTTGGGTATTAGTTCTAGAAGGTCTTGTAGGCCTTCATAGAACCTTTCAACTTCAGCTTCTTCAGCATTACTGGTTAGTGTATAGACTTAGATTACTGTGATATTGAATGGTTTGCCTTGGAAATGAACAGAGCTCATTCTGTCATTTTTGAGATTGCACCCAAGCACTGCATTTCAGACTCTTTTGTTGGCTCTGAAGGCTACTCCATTTCTTCTAAGGGATTCTTGCCCACAGTAGTAGATATAATGGCCATCTTAGTTAAATTCTCCCATTCCAGTCCATTTTAGTTCACTAAAATCATTAAAATTTAGTTTATTTTGGTTCACTAAAATGCTGATTCCTAAAATGTCAGTGTTCACTCTTTCCAAGTGTTTGACCACTTCTAATTTACCTTGATTCATGGACCTAACATTCCAGATTCCTATGCAATATTGTTCTTTATAGCATTGGACTTTACTTCCATTACCAGTCACATCCACAGCTGGACATTGTTTTTGCTTTGGCTCTTCTCTTCATTCTTTCTGGTGTTATTTCTCCACTCTTCTCCAGTAGCATATTGGGCACCTACTGACCTGGGGAGTTCATCTTTCAGTGTCCTATCTTTTTGCCTTTTCATACTGTTCATGGGGTTCTCAAGGCAAGAATACTGACGTGGTTTGCCATTGCCTTCTCTAGTGGACCACATTTTGTCAGAACTCTCCACCATGACCTGTCCATTTTGGGTGCATGGCTCATAGTTTCATTGAGTTAGACAAGGCTGTGGTCCATGTGATCAGTTTAATTAGTTTTCTGTGTTTGTAGTTTTCATTCTGTCTGCCTCTGAGGGATAAGGATAAAAGCCTAATGGAAGCTTCCTGATAGGAGAGGGTTAAGCCACTTGTTTGACGACTTCCAGGATTACTCACTGTTATAAATGATAGAAAAAATCATTTGTAAAAATGGATAACATACCATCAAGCTCCTATTGTGCCTGTTTCCTCACCTGGTGTGCACAGACACTTAAAATATATTAATACTGTGGATAAAGAAGCCCTCAAGGTTACTTATCACAATGCAGGCTTTTGTGGGGGCCTCTGAGTACTGAAATCATTTAACTGTAATGAATATTTTTCTGTGCTTAATTTTTTTGAAAAGTGTTAGCAAATGAACCCAGATATTCCCAAACTGTGAATATTTAGTCAAACTTCATTCATACCCATCTTATTCTGCATGCTGCATTATAAATTATTAAGATAGAGATAAAATTATAAAATATTCAGGATGATTTTTGCTTACAAAATATCAATCTTTTAGCCTTCCACTGAATATATAAATATGATGATGAGGTGTACATTTGTAAAAAAGGTAATAAAATAAAATTTCACTAGAAATTAGAAAAAAATGTTCAATTGAGTATTATAGGGTAAGAGATTAAAGACATATTTTTTTATTAGTTTGAAAATCTGTCCCTTTCATGAATTGAGAGATGAAAGAAAGTTTTCAGAGTGGCTAATTATAATGATTAAAATTGCATGAAGAGTTTTTGTATTATCTATAAAAATTCAGCTTGCAGATTTTCACAACTATCTCTAGAGTGAATAAAACTATGAATAGGAAATTGTCCCTCAGTTCCTCTCTTTTGGAAGTTTGTTGACTATTTTCACAACAGGTTATGCTTTGCTCTAGGTGAAAATTCCAATTATCTACAAAACATTACCCCCCTGCTTTGTTTAGGGTCTTATATTTATGAAAGATGATGTTTGGTTGTATAGTTATTTGCCAGTTTTTGCTTTTACAGAATCAATAAATCAAACCTGTTCTTTTGGAAAGTCATGGTTATAACTAACTCATAAATTCTATTATCAAAGTGTGTCTTCTTATGCAATTCAGGTTTATATGTAGGACTTCTTCACAAAGGTAAAACTCATGTTCATTTTTACAAAGAAGAGCTAAGGAAAGCAAGGCTTTGGAAAGAACTCATGATGAGAAAACTGAAACATTCCTTTTTCAATAATATAAATGATTGGGGAAGCCCCGATGTCACAGGCATTGTCACATCAGGCACTCTGGCTACAAACCGAGAACCTACATTCATGGTCATTTGCTCTTGTTGGCTAAATTGGTCAAACATTTACTCTTTTCTACTGTTCTTTAGGCCCTGGACTTAGTGCTAGTAACAGCATTCTCAGCTGCAAACAGCAGATATTAACTTTGGTTTGTGGCTACACTAAGTCACTTCAGTTGTGTCAGACTCTTGTGACTCCGTGGACCATAGCCTGCCAGGCCCCTCTGTCCATGGGGTTCTCCAGTCAAGAATACTGGAGTAGGTTGCCATTTCCTACTCCATAACTCTTGGAGTTATGCATAAGTAGTTTTTACTTATGCAGAAAAAATAATTCCTAGAAGAACATCAGGGAGCTTCCTGAGTCAGTAAGATTATTGGGGAACAGGGCGAAGAAACACGGAGAGCCAGGGAAACTAGGCAGCAAGAACATAGTTCATCTAACCATTGAGACTGTATAGTTGGGATGATGTAATAGGAATTGGAACCACTGAAGCACTCACTGGTGACGTCACTGACACTACAGGTAGACTCCTCTGTCATGCTACTGATCCCTTAAATTCTGTGAATGTAGACCCCAGATTGGATAAGTTTAGGTCAAATCCATGCCCTGACTCAGAAAAAGTAGAAACAACTGACTTTAGTTTCCAAAAAGAAATGTGGAGCTTTCCCTCCCGCTGATTTTGGAATTTCCTCAAAAGGAAAATGTATTTCATTTCTGGGTAGCCAAAGCTGAACAAACTCCACTAAGCTCCAGCCCTTTAGTTCTCCAATATTTATCACTTTCTTAAACTTGTAGCTCCAAAACATATAATGCAACTACTCCTTCATAGAATCCATATACTCCTCCCCCTCATAAACACGCACACACTCCCTCTTCAAATTTTATCCGATGGTTCCTCAAGCAAGGACTTTGGAATGATATCCATTCTCTAGTTTTGTCAAAATCCTGAATGGATAGTCTGGTATCTATGCATTAACTTTTAGTTTTCTGTCACCACAACCTTGACATTCAATAACGGGAGTTAGGAAGACGAATGGAAAGGAAAAATAGTTAAAATATATACATGACACAGCAAGGGGCTTCCCTGATAGCTCAGTTGGTAAAGAATCTGTCTTCAATTCAGGAGACCTGGGTTCGATCCCTGGATTGGGGAGATCCCCTGGAGAAGGGAAAGGCTACCCATTCCAGTATTCTAACTTAGAGAAATCCATGGACTGTAGTCCATGGAGTCATAGAGTCGAACACGACTGAGCGACTTTCACTTTCACTTTCATGACACAGCAAGAAGGGAAGAGCAAAAAAAATGCTACAGCAGTTGTTTTGATAGCTAGTCACAACAATATAACTTTTCTCCTTTTCATTTTACCTTCAATCTGTGCTTCAGCAAGTTGAAGTTCTTTATTCAATGACATAATATAAACCTTTATTTTTGAGAAATCTGTATCTTGACATTGTTAATAACATGGCATTCCGCTGAATTTAAACACTGGACCTAGCTGTACAAAGAAGTATCACAGGGATTACTTGGTTTTTTTATTGTTGAGAGTATTTGTTTGTTTGTTTTTAGCATCTCTACCCTTCCAATTTTTCCTAACATGGAGATTCCAAAAAGGCTAGGTAGAA
>NW_011495032.1:21368670-21370509 GCF_000754665.1 Bison bison bison | reverse complement strand
TCAATAAAAACCATTTCTCTTGATGGAAGCGTTAGTTCTTTAGATGGTAAAATTCTCTAAAAAGCAGAGTGAAGAATTATAGAACAGAGGTGCAAACATTTTATCAGTGGGTAATTTTATTTATGAAAGGTGCCACCTCAGTGCCATTCCTTTGGAATTTGAGAAGAAACAACAACGTATATTGGTTTAAAATATACATTAGTTCAAAAGATTCATAGATCCTTGTAGGAGAGCATTTCTATTTGACAGAGTGATTGTCCATCTGACACATTACCAGAGTCTTAAATGGCCATTTTACTATTCTATAAGTGAAACTGAGCAAGGTTCTGTGGGGCTTTCCCAGGGACAGACACCCTCTATCCTCCCTACCATGACCCTTGTTTCTTGTTTATAGAAAAGTTTTAGCCTTCCAGGCCTTCTCCAAATTTCAAAGACCAAACTTAATCAGAGAAGTAAGGAAATGCAGAAACAAAGGAAAACAAGCAAGCCAAAACAATACTAGTTTAGCTATAAAACAAAGTCAGGGAACTTTAGTTCCTCCTCAAGGGATATCTTGAGCCCTGTCCATGAGTTGTTTTGCAGATACTAAAACCTCCACCAGGTAGAAGTTAACTGCATGCTGACCACCCATAGGTAGACTCTAGACAGGTTGGAACCAATTTTGATGATTCAAATTCACAGAACATCACCCTGTTACTTCACCATCAACCAATCAGAGAATTGTTCATGAGCTGATCATATACATTGTGACCCTCCACTGTCTTTAAAACCTTTCCCTGAAAGCCACTGGGGACTTCGAGTCTTTTGAGCATGAGCTGCCTGTTCTGGCTTGGTCCAGTGAGCAGGCCCAAGTTTGGTTTGCTAATAATGTTAGGCCACCTGTTTTGGAAGATGGGGTACATAAATGAAATAAAACCCAATGGAAATTAATCAGATGCCTTAATTTTTTATTGGAAAGCAAGTAGAAGTATTTATGTGTGAAATATCTTCATTGTGTTTAAACATTCAGTCAGTCTATGGAAGATGGGGATGAGACAAACATGATAAGCAAGAAAATCAAAACTGCCAATTCAGAAGACACAGGAGACATGGGTTTGATCCCTGGGTTGGGAAAATCTCCTGGAATAGGAAATATTTCAGGGTTCTCCTGAAATAGGAACCCATTCCAGCATTCTTGAGTGGGAATTTCCAAGGACATAGGATCCTGGCAGGCTACAGTCCATAGAGTTCCAAAGAGTCAGACACAACTGAGCCACTGAGCATGCACACGTAAGAAAATAGTATCTCTGGAAAGCCCTGGTGGTCCAGTGGATAGGAATCCACCTGCCAATGCAGGAGACATGGGCTTGATCCTTGGTCTGGAATGATGCCACATGCCATGAAGCAGCTAGGCTAAGCCAGGCCCTGCACCACAACTCCTGAGCCCTCATTCTAGAACCAATGAGCCACAACTACTGAGCCCACACACTCTGGAGACTGTGCTCTGCAACAAGACAAGCCACAATGAGAAGCCTGCATACCACAACTAGAGAGTAGCCTCCAATTTCTATAACTAGAGAAAGTCCCCGGGCAGCAACAAAGACCCAGAGCAACCAAAAAGAAAATGAAAATAATATCTCAGTTTTCCAGGTAATTGTCTCATTCTTGGAAGATTCAATTGATTGGTATTACTATGTCTATGTCTGCTTTATTGACTATGCAAAAGCCTTTGACTGTGTGGATCACAATAAACTGGAAAATTCTGAAAGAGATGGAATACCAGACCACCTGACCTGCCTCTTGAGAAACCTGTATGCAAGTCAGGAAGCAACAGTTAGAACTGGACATGGAACAACAGAC
>NW_011495032.1:21360850-21368570 GCF_000754665.1 Bison bison bison | reverse complement strand
GCAAAAGCCTTTGACTGTGTGGATCACAATAAACTGGAAAATTCTGAAAGAGATGGAATACCAGACCACCTGACCTGCCTCTTGAGAAACCTGTATGCAAGTCAGGAAGCAACAGTTAGAACTGGACATGGAACAACAGACTGGTTCCAAATAGGAAAAGGAGTACGTCAAGGCTGTATATTGTCACCCTACTTGTTTGCAGAGTACATCATGAGAAACGCTGGGCTGGAGGAAGCACAAGCTGAAATCAAGATTGCCGGGAGAAATATCATTAAGCTCAGATACACAGAGGACACCACCCTTATGCCAGAAAGGGAAGAAGAACTAAAGAGCCTCTTAATGGAAGTGAAAGAGGAGAGTGAAAACGTTGGCTTAAAGTTCAACATTCAGAAAACTAAGATCAAGTCATCTGGTCCCATCCTTTCATGGCAAATAGATGAGGAAACAGTGGAAACAGTGGCTGACTTCATTTTTGGGGGCTCCAAAATCACTGCAGATGGTGACTGCAGCCATGAAATTAAAAGATGCTTACTCCTTGGAAGGAAAGTTATGACCAACCTAGACAGCATATTAAAAAGCAGAGACATTACTTTGCCAACAAAGGTCCATCTAGTCAAGGCTAAGGTTTTTCCATTGGTCATGTATGGATGTCAGAGTTGGACTATGAAGAAAGCTGAGTGCAGAATATTGATAATTTTGAACTGTGGTGTTGGAGAAGACTCTTGAGAGTCCTTTGGACTGCAAGGAGATCCAACCAGTCCATCCTAAAGGAGATCAGTCCTGGGTGTTCATGGGAAGGACCGATGTTAAACCTGAAACTCCAATACTTTGGCCACCTGATGCAAAGAGCTGACTCATATGAAAAGACCCTGATGCTGGAAAAGATTGAGGGCAGGAGGAGAAGGGGCTGACAGAGGATGAGATGGTTGGATGGCATCACTGACTCAATGGACATGGGTTTGGGTGGACTCCTGGAGTTGGTGATGAACAGTGAGGCCTGGAGTGCTGTGATTCATGGGGTTGCAGAGTCAAACACGACTGAGTGACTGAACTGAACTGACTATGTCTATAGGTAAATTGGGAACTCAGGAAAGAAAGAATCCTTAGCTTTCTGCAAGCAGTGCATCTGTGTAAAGAAGCCCTGCTTTCTCAGATCAGGAATGCCCTGCAAAGAGCTGATGCTGAAGACTGGAATATGAAAGCCAGGGTATCCCTGCTTTGCATACTAAGTCGCTTCAGTCATGTTCGACTCTTTGTGACCCCCATGGCCCACCAGGTTTCTCTGTCCACAGGATCCTACAGGCAAGAATACTTGAGTAGGTTGCCATTTCTTTCTCCAGGGGATCTTCCTGACCCAGGGATCAACCCACATCTCCCACATTGTAGATGGAGTCTTTACCACTGAGCCACCAGAAGCCCAGAATCAGGCATACACTTCAACTAAATATGACATTAAAGCAGTGGATTGAGGGGGAGAAATGATATATATTTAGTTTTATAACATATTCAGCTTTGCTTCTTTAAAAAGTTTACCTGGAAAAAGGTCAGAGAACCTCTGAACCCCAATGAACACCATCAACAGTTTAGTCTGATTGGATTCAGAGAACTGTGGTCTTATTAGAATTCTTCTACATTCCATTGATGTTTTGCTGTCACATGTGAAAATTGAGATTTTCAGTCCCACGTATCCTCCTTACAGTTCTAAACTATTTTTTCCTACATCATTCAAGAGTCAAGAACTTCTAGGAAACAATGTGATGGGAAGTAAGGGTGGGGACAAAATAATGCCATTCTGTCAGTAGTAGTCACAAGTGTGTGTGTGTGTTAGTTGCTCAGTAATGTCCAACTCTTTGCAAACACAAGGTCTGTAGCCTGTCAAATTCCTCTGTCCCTGTAAGCTCCTAGACAAGAATACTGGAGAGGATTGCCATTTCATTCTCCAAGGGATTTTTCTGACCCAAGGATTAAACCTTGGTTTCCTGCATTGTAGGGAGATACTTTACAGTCTAAGCCACCAGAGAAGCCCCCCAAAATGAAAGTGTTGGTCACTCAATCTTGTCTGAATCTTTGTTACCCCATGGACTGTCAGCCATCAGGCTCCTCTGTCTATGGAATTCTCCAGGCAAGAATATTGAAGTGGATACTCATTCCCTTCTCCAAGGGATCTTCCTGACCCAGGGATCAAACCCAAGTCTCTTGCATTGCAGGGAGATTCTTTACCAGCTGAGCCACCAAGGGAAGGTTCAGTAATCAGAGGAGGGATCTCATCTATCCCATATTTTTAGAACTGTGACTTTTGATGTACTCTACTGGTTCAAGGTCTTGGAGAACCAGGGCAGGAGAGGAGAAGAACATCCCGCCTCACTTATCAGAATCGTGAAAGAATTCCCAATAGATACCCAAATTTGTACTAGTATCAGAGTACAGCAGCCTTCTTTCCAGCTGGTCATCCAAGTGGACAGTGAGCTGTACAAGAGATAGCTATGGATTCAATATCAAGATGCATCTGGCCAAGACACACCTCATTTGCATATTCATACAGAGGAAAGACTGTATTGTATGGGAAAAAAAGGCTGTGAACAGGATAAAGAAAACATAATTCTGAAGACTTTGAGTATGAAGAGATGTTTGGAAAATAGGAAAATAGTATATAGTCAGGTTAATTCATTCAACAAAGATTTATTATGTGCCTAATATATCCAGGCATTGTTTGTCTCTGGTAGAGTTAATAAAAAAAAAGATATACATAATTCTTACCCTCATAAAACTTCAGTCTAGATGGAGATATCATCAAATAAACAGGCATTTATAATATCATGAAGTAAGTTTGGGGGTTTCCCTGATGACTCAAGTGGTAAAGAATCTGCCTGCAATGCAGGAGACCCAGGTTCAATCCCTGGGTTGGGAAGATCCCTTGGAGGTGGAAATGGCAACCCACTCCGGTTTTCTTGCCTGCGACATCCCATGGACAGAGGCGCCTGGCAGGCTATAGTTCTTGGGGTTGCAAAGACTTGGACAAAACTGAGCATGCATGAGCATGCAGTAAGTTTTACAAAATTGTGTAAACTGCTACTGAAACATACAAAAAGAACACAATCCAAATTGGGGAAGTTTGAAGACTTGGTCAGTGATGAGGTCTTAGATAAAATAGCATCTAAATTAAAACCTAATGAATAAGTAGGGGTTAACTTGGTGAACTGAACTGAACTGAACTGAACTGAACTTGGTAAATGGCCAAAGAGGATTGATGTATAAGAAGATAATGACTGGATGGAGGAAAACAAGGGAAACCAGGAATGGAGCGTGAGTAGACAGAGATGGGGTTGGTGAAATGACTGGACAAGTCAGGGGTAGAGGAGTCAAGGTAAATGTGAGAGAACATGAGAAGCCTCAAGACACATTAAAGAGCACAAACTTTATCTTGAGCTCAATATAAAGCCTTAAATACTTGTTTTAGAGAGCAGCATGATCATTTGGGGGCTTGAAACCACTGTTTTGAGGCAGTGTAGAGAATTATCTAGAGGTAGGTAAGTGGAAACAATGCGAATAAGAGGAGATTGTCATCATCAGGAATGATCATGGCCTGAAATGAAGTCTAAAGAATACTGACATGGAAAGAAATGCGTAGAATTTACCGAAGATTACAAAGTGCAAGCAAAAATATTTGGCAGTTTTCTGATATGCATGATGAGAAAGACAAACAAATCTAGGACAACCTAGGCTTCTCTGACTTGGGTTACTTAGTGATGGAGATTCCGTCTGCCATAAGAGAGAACAAATATAGACCAGATGAGTGCTGAGGGGATGCCCAGTTAAATTTATGATATATTGAATTGGAATTTTCTGTGACATATTTGAGTGGAAATGTCTAAAAGGTAGTTGGAGATAGGAATCTGAAGTCTGGAGAGATGACCGGGCAAGGGCTCTAAATTCATAGTTGCTGACATACAGACTGTCAGTGAGGGCACTGTGCTGTCTGAGATCAGGTAGGAAGAATGTACAGACTGAGAAGGGATGAAAGGCGCATCTTCACCTGGGAGGATGGAAAACCCTTCGGCTGTAAAGATGGGAAGAGGCAGAGATGAGAGCAGACGCAAGTCAGGGTGTTGTATGTAAGTCAGAAATTAGACTATATTTTGTGAGAACTGGGAGGCCAGGTCATGACTGGGAATGTTCATCAAGGGGAATATAAGAGAGAGGAGCAACCAGAAAACAGGATTGTGAGAGGCTTGATGTCTGGGAATTTATAGCCAGTTCACACTATAGGTCGGAGGAAGCCCTTTCTCTCTTTCCCAGTCAGAACTCTCAGCAGCCCTGGTTGTAGACTCAGAAGGAACACCCAGGAAAGGATTGAGTGATGAAAAGAGATGACAGAAATTGTGATGCACACAAGCCAATTTTCAGAGCAAAGAACAAATGGAAACAGGACTACGTGTTTCACTAGACAAAAAGTATCCTGCCCTCTCCATTCTTTTGGAAATACTTTCTCAAAAGACAGATTACTTATACTGCAAGACAGATCAGGATAGTATTGTGTTATTGTTATTACTGTTGTTTTTTTAAACCGAAGTTTAGGATACACTCATCCAGAAAGATGAAAAAAGCAAAGCAAAACAAAACAATAAAATCAGGTTATTTTTGGACTTTTCTGTAACACTAAACAAAAGAAAATAGAGTTTGAGGGGGGAAAAGTGACTAAAGGTAATTGCATGCATTTGTCAATATTTTGTATTTATTGTTTTTAAAAAATACTTTGTTACTCACAACATCCAATTGAGGATATATAAAGCTTGAACAAACCATCCCCAATCAGAGCAGCTTCAGCAACTCTTAACATCTTTGCAGTTCAACAAGGATCGTTCCACTTGTCTGTTCATCTGCCTAGGAATCTGGAGAGGTGGTTGCTTTTGGTGGAGACAGAGGGGGGAGGCTCCATCTTTTCTTAGTATTTGTCTTCAGGGTTCTGTAGGTAGCAAATGTCAGGAGGACTTGTTCCAGCATTATCTGACTATAGAAATAGTCTTCCAAATTGATTTGCTCTTTTGTTTCCTTCAAAATACCCAACACCTTTTCTCAGCTACTGTTTGTGCTGAGAAAGTTCTAGTTAAGGATCCCTTGATTCTCTCTGCTTTAATATCCAACCAGTAACTCTGGTACTGGCCTATGCGGGAATTTCCAGGTGGCTCAATGGTAAAACATCCACTTGTCAATGGAGGAGACACAGGAGATAGATGTTCAATCCCTGGGTCAGGAAGATCCCCTGGAGGAGGAAATGGCAACCAACTTCAGAATTCTTGCCTGGAAAATTCCATGGACAGAGGAGCCTGTCTGGCTGTAGTCCACAGGGTGGCAAGTCAGATAAGACTGAGCCCACGCGCACACACAGAAACTCTCACGCAGAAACTTTTCTAATTGTTTCTCAGTACATGTGAAGTTTTTGTTTGTATAGTTTTCAGGGAGAGCCACTGGGAACAATATCCTCTAAATTCTTATGGGTTCATAACTCTTGTGACTTTTATTACTGAAGGTCAGTTTGGCTCTGTGTAAAAACTTTGGCTTGCATTTTTCTTAGCGTAAAATATTTTAACACAGATTCAGATCAATCTAACTTTCTTTCCTTTGTCTTTTTATCTGAATATTCATAGGTCCCTCACCCTTTGTTATGGAGTTGCAAAGAGATGAACACAACTTAGTGACTGAACAGCAACAACAACTCTCTTTGTTATTAAAATACAATAGATATATTGGAATATTCCTTGGTGCTAACAATATTGGGTAAACTTTTCAGGCTGTCCTTTCGATAAGTAGGATTGTTTTCTCTCAGGAAATTTTCTTGAATGATAGTCTTTAGTATTTGTTCTTTTCTATTGCTTTGCTTTTCTTCTTTTGGGCTACTTTCATAGATGTGCTGAATTATTCTTACCTTGCCTCTCTCCTATTTTCCCTCTTAAATACTTGTCTCCTTTTTTGTTTGTTTTCTGTTTATGTCCTTTGAATCTCCAATTTTCTTGTACTTTCTATGTTGTCTATTTTTACTTGATAGTGAAGTATTTCTAAAATGTTTACTTAAAAAATCCTCTCCAATTCTGTCAGCTGTCTTTGCATTTGCATTTATTTGGAATTAAAAGTTTATATTTAATCTGTGGAAACAAAATAAAGATAATCTTAAATAATGTTCAGGCTTAAAAAATAAAATTGAAGATCTATTCAACAGACTTTGAGGTAAAGAAAACAAAAAGTTTGAGAATATAGTATTCTTGAAAGATTCCATAGACACTGAAGCCAGTTAAACAGAGACATAAATAAAAATAATTGTAAATAATTGTAAACCTAACAAAATTCTAAATGCAAATGTTGTTATGTAATATTTTTGAGTAAATCAGAAAATACAACTTGTACACTTAATTCATTCAATGTGTACATGAGCATAAAGAAACAAAATGTTAACCATTAAAATATTAGGGAAAGTACAAAATTTGCTGCAAGAGGGTTTACCATTGACATGTATTTTTATAAATGTATTATGGCCATGTAACCATAGAGCTTGGGCTTCCCACGTGAGTTACTGTTACTGGATGCATGCTATGGTGTCTGATACTTTGGGACGTCATGGACTGTAGCCCGCCATTTTCCTCTGTCCATGGGATTCTCCAGGCAAGAATACTGGAGTGGGTTACCATTTCCTCCTCCAGGGTATCTTCTTGACCCAGGGACTGAGCCACCTGGGAAGCCCCCAGAGGTAAAGAATCTGCTTACCGATGCAAGAGATACAAGGGACACAGGTTCAGTCCCTGGGTCAGGAAGATATCCTGGGGGAAGAAATGGCAATCCACTCCAGTATTCTTACCTGGAAAATCCCATGAAAAAGGAGCCTGGCAGGCTACAGTTCACGGGGTTGCAAAGAGTCAGACACAACTGGGAAAAGGCACACAGCCATAGAGCCTGACATTTGATTAATAGAAATTTCCAAAACTTATTTAAAGACAGCAGATTTTGAAATAACATAATAATTATAGAAAATATATAATTATAAAAAAATTCTTATTAAATACAATGTTAACAAGTCTAGTAATTTTTACATAAGACAAATTTCTATACTGTTTAAATATTGCAAAATTTGTAAGCATCTTAATTGACAAAGTCAGTGCAGTCATGTATCAAAAACCTGACAAGGATACCACACACACACACACACACACACACACACACCACAGACCAGTTTCATTTGTAAGTAAAGAAACCTATTCTTTGGACATTCTATACTAAAATATATAATATATATTATAACATATACTACTATTCTAGTATATGCTATATTAGCAAATCTTTCAAAATATTTTCTTAATTTTTTCCAATTCCAAAAGTAATACATGCCATAACAACTAAAATAACCTAAGAATAAAATTCTAATGACTAGTATCCCAAGGACTGTTAAGAAAATGATATTCCAAGAGCAAGTAAGTTTTATTCCCATGACATAAAAATGTTTTAATATTAGAAATTAATTAGTGTCCATGGAGGTCTTCATTATCTTAGAATAATAGGAACTTATCTTTAAGTTAATTCAGTTAAAATAAACTGTATATTCATAGTTCAGTTCAGTTCAGTTCAGTCGCTCAGTCGTATCCGACTCTTTGCAACCCCATGAAACGCAGCACGCCAGGCCTCCCTGTCCATCACCAACTCCCGGAGTTCACTCAGACTCACCTCCATCGAGTCA
>NW_011495032.1:21344414-21360750 GCF_000754665.1 Bison bison bison | reverse complement strand
CCATCGAGTCAGTGACGCCATCCAGCCATCTCATCCTCTGTCGTCCCCTTCTCCTCCTGCCCCCAATCCCTCCCAGCATCAGAGTCTTTTCCAATGAGTCAACTCTTCACATGAGGTGGCCAAAGTACTGGAGTTTCAGCTTTAGCATCATTCCTTCCAAAGAAATCCCAGGACTAATCTCCTTCAGAATGGACTGGTTGGATCTCCTTGCAGTCCAAGGGACTCTCAAGAGTCTTCTCCAACACCACAGTTCAAAAGCATTAATTCTTCGGCACTCAGCCTTCTTCACAGTCCAACTCTCACATCCATTCATGACCACTGGAAAAACCATAGCCTTCACTAGACAGACCTTTGTTGGCAAAGTAATGTCTCTGCTTTTCAATATGCTATCTAGGTTGGTCATAACTTTTCTTCCAAGGAGTAAGCATCTTTTAATTTCATGGCTGCAGTCACCATCTGCAGTGATTTTGGAGCCCAGAAAAATAAAGTCTGACACTGTTTCCCCATCTATTTGTCATGAAGTGATGGGACCAGATGCCATGATCTTCGTTTTCTGAATAGGTAGTTTCAAAAAAAATTTTTTTTAAGTATTGGGACTTTATCTAAAACAGAAATACATTTATGAAATGTGTTCATTTATAGCTAACAAAATATAGCTTGGGATTAAAATATGAACTAATTTCCAGTCTAAAATAAAAATAAATGTAAAGAATTTTAAAGTATTTCTCCAATAAAATTATATGGAAACATTTTCCTAATTATCCTAGAAAAGTCCTTCTGGCAAAATTTCTGGAGAACTACGATTAGTTTCCAAGGAATTTTTGATTCCCTTAGAGTCAAAGCATTTTCTCTCAAAAGCATTAATGTCATTAACCTTTTTGATGTTTTCTTCTTTACAGACTGTATGGCTTAAATCTCTCAGAACCTCGTGTGTCACTGGATTTCAGCATGACTTTAGGAGTTGCTCAACTTTTTTTTCAATTTCATTAAATGATATATATTTTCTAATATTCACTATTTTGTTCTACAATTCATTGAATTGTGTAATAATGTCTAAAATCAATATAACACATAAAATTAATATTATTACAATGAGATAAGTTCAAAGAAAAGGACTAAATTTAAAAATGTTCAATTATCAGTGAATATTTTTGGATACTGATGACACTGTGCCCTTATGTAATCTTAGGAGCTCAAGGAACTTAATAAATAATGTATCAGTGAGACCATGTATTTTCCCCTCCCTCCTACCTCATGTACATCATAAATCTTTATTTCATCATATGAAAGGGGGGAAATGTGATATGTATCTCAAAAGTTTCATATAAAAGCATTCAGAAAAAAACAAATACACTATTATGAAAAAAAAATCAAATGCACTAGATACATAATTCTTCAGCAAGAGCTTTTAAAATCTTAAATTAATACTTGTTTGGCTAATGGGGAAGCACAAAGCATTATCATCAAAAAACTGGTCTAAAGATAAAGTTGATTTCTAGCACCACAGCTATTTAACATAATTTTGGAAGTTCTGATCAAATCAATAAGATAGGAGAAATGAATGAGGCAAATTTCTTGGAAATGGATAAAATTATTAATGTTTAAAATGAAATGATTGTATAATTAGAAAAACTAAGAGGATAAACTAAAATATTACTGAAACAACAGGGAAATTGCTCTTCTTTAAGCAGCAAAAATCAGGTCAAAAAGTACTTAGGAGTTATTCTAATCATAATAGCAGAAAAATACATAAAATATTTAGCCAAATGATAAACAGAACCCACATGAAGAAAGGTATACAACTTTCAGTTCAATTCAGTCACTCAGTTGTGTCCAACTCTTTGTGACTCCATGAGCCGCAGCACACCAGGCCCTTCTGTCCATCACCAACTCCCGGAGTCCACCCAAACTTATGTCCACTGAGTCGGTTATGCCAGGCAACCATCTCATCCTCTGTCATCCCCTTCTCCTCCTGCCCTCAATCTTTCCCAGCATCAGGGTCTTTTCATATGAGTCAGCTCTTTGCATCAGGTGGCCAAAGTATTGGAGTTTCAGCTTCAACATCAGTCCTTCCAGTGAACACCCAGGACTGATCTCCTTTAGGATGGACTGGTTGGATCTCCTTGCAGTCCAAGGGACTCTCAAGAGTCTTCTCCAACACCACAGTTCGAAAGCATCAATTCTTCGGCGCTCAGCTTTCTTCATAGTCCAACTCTCACATCCATACATGACCACTGGAAAAACTATAGCCTTGACTAGACGGACCTTTGTTGGCAAAGTAATGTCTCTGCTTTTTAATATGCTGTCTAGGTTGATCATAATTTTCCTTCCAAGGAGTAAACATATTTTAAATTCATGGCTTCAATCATCATCTGCAGTGATTTTAGAGCCCCCCAAAATAAAGTCAGCCACTGTTTCCACTGTTTACCCATCTATTTGCCAAGAAGTGATGGGACTGGATGCCATACAACTTTACTGAAGAACATAAAGAAGACAAATAAATGTAGAAATAAATATGTTACTGGAAGGAAAGATTGATATTGTCAAGATGTTATTTGCCTTCATATAATTTATACAAGTAATACAATCATAATCCCTTCATGAGAAACCTCATAAAATAATTCTAATTTTCATCTGGAATAATACACTGATGAAATCAGCCAAGAAGAAGAAATGAAAAAGCAAGTAGTGAAGGAAACTTGCATTATCAGAAATAAAAATATAACATTACCATAGTGAGACATACAAAGGTATTTGCTCAGGACATGACACATCACTGGTACAGAATGGAAACTCTAGAAAAACGATGTTTACACACACTCACAGTATAACGAGATACCATATAAATTATAATGGTGACACATAAAATCAGTAAGAAAGTAATTAGCAAATAATCCTGGAACACTTTTAATTGGAAAGCTATAATTATTAGAATCAGAGCCACTCAACAGGTAAATAAAATTGGATCTGTTTTTGGAAACTGGGACAATAGGAACCTCTAGGTACCTATTTTTTGAAAGTCATTCAGGGTTGAAATTGTACAAAAGGAGGTATGAATGCAAAAATGATTAAAAAATGAACTGGTAGAAACTTTGACGAATTAATATGCTTATGGACAGAAAAGGAAAGAGCCTGTGAAGAATATAGAACGCGAACAGTAGCAGGAAAGAAGTATTATAAGAAATTTTATTTAGAAATAATTGCACCTCAATAAACCTCACTGGCTATTATACTTCCCCTGTACAAGGTTGTGCACGCATGCTCATTTGCTCAGTTGTGTCCAAATTTTGCCTCATATGGACTGTAGCCCATCAGGTGCCTCTGTCTATGGAATTTTCCATAGAGAACTGTAGCAGGTAGCCACTTCCTATTCAGGGGATCTTCCTGACCCAGGAATCAAACCCAAATCTCCTGAGTCTTCTGCACTGGGAGGCAGATTCTTTACCACTCAGTCACCTGGGAAGCCAGCATGCTACTGTAAGAAACTTTAAATACATTAAAGAGCTTGAAGAAAACAGTGGATTTGACAATAGATTAGTCACTGGTATTTTGTGAGAGAGCAAAAATTTACAAGTAAAGGATAAAGTAGTAGAGAATTGAATTCAAAGGTAGATTTGGTATTTAAATTATTTGGCTTTGAAACAGAGTCGAGGTGACAAAAGTATGTTTATAGACCAACATGATAGGCACTTCCAAGTTTTTTAATCTTTATTTTTGCATTTAACCTTATAACACATTATCTTTGGTGTTAGGGGGGTGGGTTTTTACTGACATGGTTTACATGGTGCAGGTCATTCGAACAGTGGTATAACCAACACCACAATCAAGATTATAGGATATTTTTATCACCCTCAAAATTTCCTGTCTCTTTACAGTAAGTCCTCACCCTACCCTGAACCTCTGGCACCCACTGATTCGTTTTCAGTCCCTACAGCTTTGCCTTTTCTAGAGTGTAATATAAACAAATAGTATACAGCTTCTTGAGTCTGACTTAGCATAATACTATTGAGATTCATCCATGTACCTTCTTTATTGCTGAGAATAGTCTATTTTACAAGTCTGACATGATTTCATTGCCACTGAAGTAATCCTTATAACTAACTATCGAGGGAAATGCCATTATTTCCATTTTATTGGAAAGCAAACTCTGGATTGATGATGCCAATCAGCTTCCTGAGATCCAGGGTAATAGGAGCTAGACCTGGAATTTATACCCAGGCCTGTCTAAATTCAAGACACAGGGACAGCCCACACCTTAGAGACTTTAAAAAAAAAAAAGGAGGGAATGATAGCAGGTCCAGAAGATGGAGCAGATGATTTTTTAAAATTTTATTAAAATGCATCTTTCATTGAAAACAAAATGTTTCTGATAAAACAAACTTGTGCTTTTTCAAGTTTCACATCTCCGCTATTTTCTTTTGTCTATTTCAATATTTTCAAAGGTACTGTAAAAATTTGGGGTGTTCAGTCCACTTTGCACCCCTGGAACACTTTAAAGAGCTTCAAGCAAATTGAACTTGTTTTGGATCCGTTCCTGGGGGACATTTGCCACAGCCACATGCTTCCATCAAATGTACAGTACATGATCAGAAGGATTCCTGCTATAGATAGAAAAAGGACAAACTGCATTTGAATCTGTTCATTTCTAAATTTAACAGTTCATTTTTGTGTTTATGTAGAGCAGCATCAAAGCTATGCTTTGCCAATACTGGATTTTATTTAATTTTTAGATGTATACTAATTCATCCATTGCCTGACTTCTGAATATCTCATCTCCTCACGGGAATAATTTTGTGCAAATTTAGAAAACAAGTTGATCAGAATTCCCACTGTCTTTGGTCCCACAGCAAATACCCCTCCTTTTTTTGCAAATAATACAGGCACCCTGCAAGGGCCACCACCAGGGAATGTGTTTCACATCACAACACAGATGGCTTGTTTACACCATTTCCCCTGCTCAGGGAAATTTTTAGGGATGAAATCAAATTTTACTTTCCGTGGCATGATGTGTCTTATAATCCCATTCTAGTCAAAACCTGGTTTTGCCCTTGAAGTACAGTAGGAAGCTTTCTGCTTTCTGCTTTCTGCATTCTGCTTTCATTTCTTTCAACATGTGAAGATACACAAGAGGTGGAAAAAATAGTTGCCCACTCCCAACTGCTTGCCAACTTTTAAAGAATTCTTTCAGTAATCATTCTAAAACTCAGCATTCACCTTAATGCTCACAAAGTGATACCTAAACCATCCCTCTTGAATTTGGAGCATTTAACTCATTAATATAGGAGGGTTTCAGATCAGCCTTTTAAACTTTTATGTATTTATTTAATTTGGCCTTGTGGCATGTGGGACCTTAGTTCCCCAACCAGGGACAAGCCCCCTGCATTGGAAGCTCAGAGTCTTAACCCCTGGACTGCCAGGGAAGTCCAGGTCAACCCTTTTAAAGGGGAAGCCTTTTTGATAAAAGCTAGAACGGTTCCCAGACTTTATTATGACTTAGAATCAGTCTAGGAGCTTTTACAATATAGTGATGCCTGGACCCCAGCACCACAATTTTTCATATAATCTTTTAATCATATAAAGTCTGAGCATCAGAATTTATAAAGTTTCCTCGGGAGATTTTAATGAGTAGCCCAGATGAAATACTTTTTTTTAAAACTAGTCTAGAATCTCTAATAAAACATTCAGTAAGATGCCAGTATAGAAATGTATTTGCTTTTTTTCTCACCATTCTTATAAAATATATGCTTGCCATTTAAGGTTATAGGAGTTCATGGATGTGGGAAGGTTTCCATAGTGATGAATATTTATGGAGAAAGTGGCAGCTCTCCTATAGTACACCCAACAGGTTGATGAGCATGCTTGTTAACCTTCTGTAGGAATACGATTCGTATCTAGTGCCTGGAGCAATTTTTGTTCAAGTGTCTTACCCTGAAGGGTGTTCAGGAAGCTCTGTTCCTCAAGTTAAAGAGGGGTCCATTCTCTGATGCTGAAGGACCCACCAAGAAAATTACACTCCTTTTAGAAATTCTAAGCCCAAGTGTCCCAACCTTAGCACTACTTACATCTAGGCCAGATGATTCTTTGACATGGGGCTGTCTATGCATGTAGGATCCTTTTTTTAATTTGTTTTATTGTGGTAAAAGTCACATAATATAAAACATACTATTTTAACCATACTTAACTGTGCAGCTCAGTGGCACTACGTACATTCACATTGCTGTGCAATTCTCACCATCATCTATCTCATGAATTTTTTACCTTCCTAAACTGAAAATCTTTAAAAGTATCCTTGGCCCCTACTGATTAGATGACAGCTTTCTGGTGTGTAAATAGAAATATCTCCAGACACTGCTAAATACCTTCTGTAGAGTCAGAACTGCCCCAAGTTAAGAAACACTGCCCAATGCATATAAATATAATTTTATATCTAGATAGAATTATTGAAGCAGGATCATCATCATTGGAGCATTGTGGTATGCCCACATCTTTGTGATGCTCATTTTTCCACTAAATATAAGTTCTCAAAACCATGACAAAATGTTCTTTTCAAATTGGGATATACACTGTTACATCAATATTATTATGAACTTTTTAAACAACTATCACGAAGGAGTCTCTGCTCTTAGTGTTAGTAGTCTTAGTTTCTGCTCTTAGCTCCAGTATTAGGTAGTATGGGGGACAGAAAATGGAAGGAAAAAATAATAGCATCACTAAGTGGTATTGCTAATGTTAGGCACCCCTTTCCAAATGTTCTGGCCCTTTAGCATCCTGGAATTATTTGTAAGTAGACAGGACTAAACTTGACAGAGTCATAGGAAATTCAATTGAGTTTTTGAATTGAATTTTCTTTTCTTTAATATCACTTCAGACTTTTACAACCTTTGTTCTAAGAATTTGGATAACCTTGTGAGAAAGGTATAAGAAATTAATTTGTCACTAAAATTTTATCTTTATCTTGGAGATCATCTACTTTGTGAACTCTTGACATTTTGCAAGATTCTACCAAAAAGTAGTTATGAATAATAACTTGACTGGAGAATTGGGTCCCAGGGGTATTACTTTGGTTCTTACATTTTTTGTCAGTAAAATTCAATCAATATGACAATAGTTGAAATTACATTCATCTTACATCAACGAGGAAAATGGTAAGGCAGAACAACCTAAACAAATGGACTTAATAAAGAAAAAACACTGAAAAAACTTGAGGACAATGGGGAAGATATAGGAATGAGACAGTTTCCACATGGACTCCTGGAGATTAGGTGAAGAGTCTCAAACACTTTCCAATTCTAAGTGACGATCTCATTAATGAGCAATTTTGTCTACATGCTAAGTGAAAGGTATATCCCATAGTTTGTACTAGAGTTCAGTGGAGACTATCATGAAAGGTAAAGGAGATGTCACAGAAGATCTGGGAATAATCCTGGATTTTGTAGGAAAATTAAATTTTATACAAGTATAGAGAGATGAGAAAAGTGAAAGTCGCTCAGTCATGTCCAACTTTTTGTGAACCCATGGACTGTAACCCACCAGGCCTCTCTGTCCATGGAATTCTCCAGGCAAGAATATTGGAGTGGGTAGCCATGCCCTTCGCCAGGGGATCTTCCCAACCCAAGGATTGAACCCAGGTCTCTTGCATTGCAGGAGGAAACTTTACTGTCTGAGCCACCAGGGAAGCCCAGAGAGATGAAAAAGACAGTCAAACGGTAACAGCAGAGTGGATAATGTCAAAGGAGAAGGAGGAAAGGATAAAGAGAGAAAGGAAGAGGGAGGAGAGAGAAAGAATGTGGGTAAATCAATGTTTTAGAGTAATTTTCTGACAGTTTGAATATGTATAGATCATATTAGTTGGGAAGAGAACTTCTGGGTTAAACCAAGTTTAAAACTATAGAAGGAGGCAAATGAAAAATAACAGTAGAGGAGCAGTATTCAAAGTTTGTAAGTATGTGGGTCAAAAATAGCAAGTGTTTCTGCATCATGGAAAGGGGCTAGGGCTTCTAGGCATGTGTGTTTTATTTGTGTGTGTGTGTGTGTGTGTGTGTGTGTGGTCACAGAAGACTCAATTGTTTTTATTTGGATGAGATAATTTCAGGATATGTGATGTGATTCATTCTCTTCCATATAGTTAGTAGGAACGTTGCTGGGGCTTCGGGATTCCATTCAACAACGCAACAATTAAGAACCTCTGACACACACATGCACCACAGAACTGGCCTGATTTTTCAAGTCTTAAGACATCTAAGAAGCATCTATGATTGCCTGATAGCATGGAGAATTCTCTTTAAATCTTGTATTGAAACAAGATAATACAATAAAAAAATACAAATACAAATAACACATGCTATTCATTTCTAGATATGTATATGGAAGTAAGTGTGGAAATAGACACACACACATGTATATTCTAGTTTCATATACTAGAAGGTAATGCAGCATTGCTATATCAGAATATTTGAATTATGAGTGATGGGCATATTTTAATTTTCCTCTTTATATATATGCATTTCTCAACATTTATCATTATTTAATTAGAAAGAGTATATCATTATTAATTGACATTTATGAACACTTCATCTGAGCCATGCACTATGCTGAATATTTTACATAGCCTATCTCATTAAATTCTTAGAATGTGGGAGATCTTACATTATCCTCATAGTGCAGAGGAGGAAACTGAGATAGGAAAAGTTGAAAATATTCAGGTTCTACAGTTTATAAGTGGGAAAACTAAGACTGAACCCTAGTCATTGTAACTCAAGAGCCTTCACTTTTCACTGTAGAGTGCACTGATTCCCTTAATAAAAATTAGAGGATGGAAATTTGAGAATGTATGGTTAAACCTCAGAAGTATATAAATTCCTCTAAAAACTCTCATAATTCTCTCCATTTTTCTCAATGTATGCCAAATTTTACTTTTTTTTAATTCAATGGGAATTTTATCTATAGGTGTGTGTATGTGTGTGTGTGTTTGTGTGTGTGTGTGTTTCTGTTTTGTAAGTGGCTCTTGACCATTCTTGAGACACCTACATCCAAGGCAGAGTTCACAAGATGCTGTCTCTTTCTAAAAATCAACTGAAATGTACTTTTTAACAGCTTATTTTATTTTCAGACTACAAAGACAAGGTTAAGAAACTCTTTTATATGTAGTAACTACATACTCTTGAAGAGATCAGTTATATATTAGTCTAAATCTTACTTTTTATGAATTTCAGGAACAACATGTAACTAAGTCAAACTAATAATAAAGCTAAAGCTATATATTTCCTTTAAGACATATTTTAAGCAAAAGTACACTATTTTTCATTTTATAAAAATAACCTGAATGTTTTCCATTTCATTTCCAGTGTTGCCTCAAAGTAAAATCTGACTCATATTTTACATGCAGTAAGATTTCTGGGAGAGTCTTTATTTAAACAATTAAAACACGATAGTACAAGAATTGTAAAAGATGTGAGATTGGTGTTTTTATAGTCTATGGTATCTAAAAGGGTGTTTAAAGGATACAAAATCAAATTCTTTCTTCTATAAAATTACTATTTAGGTAATGTTAATCAGAATCAAAACAACAAACTTTCAACTATTGATTTTTTTTAAGAAAAAGCACACTATTTGAACAGTGAGAAAAGACTCTAGAATGATTCACTACCCTTCTGAAATTCTTGCCTTGCCTGTTCCAAACACTTTATTATAGAGAAAAGAAGATTTTCCTTCCTCTCTCCACTTTCTCTCCATCCCCTTGCAGAATAGTCAATTTAAATGAAAAGAAAATTAAAAACAACTATGGTGCCAGGAAGACTGTGTTGAACATAGTTCAAAATAGTTACAGAAGCAACATGTTCTAATAATTTCTATTTGAATTCTTTATTACATATCACAGGGATATAACAAAAACTTTGAGGATCACAAGCTAGCCACTAGATCATATGACCAATGTAATTGAAGCTAAAATTCAATGAAATTTAAGACTACAGTCTTTAAGACAACTCAGCCCTTCATATCTGTAATCTTTAGCTATAGAATAAAGAAAATTTTTTGAATTTTTTTGCACATGATTCAGATTCAAAGATATAGTTATTTTGATATCAAACAGATCTAAAATCAGTATATACATATATATGTATGTAAATTGGCAGAAAATTTGAAAAGAAAACTTAAAATTGTTTACAATTTAACGTGTGTATCAACTTTGCAACAAAGCATTCTGTAGATTTTTAAACCTTTTTTCTAAAATGATATGTCTCTCATTGATATTGTACACAAAAACCTGTAGATTTCAGAACATGCTGCAAATGAAAGGTTATCTTACTATGATGAAAAGCTTAGCTCTGTTAATTTTCAAGTGTAGAATATGTTATCTACTATGGCTTGTTTGATTTTAGCTGACAAATAGAAAACAGATTCAACTTTTGGCTTAGAGTAGATTATATTAATGGACAAGAACGTCTGTTGTCATTTTCCATATTTAGATAAATGACACTCATTGTCCCATTAGGACTGCAACATATTCTTCTTGATTGCTGTTTAGTTTCTTGTAAAACTTGGAACAATTTTGTCATTCAATGAAAGTTTTTAACCCAAAATACCACTAACTGAATGCTTTTCCAACACTTTTAAACCTTTTAACTTTGAGAAACAAAGGTAAAACTTAATAAGTGTTTAATGCAGTGGTATTTATACATTTTCACTGTAGCTTACAATAAGATGTGTATATGTCCTTCTGCCCTCCAGTACAAATATATGTTTGTGTGTATGTCAGGACAACATATATTCTAAAAGTAAACCTTTGGAAAATACCAATAACCCTCACTCACTGCAATTCAATCTAATAGTTTCAGGTTTACAATGTTCTGTATTACTGTATTGTGTTTCATTTTTTAAAAATTATTTATGACTTATTCGATTGATTTTAAGACCCGTAGTGGGTTGCCACTATTATTTTTAAAATATCAACTTCTCTTTTTAAATAGCTAGTTTTAACAATGATCAGAGATGATTTCTATTAGTTATAAAACTTTGGGAAAACTTGAATCCATACTAACCAAAAATACCTTCATAATTGATTCAGGCTTTACTTTTCATCTTTGTCCTATTACCATTGATTGAGAAAGTGAAAGTGAAGTTGCCCAGTCGTGTCCGGACTCTTTGCGACCCTGTGGACTGTAGCCTACCAGGCTCCTCTGTCCATGGGATTCTCCAGGCAAGAGTACTGGAGTGGGTTGCCATTTCCTTCTCCAGGGGATCTTCCCGATCCAGGGATCGAACCCTGGTCTCCTTAATTGCAGGCAGATTCTTTACCATTTGAACTACAGGGAAGTCCTCTTTAAACACAAACAACAAATCTCTAAATAAATTGTTGTCTAATAATCCTTAAGGGCTTCCCAGGTGGCTCAATGGTAAATAACTCGTCTGCCAATGCAGGAGATGCAGGAGACGTGGGTTTGATCCCTGGGTCAGGAAGATCCCCTGGAGGAGGGCATGGCCACCCACTTCAGTATTCTTGCTGGAAGAATCACGTGGACAGAGGAGCCTGGCAGGCTACAATCCATGGGGTCGTGAAGAGTTAAGACATTAGTGAAGCTACTTAGCATGCACACACGCACAATCCCTAAACCCATTTTCTTCAAAAAAAATGCATACCTGTGATAATAGTATTTCTTAATGGAAATGGTGAGGTAGGAGGAGAAGGCATGAGAAGTAAGAGAGAATAAGAAAAGAGTAGAATACTTCCAGCAGCTTGAATTTAATTTATAGCGGTATAAGATTGTTGGAGAGCTTGTTAAAGGTAATTAATTACTGGCTATTGATTGGTGAGCCCTGGCTCTTACCAAGGACAACAGAAAATCTTTTATTAAGTAAATGTAAGCCCCTGAAAATGAAATGAGTTCAAAACAGCTCCCTACTCATTGTTCATAACCAGATGGTGTAGCTGAGAAGTAGTTGCTCTTGGTTGCTATAGACAATCCCATTTTAACCAGTAAACTTTAGCCAGAGACGGACTCAAATAATCTTGTACTTTGCCTATGTATTGATGTCTGAACTGTGTCAAAATTTTAATATGGATATGTGAACTTAAAAAATGATGAAATATAAACCATTGTCTTAGATATTACCCCTACCTAAGATCTATAGTCTTTTCAGACTCTATTTATAATTTTTAATAAAACATATTCCTAATCCAGTTTAAATCCTCACAGCAATAAAATTTCTAATTATCCCTGATTAGGTAAGAATGTTGAGAACAAAGTACTAATTTAATGTCATGCTTCTAGATAGCCATCATAATTCATGTTCAATGTTTTCACTATTATTATTGTGAATGGGTCTAATTTCATAAAAGTATAGAGACAACAAGTTTAAAACCAGAGACAAAGTCTATGTCATTGATAGAATTTTGAAGTGAAATACATTCTTAAAGCCAAATACCTTTAGTCTAATTGTAAAATCAAAACCAAAATAACTGGACTTTACTGCTTCCAAATGTTCTTGAGGAACACGTTAGTCAGTGCTTACTTTTATGCCATCAAATCTTAGCCCTTTGTTATTTGGCCATGAAGATCTCACAATCATAAATCAAGAAATTTTTATGAGAGAGGAAAAGAGCCAGTCCCCAAACCACTGTGAATATTAACAGCAAGGACTTTGGGGAAAAAATATAGCCAGATCCAAAGCTACTGGTTTTCATTTAGAAGACAAGTCTATTTCATAGAACTTCATCTTTCAAGTAAGATCCCAGCAGGATACATCTATTTGTAACTGTGGTAATTAACAGTTTCTATTTTCTATTTGAAAATTGTGAGGAATATGGTTATGATCACAATGATTATTTATTCAGGTTATTTCTGCCATGTTCTTAGGTCTCTCAATTGTCTCTACAGTATGCTGTGTTCTTTGCAAAGGGAAAACCAAAATTACTTTATTAAGTGACCCTTGAAAATTTCCCCAAATCCCCATTTGGTTTGGATTTCCCTTAATCTATTCTAGGATGATAACATAGCAGAGGAAAGCATATGGTCCTAATAGATATTCAGACCAGATGCTAGTTGTCTAATACATACATATCCTATTCCTGAATGGCTGAGCAGAGGAGTCCATAAGAGAAGATGGAGAAGTCGTTAAGTAGAGACCTTGTGCATTCCACTATTCTCACCAGTTTACAAAAGTTAAGAGTTCCAGATTGCAGTACCTCTGGATGTGTCACTTTGAATTTCTGGTCAATGTTAACAGCATTAAATGTGTTGCATACATTCATGGAGTGGGGAGGGGGAAAGACACACCTGAGTTCAGCTCCCAGGCACACACTGAAAATAGGAGGGCTGAGGACAGGGTTTACTGTTTACCTATGCTTCTGCAGTCTGCAGCCAGGAATACAAACACCTGCTCTAGAAGCGAAGTCTTCCTTCCATCTGCACTCCAAATTAAGGTATATCCCAGGGATTACAGATCTTAATCTTTGTCTCAGTTCCTAGGACCTAACACAGAGCTTGGTACACACTAGGAGCACAAAGGTTATCAACTGAATAAATAAATAAATGTGAATTCATGCTGGCATATTTGAAGACCAGTGCTCTGAAGGAAATTAGACAGCTTGAGTTTGAGCAAAGTCAGTGTAATTAAAATGTTACATTATGTATACTTCCTCAAATAATGACATCATTTATGGATTTGTTATTAAAGTGATCATATCTCTTTTGTTTCTTGAAATGATAATGAATGCTTTCACTGCAGTGACTATAGTTTAACTCATAAGATGAAAATTGTGCTTTTTAATGCCCATATTTAAAATGTTGTTTGAAAAATAAGTCACAGGAAAATGTCTAGACCAGTAATCACTGTAGGGGTGGAATAGTAAAATATGATAACCAAGTATTAGATCTGTAGATTAGGAATGTGCATAATTTTTTTCATTTGTTGAGTACTACAAAAAAAAAAAAAAACAACATAAGCATGAAATGAAGCATTTTACACATGGGTAATTATGAAGAGAGACACAAATATGGTGCAAAATTGAAAGCCTTCTCTTTCCATGTAGAGAAAAGACAACATTGCCCTTTATAGGCCAATTGGAAAGACTTTTTAATGAGAAGTATGGTTTGGAGGATAAATACTGTATGTTATTGTTTTAATCCTTAAAATCTGTTTTCACTAATTGATAATCACTGGCAAGTAAGGACTGTTAGTGATAAATATAGTTAACGATGCTTCCGTCTTCATTTGCAATGAAAATCTGCTTTAAAAAAAAAAACAATTTTTAATCAACACGAGCTAGAAAGAGAGAATTGAGGTCATGCACTGCCTACAAATTGTGTACACAATTCTAAAACTGAAAACCCTGGCATTTTCATGAGGGCTCACGTGAACTCCTCTTGAATGATGACCTTTCCACTAATCACAAAAGAACTTGAATCCTTGTGTTTAACACCAATGAGGAAAAAAGAATAAATCAAAGTATAACATAGCAGTCCTCCTGGGTGTAATCAACAGAAACTGACTGTGGTTTTGTTGGAAGACTCTCTAGGGAGTCACAGCACTGACAGAAACCTGGAGGGCCTTGCTTGGAAAAAGTACTAGCAGGGGAATTCTGCATGTCCAAAAAGGGAAATGCAATAGCCATTCAGGAGTTGAAAGCAACCAAGTCAGGAGACATCTGCTGGGATAAAGGACTAAAGGTTCCCAATTCTCACCTCTCTCTTATAAGAGTTAAAGTCCCTGCAGAAAAGTTAGAGTGGCTGAGTTGAGGTTAACTGCCTGTTCTGATATTATCGGAAGGTAGAAAGTAAAACGATCTGGCTTTCTCAGCTTACTCAGTGATTTGTGAGAATCTGGAATTACCCTCTCACCAAAACTACACATAATGGGTGACAGAAATTTTTCTGAACAGGTAGAGTGACATAAGGAAGGAGAATGGATGCTGGTAACCAAATACCAAACAGTGTCTAATACCAAATAAAGTATTTATAATCCAACATGCATGCTAAGTTGCTTCAGTTGTGTCTGACCCTTTATGACCCCATGGACTATAGCCCACCAGGCTCCTCTGTCCATGAGATTTCCCAGACAAGAACATTGGAGTGGGTTGCCATTTCCTGCTCCAGGAGATCTTCCCAACCCAAGTCTCTTGCTTCTCCTGCATTGGTAGGTGGGTTCTTTATCACTGCATCACCTGGGAATTAGAGGCCCAGCAACTTTAAGTACTTGACAAAGATCCATATAGTCAAAGCTATGGTTTTTCCAGTAGTCATATATGGATGTGAACGTTGGACCATAAAGAAGGCTGAATGCCGAAGGATTGATGCTTTCGAACTGTGCTGTTGGAGAAGACTCTTGAGAATCCCTCGGACAGCAAGGAGATAAAACCAGTCAATCCTAAAGGAAATCAACCCTGAATATTCACTGAAAGTACTGATGTTGAACTTGGAGCTCCACCAATCTGGCCACCTGATGCGAAGAGCTGACTCATAGAAAAGACTGTGATGCTGGGAAAGATTGAAGGCAGGCAGAGAAGGGGATGAGATGGTTGGATGGCATCACCAACTCAATGGACATGAGTTTGAACAAGCTCCAGTAGAGGGTGAAGGACGGGGAAACCTGGTGTGCTTCAGTCCATGGGGTCACAAAGAGTCAGACATGACTGAGTGACTGAACAACAAACTTTAAGTAAAATGAATTTGTACATATCCAGGTACTAACTGCCCAGCTTAATAAATAAAGCATTGCTAACATGAGACTTTTCACTTTTCACTTTCATGCATTGGAGAAGGAAATGGCAACCCACTCCAGTGTCCTTGCCTGGAGAATCCCAGGGACAGGGGAGCCTGGTGGGCTGCCATCTATGGGGTCACACAGAGTCGGACACAACTGAAGCGACTTAGCAGCAGCAGCAGCAACATACATAATGTCCCCATGTACCATCTCAGATCTTAACTCCCGACCTTTTTTCTTGGATGTAACTATTTTTTTTTTTATTTCTAATAAGTCTATAGATTTTTTTCGCCATTTATACATTTGCTTAGATCCTTCAGCAATGTACAGTTTTGTTGCTTTTATATCTAAGTAAATATCATAATATATTTACTGTAACTTGCTTTTCATTCATCCCCAGTGTTAATTACTGAGCTTATTTGTGAGATTCCTTATTTGTAAAATACATTCATGCTGATAGGCATATCTTTAGTTTATTCATTTATTACAACTCTGCAAGTATCTACATGATTTTATCAAAATTTATTTATCTCTTCTTTTCACTGGCATTTAGATTATTTCCAGTAACTCCATATTTTTATTAGTTATTATGGTTTCTTCTTATGCAAGTTCATATCTTGTGATCACATTTTTTTAT
>NW_011495032.1:21334139-21344314 GCF_000754665.1 Bison bison bison | reverse complement strand
TATTGGATTTTCTTTCTTTTTTCCTTTCTTCTGTTCTTTTTTCCCCTCCCTCCTTCCTTCCTTTTTTCCTTCCTTCCTTCTTTTCTTTTATTCCTAAAATACCTTTATCTGTGATATGTATTATAAGATATCTCCCATTGGTTTTTGACTCATTTTTAATTTTTAATATTTTCTTTAAGTGCACAAAATTTTTAAATCTTGATGCATTCAAATTGATCAATATGCTAATTTATGGCTTAAGATTTTTATGAATATTAAGAAATAGTACCTTGTAAATACAAATATATTCTTTTCAAAATTTAGAATTTGCTTTTCATATTTAGGTCTTCTGTCCAGTTGGAATTTATTTTTGTGTATGATGTGACACATAGATTCAATTACATTTTCCCCACATGGGTAACTAATTGTTCCAGGACCATTTAGCAAACAGTTCTAGTTTCCCACTGGTCTGTAATGCCATCTTTGCCTGAAAATCAAGTTTCCACATGTGTGTGTGTTCCTCTATTCTATTTGTCTATCCTCATGCAAACACCTTACTGTCTGAATTACTACAGCTTCATAATAAATATCAATTGTTGATAAGCTATTACCTTGTTCTTCTTTCCAGTAATATTTTTTACATCTCTTGTTTGCTCTTCCATTACAGGTTATAATTAAAATTGTAATTATAAATTCAAGTTGCATTGAATTTATAGATTAGCTTGAGAGAGAATTAACACCTTTAAGTATGGTATAGCTCTCAATTTTTTTGCTCATTGAAGTCTCTTAATACAATTTTATTTTTTTTTCATAAAAGTCATTCAAAGAATCTTATGATTTTAAAAACTACAACACTATATACGTCTTGAAGTTGAATTGACTAACTTTGGCTTCTGATGTAGAAGTATACCATCAATTTTATAAATTGAGAGCATGTGTAAGAATCTTGTAGAACTCTTGTTAATTCTAACAATTGTTAATAGAGTCTATTGGATTTATCTAGAATTTTAATTTCCAAAATCAGTTTAAAAAATAGAATTTAATGCCAAGCCCAATGGAATTTGGCAAATTCCTTCTTCATCTGCCACTGTCATGCTTTTCATTATTTATTTTAGAGGGGGGGGGAATGAGGTTTAAATTTTCCAAAGCTGACTGATGAACCACAAATTTATCTTAATTCATTCTAATTTTGATAAATGTGCCAAATGCTTTACCAGAATTGCAATATATATCTTTTTTTCTCTTTTGTCTTTATCATATCAAGAGTAACATCATGTTCAGACTTGACTGACATAATTGTCTCTACAAAACTTTCTACTGTTCTTTACTTCGCAGCTTATTTCACAATTTATTTATTTTTTCAGTTTTTTTTTTTTTTTTTTTTTTACTGCTACTGAGGCCGTACAGTCTCAGTGAGGGAGGATGGTATAGCATAAGATGATTAAAGAGTTTCAGAGTTAGCAAGATCTCAATACAGAGGTCTCTAAAGTTGTCTTGTAGATATTTCCCATCTGTCTGTGTTGCATATTCACTATTATATGAATATTCACTATTATATCCATATCCACTATTATAGTGAATTCGTTTTCAGTATTATATTCACTATTATATGAATCCTGCAATATTGAGGTTACTTTTACAAACTCTTTGGGGGAAGATTATGGTTTTTTAAATTTTGATTCGGCAAATCTAACGAAACATCTCACACATACTCAGGGCTCAAGAAATATTTAATCAACTTGTGTTTCTTTCGCCCCGTGGAGGAACCACGGATGCTCTCTGAGTAGGTCTTTTATATCTTCAGGATATTCTAACTGAGATTTTTGAAGTCATTACCTCTGCTCAAACCTAGTCAGGGGCAACCTCCAAGCAGCTAGAAATTGAACTCCAGTTGTTCACACATATCTGTTTTCAGATTCTCCCAATACCCCTGGAACCACACCTTTTGTGTTAGAGTTTAAGTGCTTCCTCTGGCCCTCTCTGCTGCCACTGTCACTCCTGCTGCCATCATAGCTGCATGATTTCCTAGAGTCTGGGTCACAAGTGAACGGAATAAAGGAAACAAAAATAAAACACAGATTTCTTTTTTTTACCTAAGTTTTAGAGTTCTCCTATTCTTTCAGCTTGAGTCAGAACTACAGCAGTTTTCTGGGTGACTTCTCTAGTGCCCATATCTGTTTCAGGCTGCCCCAAACCAGACCTGGAAATATCAGAAAAAAAAAAAAAAAAGGAGACTCACTGCTAGGGTTTTGGTACATAAAGTCTGCTCTTCTGTCCCATTTTTTTTCTTTTTTTACCTGGCTACTTTTAAGATTTTCTCTTTATTTTTTGTTTCCAATAATTTTATTATGTTGTTTCAGATGTAGATCTTATTGTATTGATACTGTTTGGAATCATAAGACTTGTGAAATGCATTGCTTTATATCTGTTATCTCAGTTATTATCTCTTCAAATAATATTTCTTCCTCCTTTTCTTGCTGTTCTAATTCTGGGACTCCAGTTATATATATGCTATACCTTTTATATGATGTCACATATGGCTGTTGTGATCTTCCTAAAATGAGCATATTTTCCTCTATATGATTCAATCTGATATTTCTAACTGGCCTATCTTTTAGTGCAGTAAGCTTTCCTTTGGATTATTTGATCTACTATTAAAGACATCTATAGAGTTCATAATTTCAATTATTTTATGGTTTGGGCCTGGAAAATCCATTTTTTACTTTTTTATAATAAAACAATTGGGAAAAATTTACATTGATACTAGCTGCTTTTACAGGAGAGAGTGTACAAAGTATGACATTGTACAGGAGGCTGTGATCAAGACCATCCCCAGAAAAAGAAATGCAAAAAAGGCAAAATGGTCCTTTGAGGAGGCCTTACAAATAGCTAAGAAAAGAAGCTAAAGGCAAAGCAAAAAGGAAAGGTAAGCCCATTTAAATGCAGAGTTCAAAAGAATAGCAAGGAGAGATAAGAAAGCCTTCCTCATATCAATGCAAACAAATAGAGGAAAACAACAGAATGGGAAAGACTAGAGATCTCCTCAAGAAAATTAGAGATACCAAGGGAACATTTCATGCAAGATAGAATCAGTCGCTCAGTCGTGTCTGACTCTTTGCGACCCCGTGAATCATAGCACACCAGGCCTCCCTGTCCATCACCAACTCCCAGAGTTCACTCAGACTCACAGCCATCGAGTCAGTGATGCCATCCAGCCATCTCATCCTCTGTCGTCCCCTTCTCCTCCTGCCCCCAATCCCTCCCAGCATCAGAGTCTTTTCCAATGAGTCAACCCTTTGCATGCGGTGGCCACAGTACTGGTGTTTCAGCTTTAGCATCATTCCTTCCAAAGAAATCCCAGGGCTGATCTCCTTCAGAATGGACTGGCTGGATCTCCTTGCACTCCAAGGGACTCTCAAGAGTCTTCTCCAACACCACAGTTCAAAAGCATCAATTCTTCAGTGCTCAGCCTTCTTCACAGTCCAACTCTCACATCCATACATGACCACAGGAAAAACCATAGCCTTGACTAGACAAACCTTTGTTGGCAAAGTAATGTCTCTGCTTTTCAATATGCTATCTAGGTTGGTCATAACTTTCCTTCCAAGGAGTAAGCGTCTTTTAATTTCATGGCTGCAGTCACCATCTGCAGTGATTTTGGAGCCCAGAAAAATAAGGTCTGACACTGTTTCCACTATTTCCCCATCTATTTCCCATGAAGTGATGGGACCAGATGCCAAGATCTTCGTTTTCTGAATGTTCAGTTTTAAGCCAACTTTTTCACTCTCCTCTTTCACTTTCCTCAAGAGGCTTTTTAGTTCCTCTTCACTTTCTGCCATAAGGGTGGTGTCATCTGCATATCTGAGGTTATTGATATTTCTTCCAGCAAAGATGGGCTCAATAAAGGACAGAAATAGTATGGACCTAACAGAAGCAAAAGATATTAAGAAGAGGTGGCAAGAATACACAGAAGAACTGTACAAAAAAGATCTTCATGATCCAAATAACCACGATCATTTGATCACTCACCTAGAACCAGACATCCTGGAAAGCGAAGTCAAGTGGGTCTTAGAAAGCATCACTATGAACAAAGCTAGTGGAGGTGATGGAATTCCAGTTGAGCTATTTCAAATCCTAAAAGATGATGCTGTGAAAGTGCTGTGTTCAATATGCCAGCAATTTGGAACCCTCAGCAGTGGCCATAGGACTGGAAAAGGTCAGTCATCATTCCAATCCCAAAGAAAGGCAATGCCAAAGAATGTTCAAACTACCACATAATTGCACTCATCTCACATGCTAGCAAAGTAATGCTCAAAATTCTCCAAGCCAGGCTTCAACAGTACATGAACCATGAACTTCCAGATGTTCATGCTGGGTTTAGAAAAGGCAGAGGAACCAGATGTCAAATTGCCAACATCCGCTGGATCCTTGAAAAAGAAAGAGAGTTCCAGAAAAAGTCTACTTCTGCTTTATTGACTATGCCAAAGCCTTTGACTGTGTGGATCACAACAAACTGTGGAAAATTCTGAAAGAGATGGGAATACCAGACCACCTGACCTGCCTCCTGCAGAATTTGCATGCAGGTCAGGAAGCAACAGTTAGAACTGGACATGGAACAACAGACTGTTTTCAAATAGGGAAAGGAGTACATCAAGGCTGTATATTGTCACCCAGTTTATTTAACTTATATACAAAGCACATCAGGTGAAATGCCGGGCTAGACGAAGCACAAGCTGGAATCAAGATTGCCGGGAGAAATATCAATAAACTCAGATACACAGAGGACACCACCCTTATGCCAGAAAGTGAAGAAGAACTAAAGAGCCTCTTGACAAAAGTGAAAGAGGAGAATGAAAAAGTTGGCTTAAAGCTCAACATTCAGAAAACTAAGATCAAGGCATCTGGTCCCATCACTTCATGGCAAATAGATGGCAAAACAATGCAAACAGTGAAGGACTTTATTTTTCTGGGCTCCAAAATCACTGCAGATGGTAACTGCAGCCATGAAATTAAAAGACACTTCCTCTTTGGGAGAAAAGCTATGATCAACCTAGACAGCATATTAAAAAGCAGAGACATTACTTTGCCAACAAAGGTCCATCTAGTCAAAGCTATGGTTTTTCCAGTAGTCATGTATGGATATGAGAGTTGGGCTGTAAAGAAAGCTGAATGCTAAAGAATTGATGCTTTTGAACTATGGTGTTGGAAAAGACTCTTGAGAGTCCCTTTGACTGCAAGGAGATCCAACCAGTCCATCCTAAAGGAAATCAGTCCTGAATATGCATTGGAAGGATTCATGCTGAAGTTGAAACTCCAATACTTGGCCACTGAGGTGAAGAACTGACTCACTGGAAAGGATCCTGAGCCTGGGAAAGATTGAAGGCAGGAGGAGAAGGGGACAACAGAGGATGAGATGGTTGGATGGCATTACCGACTCAATGGACATGAGTTTGAGCAAGCTCTGATTGATGGTGATGGAAGAGGAAGCCTGGTGTGCTGCAGTTCATGGGGTCTCAAAGAGCTGGGCATGACTGAGCAACTGAACTGAACTGACTAGTTGCTGTAATTCTAGTTATTTCAATATATGTGTTTAGTATCTTCACTATCTTGATTTCTACTAGATTGTTTTTATTTTCTGTATTTCTTTTAATTTCTTGTCATTTAATCTTATCTCTTGGTATGCTTTGTTTTTTGATAGCAGGATATTTTGTATCAAAAATCATAGAGATTATTTAAGAGTCTGGGATACGTGATCTATCTTCAAGGGAATTGACTTACTTCTGACAGATCACTTTAATTCAGTCTGGGATATATAGATATATATATGTATATATAAATGCTTTTTTTTCAGTTTCTTTACCATTATAGATTATTACAAGAAATATAGTTTCCTGTGCCATATATCCAAGTTAAATAGGCAAAATTTTTGTATATAGTAATGTATATCTGTTAATCCCAAATTTATAATTTACCCTGACCCCCACTTTCCTCTTTGGTAGCTATAAATTGGTTCTCTATGTGTGAGTCTACTTCTCTTTTGCAAATAAGTTCATTTGTATCATATTTTAGGTTCCCATATATAAGCAATATCATGTGATATTTGTCTTTATCTGACTTACTTCTCTTAGTATGGTAATCTCTATGTCCATTGTCTCTTAAGTCTTGATGCCTCTTAACTTTTGTAAAGGTATTTTCTATAATCTTCAGTTTAGTTCAGTTGCTCAGTCATGTCCAGCTCTTTACCACCCCATGAACTGCAGCACGCCAGGTGGGAGTACTATTCTGATGCAATCTAATAACTTACCTTGAAAACAAAAGTCTAGGTTTCACTTTACACCTGTATTTTATGGAAAGAATAAATATTACAATGCTAAATTCAAATAAATAAGTTAGAGAAATCTCCATTATTACAGTATGAAAATAATACCTTCATGCATTATAACCTTTTCTATTACAAATGCATTGCATTTGCCAACCAAGAGTTTTGTCCTATTAGGCATAACAGATACAGAATTATTTAAAAGACGACAGCAATATTTTCCATAATAATTAGGATAAGTTTTATGTTGACAAATCCTATGATGATACTTATATGATTATTGCTGTTATTTACAATAAAATAATGTTTCCTGAGCCTTTACTACATATCCGGAGCTACATAAGTTGCATGATCAATACGTAATTTAGTAAAATCATCTATAAAAGAAGTTTCTATTGAAATTATATCAGTGGCCAGTTAACCAGAATGAATTTTCCAAATAAATGTTTCATGTCCCTCTTGACTATTTCAGAACTAAAATGATTTAGAAAAGATTATAACTTTCTTCTACATTTCCTGATTAGTAATCCAGCTACGAAATCACAAACACATTTTCCCTAGCTATTCAATCTGCATATTGTTGGTTCAATAGCCTAAGTCAGCTGCTTTACATGTGGTGAAGAGTAATTGACACTGCCCTATTCTATTCATGGGGAAGGCAATGGCACCCCACTCCAGTACTCCTGCTTGGAAGATCCCATGGGCAGAGGAGCCTGGTGGGCTGCAGTCCATGGGGTCGCTGAGAGTCAGACACGGCTGAGCAACTTCACTTTCACTTTTCACTTTCATGCATTGGAGAAGGAAATGGCAACCCACTCCAGTGTTCTTGCCTGGAGAATCCCAGGGACAGGGGAAGCTGGTGGGCTGCCATTTATGGGGTCTCACAGAGTTGGATATGACTGAAGTGACTTAGTAGCAGTAGCAGTATTCTATTCACTGCCTTACATGGCTTGAAAATTCCGAGTTAGAATTCCAGAGAGCATTTGTGTTTGGTTCAGCTGTGTACAACTTACCAAAGTCCTCTGGCATCCTGGGCAAAAGTTTCAGGCTGAGAAATTTGTTATTGCTGTTGTTCAGTCACTAAGTTATGTCTGACTCTTTGCAGCCCTATGGACTGCAGCACACCAGCCTTCCCCATCCTTCACTATCTCCCAGAGTTTGCTCAAATTCATGTCTATTAAGTTAGTGATGCTATCTAACCATCTCATCCTTGCCACCGCCTTCTCCTTTTACCTTCAGTCTTTCCCAGCATCAGGATCTTTTTCAGTTAGTCAGTGCATCAGGTGGCCAAAGTGTTGGAGCTTCAGCTTCAGCATGAGTCCCTCCAATGAATATTCAGGATTGATTTCCTTAAGGATGGACTGGTTGGATCTCCTTGCAGTCCAAGGGACTCTCAAGAGTCTTCTCCAACACCACAGTCCAAAAGCATCAATTCTTTGGCGCTCAGCCTTTTTTATTGTCCAGCTCTCATGAACAAGTATTAGGCAGATTCTAATATAGAGACCATGTCCTCCTAGACATTGACCCACTGGGAAGTACATCAGCTATCTTACAAATGACGGTCTCTAGGGTGAGTGTGGGAATGGGGGGAATACCCATCATTGTCACCTCTGTACTGTTCTTTCCTTCTACTTAGCCTTTTCATCCAAACATACACTTGCACGTACAGCTAGTGTCAACACTTGGAGCTACGATAAAAGAAAGAGGACTGATGATTAGATACTTTTCATATTTGATAGTTTATCTCCCCTTCTTTAGGACAGGAAGCTGTAAACTAAACCTTTCTTCACCTTCTGGCTCTTAAGTAAATACAATGAAAATAAAATGATCTTCAACTCAAATCACACTCTTTCACTTCTTTCAGATAAGGTCAAGGTATTTATGACTGCCACTCACATAGAAGCGCTCTTGACTTCTGGAAACTCAGTCCATGATTCATCTGAAAATGCTGTAGCATTAAACAGCAAATTTAGAAAGCATCTAAATAGCCAATCTATTTTTTCTTTGTAGTTTTCCTAAACTCTTTGGGAGATTTTTTTCAATTACATTATGTAATTAAAGTTTACTATATTTCAACAATCATTAGAACTACTTGAGATATTTCCTAATATTTTACAGAGAAACTTTCTAAAAGTCCTTTTGAATGGTGAGTAAAACAGTCTGAGTGTCAGGAGACTAAATTATTCTGAGAAAGAACTATTAGTATATTAAAAATAAGCATTAGAGTTTGGGGAGGAAAATGCATAGGGTGTAACATTTTTCATGTGGCTACAATGAAGTAAGGGATTTGAAGGCAAAAACAAATCTGACAAATTATAAGTTAGGGTAGTAATTCAAGGAAGTCATAAAATAGAAGACTTTTATTGCACCATGGAGACAGTTTGGTGCTATTAGTGGATTAAAAAGCATGTGGGACCGTGAGACTGGAAAAGATGGAAGCTTGAAAGAGTTGTTGGGCTAAATATTAACAAAGAAAAGATGTTTACTGACAGTTTCTGCAAACACACTCTAATAAATAAGATCCTCCAAGCACTCAAAAATAGAACTGTGCAAAGCCACAAAAATTCATGCTATTGATCTTCCCACCAAACTTGGTCTCAAGCTATCCATGGCTTCACTGTCATCAGAATTTGTGTAAGTGCATGTCCTTTTGAAGAACATTGCCAGAATAAGTCAAAAGCTAGTAAAAATAGTAAAAAAAAAAAAAATAGACAACGATTTTGCACTTGTCTTTAAAAACTGGCTACAGTGCACTGAAAGCAAGAAAGTGTGGTAGAAATGTGTGAACGTGAGCTTCAAACAGACCTGAGCTTAAGTTCTCAAGTTGTACAATTTTGTTTCTCTGAGCCTAGATTCCTTATCTGTAGAACTGAGATCATCATACACTACACACTTCTTAAGATTGCTTTTTAGCTCTTCTTAAAGTTTACTGTGTATTAGTCTCTCAGTTGTGTCTGACTCCTTGCGACCCCACTGACTGTAGCCTGCCAGGCTTCTCTATCCATGGAATTCTCCAGGCAAGAATACTGGAGTGGATTGCCACTCCCTTCTCCAGAAAACTTCCCAACCCAGGGATCAAACTCTGGTCTCCTGCCTCATAGGCAGATTTTTTACTGTTTGAGCTACAGGGAAGTCTCTCTTAAAGTTTAGGTGCATATTAATATCTCGAGAATCTTACTAAAATGAAAATTCAATTAAATAATCTGGAGTGGAGCTCCAATTCTGAGTTTCTTAGCAAGCTCCCATTTGATGCTTCTGTGTCTGGTCCCAGAAGCCATCTTTGAGTGTGAGGCTTTTGAAATCTCAAAGCATTTAGTATACAATTAACTAAACTTACACTTAATTACAACAATATTTTGGGTTTTTTCCGCATTATTTTTCCCCCAAATATATTACTCTACTGTTTTCAAGCTTATAAAATAGCCATTTTTAAAAAGATATTTGATATGTCCATTTCAAGAGGAGGCCCAGATGCACAATGATGAATGGATATGTCTAGGGTTTCAAGCAGAGGAGAGCACTGGTCCTGTAAGAGTGAATCATGAGTCTTTGATACACCAAACCAGAATTTCTTGATTTATTCAACTTTTTGGCTGCTTATGTAGTCCTTAATTAGGTAGAAGAATGGAAACCAAAAGCCTGGTTCATAAATGCATTATAAAAAACTGAAGTTTTAAAAATTTTATAAAAAGTCTAATTTTGTACTAACCACATTTCTAGACATCAGGAAGAGCTTCAGATCAGTTCAGTTCCAGTCGCTCAGTCGTGTCCGACTTTTTGCGACCCCATGAATCGCAGCACGCCAGGCCTCCCTGTCCATCACCAACTCCCGGAGTTCACCCAGACTCACGTCCATCGAGCCAGTGATGCCATTCAG
>NW_011495032.1:21312798-21334039 GCF_000754665.1 Bison bison bison | reverse complement strand
CATTCCTTCCAAAGAAATCCCAGGGCTGATCTCCTTCAGGATGGACTGGTTGGATTTCCTTGCAGTCCAAGGGACTCTCAAGAGTCTTCTCCAACACCACAGTTCAAAAGCATCAATTCTTCGGCCCTCAGCCTTCCTCACAGTCCAACTTTCACATCCATACATGACCACAGGAAAAACCACAGCCTTGACTAGATGAACCTTTGCTTAGGAAAATACATTTCAAGTTTTGCTTGCCACATATAAATGGACTCTTTCAAATGAACTCAAGAGTCGTGGCAAAGTTTAAAACAAGTTAACATTAAGTGATGCTGAGGTCAAAAAGAAAAATCTTCTGGGATAGTCCTCTAAGAAGAGATAAACTCTCCTTATAATGACTTAGCAATTATCTGAACTGTGAAAGTGAAGGGCTTCCCATGTGGCGCCAGTGGTAAAGAATCTGCCTGTCAGTGCAGGAAACATAAATGAAAGTGACAGTCACTCAGTTGTGTCCAACTCTTGTGACCCCATGGACTGTAGCTCATCAGGCTCCTCTGCCCATGGAATTCTCCAGGCAAGATATTAGAATGGATAGTCATTCCCTTCTCCAGGGGATCTTCCTGACCCAGGGATCAAACCAGGGTCTCTTGTATTGCAAGCAGATTCTTTACTGTCTGAGCCCCCAGGACTCAGATGGCTGTATCTTCTTCTAGTCTAATGGTCTGGCCAAAGAAAAGGGTCTATCAGATATTTATTTTACAATCACAGTCTAGCATCTTTTCATGAATTCTTTTTATCCTATTAGTTTCGTTAACACATTTTAGTTCTAAGATTAAGCAGATGTTGCATAAAATGTCCTTTGCATTTTTCATTTCACCTTTTTTAACTCACATTTTGAGAACTGGGCAAGGATAATAAATAATTAAATTTTAATTATATTATAGTTTCATATAGTTATTCAAATCAATATACTGAATAATTAGATCTTGTTTCTCTAGTATGCTAATAAAATTATAAAGTATACACTGGTTTCTTACAAAAGAATGAAGAGCTAAATAACCAGTAATGCAAAAAACTTGGATACAGGTCACAATGTCTAGGGTGACAATCCCCTTATACCTGGGGTACTGTTTTTTTGTTGTTTTTTTTTTTTTTTTTGCTAAAATCAAAAAGATATAAACTCCAAAAGATTCTCTCTCTTTGTAAGACTGCAAATAATAGCCTTCTTTCCATCAAAAATTATAAATGTTATTGTTGAGGAAAGTTATGCTTTTGAAAGCATCATTTAAAAGCTGTTTTTCAGGTGGCAAGACCATACCCTATCTATTTTTACTTCCTCTAAAATGGTTGGTGAAGCAAGGCAGGAAATTAGACTGTTTATATACACCAGAATCCTATTCATACCTGGGAAGGGAACAATGCTATTACCATAGTCATAGTATTTTGGTAAACCTGAAGAATCTGTAGGTCACATGGGCAGAAATAAGCTACCATCTGCTTCTACCAGCAGGTGGATGAGAAAACATACAGTCTTTTTCACTAATTACCTACAACAGCATCTAACTCTAAATATTTTGCATGTAGAGATTTCCGTTCTATGTTTATAAATACACATATATGACAAAGAAACACTTATTTTAAAGATCTTAATATCTTGTTTGTTAAGCAATTAGTATTTAAGAGAGGGGGAATGTTGACAGCTCGGCAAACAGAAATTTCCGATTCATCTGCTAAAGAGGTGCTCACATACCTTGGCAGACTTCCTTAGTCTGCTTTGTTTAATGGTTTATCCATATTCCACATAAAATCACCTTGTTTTTCTCAAACGATAATGGAGATTCATCTTAATAATTGATCTGTTAAGTATCAAAGTAGAAAATATGATCTGTTTATTCCTTGAATCTTGGGAAATGGCAATGTAATGTTAAATTTTTTATTTTATTTTACTTTCCTCCTGGAGGCACCTGTGCTATTCAATCACATCCACAAATAATTACAGATGAGGCAAAAATCCAATTGTTATGAATTCCAGAAAAATCAAATATTCTCAAGCATTATCCAGGCAGTTTGTTCTGTACTTCTTTAGCGTAGCCATGCCTCACTTGAAGCACTGTGTGTATGACCACAAATTCTAGCTACTCATTGAAATCCATCTACTCCTCTTCTTCCTGGGGAGAGCTGGGTTACCATTTACAGACACTCTTGCAGTTAGACATGGCTATGTGATTGAATGCCAACTAACCAAGTATGAACAGACATGATATGTATCACTTTCAGGCTCTATTTTCTAGAAAATTTCATGCATGTTCTTCCCGGCTTTACTCCCTTTTCTGGCTGACTGGGATGGAGGTAATCACGGTGGCTGTAAACTATAGGTGTGGAACAAAACCCCAAATATTGAGTTGCCTAAAAGGCTTGACTTTTTATCCACTCAGGATTGTTACGCTACAAAGCAATAAAATTCTATTGTTTTTGAGACATTATACATTTGGAGATCCATTTCTCCTAGCAGGTGGTATTTTTCTATATAATTCAGACAAGTATTCCTAAAACCCCTGAAAATCAGACCATTATTTTTCTGAATGGCATACTTAGTTGATCCCAGAGCTTGACTATTCTATTTTCAACACATCAGGAATCTCTATAAAGATTTCCTGAAAAATTCGTATTAATGATTTATAGCCATTCATTCATTGACAAATAATATATTGACACTAAGATACGGGAGTTCTAGAGATAATTTTACTGATCATGGAAGCAAAAAATAAGAAACTGGTGTTTAGGTTGTAGAAACAGAGGAAACAGATTTAGCAGATAAAAATAGAGGATTTCCAGTTAAATTTAAATTTCAGATAAATGAAAAAAATTTTAATTAAGTATGTCCCACTTTACAACTTACACCATTTTGGCCAATTTATACTAAAAAAAGTAGTCAGAGTTTATCTGAAATTCAAATTTAACTGGGTGTTCTATATTTTATCTGGCAAGTCTAATCAGGATGAGTATAGTCTAAATATAAATTATTGTCCTGAAAAATCAAGTTGAAATTGAAGGCACTTGATAAAAATAAAGGGAACAAAACTTTTTAAATAAACTTAAATGATATAGAAAACTGAAGTAAAAAATTGTCAACAAACAGATAATAGGACACTGAGAAGAAAATAATAATCAAAAAGGATAAATATATTTGAATAAGTGATAACTGAAACATCACATAAAAGATAAAAGAAAAACTCCAGAAGAAAAGGGATCATAGATTAGTAAAGACGTGTTGGAGCAAAATTGAAGAACATCAAAGAGAAAGATAAGAGTTAAAACCTATGAGTAATTTAAAAAAAAAACTCGAAAGAAATTCTAAAAGGTCCTATAGTCAGGGGTGGAGGTGGAGCAGATCATGCATAAGTGTGAAAGAATCAGATTTCTAAAAGACAACTGGGGCAAGATGCGTGTGTGCGTGCTAAGTCACTTCAGTCGTGTCCGACTCTTTGCGAGTCTATGGACTGCAGCCCACCAGGCTCTTTTGTCTATGGAATTCTCCAGGCATGAATACTGGAGTGGGTTGCCATGCCTTCTTCCAGGGAATTTTCCCATCCAGGGATCAAATCCACAACTTTTAGGTCTCCTACATTAGGAGGAGAGTTCTTCACCACTAGCACCACCTGGGAATCCCTTGAGGCAAGATAAACCAACATAACCCTTAAAATTGGTACAAGTCATTGGCTTCATCAACAGAATGATACCACCAGTTAGCTTGTTATACCCTCATTAATTAGCAAAATAGCCTTCATTCAAGAATTCATTCATTTATTCAACAAAATTTACAAAATATCTTATGCTAGTCACTGATCTTCCTAAACGCTCAGAATTTAGACACAAAAGGTTTGCTTAAATCCCAGTGTATTAAATGTATTAGAAGGCTAACCCAGCATTTCCTGCAGATTATAACGGAACACCTGGTGTTCCACAGGTGCGCAATAGGTTTGTTCATTTTTTTATGGCAAAAATATGTAGGGAGATGGATTATCTTCTTGTAGACTGACATTGCATGTTGCACAGAAAAGACCAAAATGTCTAAGACATCTAACTTTGCTTAACCTCACATTTCTTACTGAAACACTTGACCACAGAACACATTTTCCCCCCCAAGAATTCGAAGTGACCTTTCAAGGAATCCTAGTGATCTGGGGAACCCAATTTAGGAAGGTTATTGTTTTCAGAAAACACTTTTTTTTTTTTTTCTTGAAATGTTTCATACCAATCACTTATTGAATGGAGTACATAAATTACATCAGCTATGATATTTAACTGTATAGAGAAAGATGTCCTGTCTCTCTTCTTCTAATTGTCATTTGTTTAAGCATTTCTCTTCTTTCCACAGCTATTGGCTGTGCTTCTGCAAGAGCAGCCACAAGAAAAGAAAAAAAAAAAAGCAGTGAAGCAACAGCAACTAAAGTTGGTACTTAAATTTATACCCAACAGGACTTAACAGCAGAAGTATTAAAATTACTATGGTACACATGGGGACTCATTGGCCCAGGATTTACTATCATTGAAATCACCCCTGAGTAGCTGAGCACATTACAAACACAACACCATAAAGGAGCCTGCAATATGGGAACAATGTGCTGGGAAAGCGTTTCAGTAAATAAAGACTCAGTAGACTTTATGGCTTTTGGTAATACTTGTCACTTAATACAGTTTATAAAGATTTGCTTATTAAATTTTGTAGGGCAAAATAACACATCTTCCCGTTTCTAGCAGTGATGTTGACATAGGTTTCAAAAAGCTGCAGCTGCAGTCTTCCTGGACCTCCCTCCCACCCTCCCCCCGCCCCGCCTTTATTACAAAACGTGTTGTTCTGAAATTTTCAATTCAGCTATAAACAATCTACTTTATCAACAACATGCTTTTGCACTTTTTGAAATGGTGCTTTGAGGCAGATAAATGAAAACAAGTATGGCAGAGTGCCAGTAAAAATTCTGCAAACTGCATCTCCAGTGGAGTACAGATGAAGGCAGCACCATAGTTTATTTACTGATGATTCTGAAATCCATTTCTACTCTTACAATAGGCGCTGTATTCTGTTGGCTGTCTGTTTTGATTTTGGCTGACACTTTTAGATAGCAGTGGCTCATACACTTTTAATCAATACAAAAAGAGGTGTTTTTTTGGAAATCTGGCATCTTTTCAATTGCTATATGTGTCTAATAGGGTAAATAGAAGTTGAATTCTGAAGTTTAGGATATAGCAAAAGTAATATTATTGCCCCAAACTCAGCCCATTTGAATGTATAGGGCCCCAGATTCTAAACTGAGGTCTTTCAGCTCTAAAGCATTTTAATGTAAAAGTAGTTACATACAATATATATTTAATATATAATAAACTATATTCCTGTTGTTGCCTATTTTTAACCTGGTAGCTCTTTTAATAGTTTTGCTTAATGATCTTTCTTCATGATTTTAGGATTCTTCCACAAACTTTGCTTTAAAAAGAACTGCTAAATGGAATAACAATGAAAAATACAGCACATTATATGTTGTAACAGAAAAGAGACTGTGAAATTGAATTTTTCAGCTTCATATTGGTTTGGGTTATGAGAACTTCAAATTCCAGTTTAATTCTCTGTAAGTAAATTTTAATTTTATGCACACTAATTAAAGATTTGCTATTTAATATTAGTTTGGAAATATCCAATTACAAAGTACATTTGAACTTCATGGGCTTTCAATTCTAAAAGGAAGTCCTTGGGGATCCCTTCTTAGTAATTAATAATTTTATTGAGTTTGGGGTCAGATCAAATATGGCCATAATCCAGAATCCTCCACAAACCCAGCAAAATTTTATTTATTTTTTTCAATTATAATTAAAGTGACTTGTTTAATAAGCTAAAAGGAAAAATTAAAGTCGAGGCAGGTCATGAAGAATTAACATTAAAAAAATGTTTAATGGATTCAATATAAATGCTTGTATACAATAAAAAATACTAAATTCTGCTTTATCTGTGTTTGCCTTTAGTTTATATTACACAAAAAAATGAAGAATGTTCATTCCGAATTAGCAATCTAAAATTTACCAGTCAACTAATTTTAGTTACAAATTAACCCCAAAATTATTTGCTATTTTATGGTATAGCTAAATTTATTTGAAATTAAATATGAAAAATAAGTCTTTAGCATATTTTCTCTGTCTCTATTAGCAGGAAATAAATGGTCTCCTCATGGGGAATTTCTAGAAATTAAAATATTCTTGAGTATTGATTTAACAGTTATAATAGTTTTATGTAGTCTTCTGCAATATATATTTTTAAATATGTTTAGAAATTATTACATATTAAAGTATATGGCTCCAGGGATCATATATTAATAAAGTTGATATATCAGCACATTTTACATTAGAACTCACAAATTAAGAAATAGAATCATAAAACACTCCTATGTAGGAAGATGAATACCAGTGATGAATAATTCTAAGAAGCATATTCACGACATTTCAAAAATAAAGTAAATTTGGGCATGTTGCTGTGACATCTACACTCCCATCATACTTGGCTTCCAAATCAGAATTGGAGTAGAGCCACTCTACTTTGTACTTGAACACAAAGAGCAAATAAGAGAGTTCTGGGAAAGCACAAACAGTGAGCTGGATTTCTCAACCACATTAGGAGTAGAATTAAGGTTCATTTCCACCCACCCACACACACACAACTAAAGGATTAACTAAAGGAAATAAAAATTGATTTTTTGTGGATAACAATTGGCAAAGTTATCTCCAGACTGTCCCATAGTCTGTCTACATCAGCCGTCACTCTTTAAATTCATCCACCCTCGCTACCCAGTGCTTACCTCCGAAGCATTCACCAAGAGCATCAGCACTTGGTTTGTGTTCTTCCCCCTCTCCCCGTCTTCCACAACCACCACAGTTTGCAATGCAGCAATCACTCATCCAAGTCAAAGATTTTTATAGATTTTTAGTATGTGTCCAGTTGGTAAAGAATCCGCCTGCAATGCAGGAGATCCCAGTTCAATTCCTGGATTGGGAAGATCTGCTGAAGAAGGGATAGGCTACCCACTCCGTATTCATACACAGCTGAGCGACTATCACTTCACTTCACTTCACTTCACTTCACTTCAGCATATGAATTATAGAAACGGTCTAATAGGCTAAAACCTCTGTGTACCCAAATCCAACCACATAGCACCTCTCACCATTTCCTGCATATGCTTTGGCTGTTTCATGATTCTACTCTATGCATATTGTTCTACTTTGATTATCTTGAATGACCTTACCTTAGACTCAATTTGTGTAAAACTCCTGCTTATTCAAGGCTCAGGTGCTCTTGCTTCTCATTGAAGATTTCCCTAGCTCCAGGAGGCAGAATGACTGCACTCCACACAGTTCTATAATTATTTGTCTATGTAGATAATAACTCCCTCAACTCTGAAACAGGTGTGTGTGTGTGTGTGTGTGTGTGTTAGTCATGTCTGACTCTTTGTGATCCCATGGACTGTAGCCCACCAGGCTCCTCTGTCCATGGAATGCTCCAGGCAAGAATACTAGCATGGAACCATGCTTTACTCAGAACAGGAACCATGTTTTATTTGGCTTTCAGCAATATGGTTTACTGAATATTGTTGAATGAGTAAAAGTATAAAAACGAGGATTCAGTTACAACTCAGCAACTCTCTATTAAACACATACCTAACACAAAAAAAGACATTGTGTTAGGGCTTTGGGAGATACAAGCTAAACAAGACATGAAACTAGTCCTACAAGAACTTACAGGAAGGAGCTTCCTTCTGTAAGAAAGAGGCAGGGCAGATCACCAAACTGATCCACCTAGATCCACCAAGTACTTGTCACAGAATTTATGTGCAGAGTATGTAAAGGATTTTATATCAGGCACAGAGAAAAGCACAAACCTTCATCATCATTATCATCATCACTGCTATTTTATTGATAATTTACACTACTAAATACATTAAAAAATTCATTTTATCATACTAGTGAAGTAAGGCAGACAGAAAGACAAATACCATATGATATTACTTATATGTGTAATCTAAAATATGAAAAAAATGAACCTATCTATGAAACAGGAACAGACCTACAGACACAGAGAGTTTGTGTCTATGTGATTGCCGAGGAGGAAGGGGGTGAGTCAGGGAAAGATTGAGAGTTTGAGATTGGTAGATTCAAACTATTATATATAGAATAGATAACCGACAAGGTCCTACTGTATCCCAAAGGGAACTATATTCCATATCCTGTGATAAACCATAGTGGGCAAGAATATAAAAAAGAATGTACACATATGTATAATCACATCACCTTGCTGTACTGCAGAAACTAACACAGTATTATTAATCAACCACATTTCTATAAAAAAGATTTTTAGTCATCAGAAAACAGCATACTGTAGAGAATATTGTACTCCCCATTTTATATATGACTGAGAGGGAATAAGCTACTTGTTTGTCTATACCCTGCAAATTACATACTTAGGATTTGAGCATAGACTCTGAATCCCACACTCTTTCTTAATCTTTCCAAGATCAAAGCACTCCATACAAATCACACTTTGTCCTAAAGATATTTTCTAATGTATTTCTTCATAGGAAACTCTTTGGCACAACTTTTGTCTGAACTATACTCAGTCTTTCAGGTCAACTCTGGGCCAAACAGGTTAATTAACAAATTCAAGATGGTGACACCTCAGCACAAATGTCCATAGAGTACAGTTCCTCTTTGAGGGTTTGACCACATTCTGTTTAAATACCCTAACTAGCATTTTGCACATCTGGTGTATTTATTGACTCTCTCAGCATTTTAGCATCAGATCCTAACACAGTAATTATCAGTTCCTACTTCCTCAACCTTATGCGTTTTAAAACTGAGAAACGAACACCATATCCTGAAAAATACACCCTGTAAATATACAAAACTGGCTCCTTTGCTAGAAGTAGCAGGAGTAGTGGCACTATCACACAGATGTGCACATTTGCTTAAACTTTCAGAAAAGCTAAAACACAATTGCCTTTAAACACAGGCCCCTTGCGAGAGAGAAAACTGCCTGGATGTGTGTTGTTTAATATGGAATTGGATTTGCTATGTTATGTACACATGGGTAATATCATTTGAGAGATAAAAGTCATGGGCAAGCAGAGCCATAAGTTGAGGGGTAGGTATAATTGACGTTTGAACATACAAAAAAACGTTTAAATATGTGAAATGTGACTTTGGTAAGAATGAGAAGGTCAGAGACACTAGAGGCAGCATCCTTACTCCTCAGCTCTGATGGAAGGAAGGAAGAAGGGAAGGAAGGGCTTACTCTGAAGGGGAGAATCAGTCCAGAATACTTACCAGGACCCATTCCTTGCCCTGGGTTTCCTCTACATTCCAGTCTGGGTCTCTTCCCTCTTATGCTGCACATCTACCTTTTTCATTTCTGTGTGATCTCTCTCTCCTGGACACAGAGAACATACTCTAGGAGCAAGAGAAAAGCAAGCCTGAACTTTGCAGCATGTAAACGAGCTCACTATGGAGGAGCTGTTTAATGCAAACGACCAAATCAGCCAGGCTCAGGAAAGCAGAGCAGAATGGAGCCTGAGAGGCCTCCTCTCTCCACCCGCACGTGGCACGCCCATCGGCACTAATAGGGTTTAAGCTATTCATACCGAGGGGTTGCAAACCCCTGGGCAGAGACCGGCAGTATACACCCTAGACATGGAAAATGTATGAGGAAAAAAAGATTAACTGACAAAAAGTTAATTAAAACTGCTCCGATTATGAGGTAGAATTTAACAATTACTTTAAAAGATGCAGTGTGACACAGTGCAGCGCTGCAGCTGAATTAATCATGAATGAGGAGAGCGATGTTTAATTTTTGTGTGCATGAGAAAAACACTCGACAGATTTGACAATTAGAGCAGGGCAACAGCATTGCATGGCACAAGGCAAGGCGGGTTTTCCCAGTGGTTTTCTGGGAAGAAGCTAAGCAGATGTGCTCAAATATTTACAAATGCACAATATTCTCATGCTCTTCAGCTGCCCGCCCTACTGACTTCGCAAGAAATCTCGCCTTCAATCTATAGTCCACTACTGGAACTACACATACTGGGTCTCCCCGCTCAAGGAGTGGCTCAGACAAGGTCCCCCTGCCTCCAGTCTGTGCATCCAAAGAGCAAAGTGGGCCAGCAGGTGACAAGGGGGCAGAGCTCTTTCAAACACTCAGCTTCCAGGATTCACTTTGCCCCACAAAGTGCATGGCACACACAATCACCATGGGTAAGGCAGGTGCTGCACTGAGATCGCCCCAACCTCCTGGCTGTTGAGTAACTACTCTCAATGAGCATTTCCCAAACCCAACCCAGCTCTGTAACAGGAGCCTCACCCATAACTGTGAAGTAGCCTTGAAGGAGCATGAAACACCTGCCAGCAAGACCCTAGATGAATGCTTTACTTCTTCAATTCCAGGCTGTCAGTCTAGATATTTATCATTGAGAAGACTTACAATTTATTAGTACTATTATTACTATTAGTAGGCTTCTTATTACTATGGTCTCTTTTCCTTTCACATTTTTATTGATATAATTCACATACCAAACAATTCGCTCATTGACAGTGTGGAGTTTTTAGTATATCCACAGCACTGTACAACCATCACCATGATCAGTTTTAGAAACCCCATATCCTATAGCTGTCATCAGTTCTCCTATTCCTGCCAGTCTGAGTCAAACACTAATCTTTCTATAGGTTCATCTATTCTGGATATTTCATAAATGGAATCATATAATAAGTGATCTTTTATGTCTGGCTTCTTTCACTTAGCATACTGTTTTCAAGGCTCATTGATTGTCTTAGAATGTTTGAGCTGCTATAAATACCAGCTAATATATTTATATTAAATATAAATATAAAAAACACATTAGGTAGCTTATAAACAACAGACATTTATTTCTTATAGTTCAGGAAGCTGGAAATCTCAGATCAAGGTACCAGCAAGTATGAGTGAAGACCTTTTTGAGGGTTGCAGACTTCTCACTTATCCTTACTTGCTGAAAAGGGCTAGGGAGCTTTGAGGGATCTCTTTTATAAGAGCACTAATCCCATTCATGAGGCTTCACCCTCATGATCTAATCACCACCTACTCATATCATCATTTTGGAACTTAGAATTTCAACATATCAGTTTTAAGGGGACACAAATATTCATTAAGACTATTGCATTCATGCTGTAGTATATATCAGTATTTTGTTTATTTTTATGCCTGAAAAATATTCCATTATATGGGTATACCATATTTTGTTTATCCATGGTGACTGTTTCTACATTTTGGTCATTATGAATAATGCTGCTTTGGACATTCATGTACAAGTTTTCATGTGGACATATGTTTTAATTTCTCTGGGGTATATATCTAGAAGTAGAATTGCTGGGTCAAACAGTGACTCTCTGTTTAGCTTTTGAGGGACTGCCAAATAATTTACCATAGGAGTTTTGCTATTTTACATTCCCACCAGCAGAATATGAGTTTCTGATTTCCACATCCTCACTAATAATTATTTTTTTTACTAAAGCCATCCTGCTGCTGCTGCTGCTAAGTCGCTTCAGTCGTGTCCGACTCTGTGCGACCCCATAGACGGCAGCCCAGCAGGCTCCCCCGTCCTTGGGATTCTCCAGGCAAGAATACTGGAGTGGGTTGCCATTGCCTTCTCCAATGCATGACAGTGAAAAGGGAAAGTGAAGTCGCTCAGTCGTGTCCGACTCTTAGCGACCCCATGGACTACAGCCTACCAGGCTCCTCCGTCCATGGGAGTTTCCAGGCAAGAGCACTGGAGTGGGGTGCCATTGCAGCAAGTGCATAATGTTATCTCATAGTGGTTTGGATTTGTGACCAGTGCTGCTGAGCATCTTTCCATGTGCTTAGTGGGCATTTTTATATCTTCTTTAGAAAAATGTTCTTCCAGATCCTTTTCCCATTTCATAATTGCTATTTATAATTTGTGTGTGTCTTTTCATTATTGACTTGTGTTTTTTGTGTATTCTAACAAGTCCCTTATCAGATATGTAATTTTCAAATACTTTCCCCATTCTTTGGGTTGTGTTTAGACTTTCTTTTTTTTGGCCATGTTACAAGGCGTGAGAGATAAGAGATTTTAGCTCCTGGACCAGGGATCGAACCTGCACCCCTGCATTGGAAGTGTGGAGTCCTAATCACTGGACCACCAGGGAAGTCCCTGTTTTCACTTTCTTGAGACTGTCCTTTGAAACATAAATGAATTTAAGTTTGATGAAGTCCAGTTTATCTATTTTTAGTTCTATTCCTTGTGTTTTTGATGTCATATCCAAGAAACTGTTGCCAAATTCAAAGATTTACTCTTATATTTTCTTCTAAGAGTTTTTTCATCTCCTCTTGCATGTTCATCAAGAGACTCTTTAGTTCCTCTTTGCTTTCTGCCATTAGGGTGGCGTCATCTGCGTATCTAAGGGTTTTACAGTTTTAGTGCTTACATTAGTTCTTTAATCATTTTGAGTTATTTTTTAAATATGCTGTGCAGTAGGGGATTAACTTGTTGAAAGATCATTAACATTTAAAAAATAACCTTTAATATCTCCTCTAATTCAAGTCTTCATCACTTCATACCAGTCTTTTTTTTTGAGGGGAATATTGGGGGGGTGTCACAGAAGGACTCTAAGTGGTCTGTAGTAACCAGTATGTGCCCACCTCACTTTAACCTGCTACAATGTCACATTCCACCTGCCACATTCTTTCCACGTGTCCCATAACTCTCCAAAAACAAGCTATAGAGCCACAGGCTTGGATTTATTTTGAGCTGTAGCAGTTATTAGTCATGTCAATTAGAGCCTTATTCCACCCTTCTAGCTTTCCTATCCCTCTTTACTAAGTGTAGGTACTGATGTTGAAATGAACATTGTTGGTGTTCTGCACAGATTCCCTCGGGTTTCTTTCACGGGTAGGGTAGCCATCCTCCAGCTCTTATGTCTTGGCTTGAAATAGTCTGCATCAGAAATTCTCTTCAGAAGGCAGCCCTTGAGCCACTGGAACATTCTGCCTACCTAGACGGATAGCTGGAAGTGCCTTGGAGTCTACATAAGCCTGAGGGTAACTCTTACACTAGGTGTATGAAAGCCTTTGCCTTAAAGGTGGCAATGCCCGGGCTGTCATTTGCCCTCCAGAATTCCACTGAAGGAGCAGGCTAAGGCTGTAAGTTCCCTTCAAGTTGCAACCTGTGTGATTTCTTATCTCCTTTCATCCTGCTTCCATCACTCCCTCACTGTCTTCTCATGCAGTGAGCAGTCCCTTAATGAAATGTTTGAACGTCATCTCAAGGTCTGCTCTGGGAAGCCTGGCACAAAACAAATATCTACCTCCTACAACTGCTGTTTGAATAAATGAGACTTTATATTCTGCATGCAAAAGAATGAAGTCAGACCCTCACTTCATTCCATATACAAACAACTCAAAATGGATTAAAGATCTAAACATAGACCTAAAACTATAAATTCCTAGAAGAAAACATGAAAGTACTATGTAGAACAATATCTAGAAAATAGGAGGCACTCAATAAATGTCAAGGTCATTGTATAAATGGGTATTTACCACACCATGCTAGCAAAGTAATGCTCAAAACCCTCCAAGCTAGTCTTCAACAGTATGTGAACCAAGAACTTCCAGGTGTTCAAGCTGGATTTAGAAAAGGTAAAGGAACCAGAGATCAAATTGCCAACATCTCTTGGATCATAGACAAAGCAAGAAAATTCCAGAAAACATCTACTTCTGCTTCATTGACTTTGCTAAAGCCTCTGACTGTGTGGATCACAACAAACTGTGGAAAATACTTAAAGAGATGGGAATACCAGACCACCTTACCTACCTCCTGTATGTAGGTCAAGAAGCAACAGTGAGAACCAGACATGGAACAATGAACTGGCTTATAACTGGGAGAGGAGTACGTCAGGCTGTATATTGTCATACTGCGTATCTAACTTATATGCAGAGTGCATCATGCAAAATGCCAGACTGGATGAAGCACAAACTGGAATCAAAATTACCAGGAAAAATATCAACAACCTCAGATATGTAGATGACACCACCCTTGTGGCAGAAAGCAAAAAGGAACTAAAGAGCCTCTTGATTAAGGTGCAAGAAGAGAGTGAAATAGCTGGTCTAAAACTTGGCATTCAAAAAATGAAAATTATGACATCCAGTCCCATCACTTCATGGCAAATAGTTGGGGAAACAATGACAGACATTTTCTTGGGCTCCAAAATCACTGCAGACAGTGACTGCAGCCATGAAATTAAAAGATCCTTGCTCCTTGGAAGAAAAGTTATGACCAACCTAGACAGCATATTAAAAAGCATAAACATTACTTTACCAACAAAGGTCCATCTAGTCAAAGCTATGGTTATTCCAGTGGTCATGCATAGATGTGAGAGTTGGACTATAAAGAAAGCTGAGTGCTGAATAATTGATGCTTTTGAACTGTGGTGTTGGAGAAGACACTTGAGAGTCTGTTGAACAGCAAGAAATTACCAGTCCATCCTAAAGGAAATCAGTCCTGAATATTCACTGGAAGGATTGACGCTGAAACTGAAGCTACAATTCTTTGGCCACCTGATGCTAAAGAACCAGCTCAATGGAAGAGTCTCTGATGCTAGGAAAGATTGAAGGAGGAGGAGAAGGGGATGACAGAGGATGAGATAGTTGGATGGCATCAGCAACTCAATGGACATGAATTTGAGCAACTCCAAGAGAGGCTAATGGACAGGGAACCCTGGCCTAAGGACAGGGAAGCCTGGCCCATTGCAGTCCTTGGGATCGCAAAGAGTCAGACACAACTCAGCAACTGAAAAACAACGCAGCACTGTTTATAATAGCCAGGACATGGAAGCAACCTAGATGTCCATCAGCAGATGAATGGATAAGAAAGCTATGGTACATATACACAATGGAGTATTACTCAGCCATTAAAAAGAATACATTTGAATCAGTTCTAATGAGGTGGATGAAACTGGAGCCTATTATACAGAGTGAAGTAAGCCAGAAAGAAAAACACCAATACAGTATACTAACGCAGATATATGGAATTTAGAAAGATGGTAACAATAACCCTGTGTACGAGACAGCAAAAGAGACACTGATGTATAGAACAGTCTTATGGACTCTGTTGGAGAGGGAGAGGGTGGGAAGATTTGGGAGAATGGCATTGAAACATGTATAATATCATGTATGAAACGAGTTGCCAGTCCAGGTTTGATGCATGATACTGGATGCTTGAGGCTGGTGCACTGTGACGACCCAGAGGGATGGTATGGGGAGGGAGGAAGGAGGAGGGTTCAGGATGAGGAACACATGTATACCTGTGGTGGATTCATTTCTATATTTGGCAAAACTAATACAATATTGTAAAGTTTAAAAATAAAATAAAATTTAAAAATAAAAATGAAAAAAAAAAAGAAAAAGAAAAACAATCACACCAAATTTCTAGGGTTGACCAACAGGCATACAACAGTCAATCTATGAGTGTTTTGTATTGAATTTAAAATTTTTTTTAAAAAATTGTTGTTTCCATGCATGTTTCCCTGTTTTAACAGGTCTTTTGTGAAGAGTTTGGAGTTTAAGACTCATTCTGCTTCTTATAGTGTAACATTCTAAAATGACCCAGTTTGAGTCAGTGGTTCTGATCATCTACTAAACAAACAAATCTGAACTTGTGGTAATCAATTAATGTGCCTTTTTATGGCCAGATATTATCAAAATGTATCTCAGAGGAGGATAATATATAACATCTCTGAATAACTATATCCCTTGGTTCAGACCAAATGTCCCATGCCCTAAAAGGAAAATTTTCATTGAATGGAAATATATTTGGCTCTTATTTGTTGTTGCTTTATTGTCAACAAGGTAATGAAAAAGAAGATTTAATTCTATTAATTATTGTTAGGAAAGCACAACAATTGTTTGTGTGTCATACACAGTCTATGGGTTTCTCAAGGTCAAAAATAAATCTATTCTCTTCTTCAAATTCCCTTTGATAAATTCTATATAGTAGGGTGTTTTTAATTTGTTTGTTTACTTGTTTTGCATTCACTATGATAAGAACAAGTGCTGTTCCAAAGGATTTTATGTACTTTCATACTATGCTATGACAAAATATTCAAAATATTCAATAATGCAAAGCATGCCTGCATTACAGTGAAATGCATCAGTAATAGCTAACTAGTTATAATGTATATATCAACAATTGTGTAATAAAGATATATATAGGATTTATTAGAAATAATGTGCAATTGTCTAGTGACATGAGTATTAAATTACAAAGAGTTTCATGCATTGCATGATTTTATCATCACAGTAGATGTTCAGGCTGTTTATTATTTATCCCATTTTAACCTAAACTTAACCTAAAATGTTAAGGTTAAGTAACTGTTGTGTTAGAGATGAACACTCCTCCAAATATTGGGGCTTCACTTTCCATAGTGTGTAGTCCTTGCTAAAAACAATGGTTTCCCAGTCAAAGACCACATTTCTCAGGCTTCTATGCCTTCAGTTATTGACAAGAGTCTAGGTTCTGACAATAAACTGTGGCTAGAAATGACAACTGTCACTTCCAGGCAAGGATTTTTAAGAAGTCTATATTCTTTATTATCTTTCTCTCTATCTAGCATCTGAATAGTCTGAGACTCCCTTGGATACATAGATTACAAGGTGGGGAGAAACCTTGAAACCTAAATCCTTGTATCTCTGCAGAAAGGAAATCCACCCAGCAGGATGCTCCACATTGAACTGACCTCAAAACTCATGCTTCTAATTCTTGTATAAATCTATAATGGTTCTCCAGCATCACCACATTTAAGTTACAATAGAGGCTGTTACACATGCAGATTCTGACTCTAACCAAGACAGTACATTTCCCATAGGTCAGTTTGAATTTGTGCCTTGGGTACTTCTGTAACTTCATCATGTTGCAGAAATAAGTTAGGGTGGACACAGCTCTTCTCATCACCTTCTCCACCCCATTCCCATTAGACTGGAGAAATGACTTGCCTCTCTTCTAAAGAGTAAGTTTTAAATATTTTTAAAGTTTGATTTTTCTTATGAATATATAATTATTATGAGGGAAACAGAAACTAGGAGAAAAAATTGCCTGTACCCATATTTCAGGCTCCCAGATACAAACCAAGTTTGGAGCATCTCATGGCTGACTTGCATTGTATGTCTAGGTTACTGTGGACTGCATTCTGAAGAAGAGAGGTAGTTACAGTGGAAATCTAGATACTGTTTCAAAGAGGATATATAGGTAAGGAAGCCAAAACATGCCACAACTCCACTTTACTCCCAATTAATCACAGAAATAATATAAGGCAGAGAGATTCACTTTCCAGGACTTAAATAAGCTCACATTATTCTTAAAATACTAGTCCAAAGTTGAAATAAATTTAGCACTATTATGGACTTAGTTAATACCTAATGATCTATATTCACTCTTCCTGGCTCAGGGAAATACCAAGAATACTGATATATTCAATAATTCTGATTAGAACTTCAGAGAAATATCCAGAATTAGGAAGGGGTTGGTGTGATGTCAGAGACATGAGTGTACTGACAAATGTTGCAGAGGAATTCCAAAATTTCAAAGGCTTAAAGGGAAAATCTTCAAATTGCTTCTGTCTCTGCCAAAGAACACATGGAAATCTGGAAGGATATGCTGAAAATATTGGTAATCATTAGAAGAGCCAGATCAATTTGTCTGTGGCACTGATTGGAAAAGAAGCTCGGTTGCAGGTTGTTGTCAAGATTCCCCAACCTAACAATTGTCAAAAATCACTGGAATGCACAAGGCATTTCCAGGATGTTTTTCACCATTTCAGCAAGTGGTTGAATCCCCAAGGTTTTTTCTAGACTGTATTTTAACACTGGTGAAACTTTATTGACAAGTTTATGTTCCTAATTTACTTCAGGACTACATATATGATTTTCAGTTTATGTTTTCGGTTCTTACATTCTGAAACTAACTAGTGCAGACAAATGAGTTGTTTCCTTTTTACTGAATTTGTTCACTCTTAGACATAAGATCAAGTAGCACGTCCTCGCTATCATCAAGTTTACATCTGTTCTTCTCAGTGTTTCCTTTGGTTTCATTTTCATCGGTCCAGAAGCACTATACACGTTTCTGAGTGTGTGTGTACAAATACATGCATGTGTGCGTGTGCTGTTTGAGAATGTGTATGATGGTGTGTGTATGTATCAGGATGTATGACTATGTGTGTAAGTATGTGTGTTTGTGTGTTCTTAAAGAGAATCACATAAAATAAATCACTGTAAAACCAGTTAGATATCAAGGCAAATATTATAATATTGGATGTCAAATTTATATAAAACCAAAACAGGACCTATTACTTTTATGGATACAATTTATTTTTTTAGAAGTGGTTTAAAGCAATTTTTGGTCTGATATTAGTTATAAATTAACAAAGTAACTTAATCATTAATTACTTAGTAACATTTTTACATTAGTATTACTTTTTTTACCTTTGTTACTATGGCAAATACTCTTACATGAAATTATGTCTTAGAGTTGATCTGTGGAGCCGGCAAATACATTTCTTCTTTTGTCAGCATTTACAAATATTTTCCTGTTTTCATGGTCATTATCATCACAATGAGTGTATGTTGCAGCAAAAGACTGAAATGTTCTAAAAAATTTAGCTGTTCTCACATTTGATTTATTCTTTTTTGTTATGATATTTAAAATTTAAAAAAGCAACAGGTTGTTTTAGTAGTGTTGGATAACAAATTTCTTGAAGATTTCCAGAAAACAAAAGTTCTATCAAAATGAGAAAAAATAACTAAGCAAAACTCCAAAACACTTTACTTCAAGCACTAGCTCAAGCTGGCTTAGCAGTGTCTACAAAGTGCCAAACCAACCTGGTAGAGAGGGAAAAATATGATTAACTTGCCTGGTTGCTTTGGCTACGTATAACAAATTTCACTTTTTCAATGAAGTGCCTAGAATTAGAGTGAAAAATATACATTGTAGGTTGAAGAGCTAAAGAGGCTTGCTTTGTTAAATCAGGTAGATTTTTAAAAAATATAATTTGAAGAATTAAACTTTTCATAAAATGTGGTTAAAGGTGGAATTAGTAGCGCAAACAATGCCATTTTCCTTTACATCAGACACTTCCCTGATATACTGAGATATTACTTTTCTCTTTGAAACTTGCTTATTTAATAGTAAGATTTGTCATTTTTTCTTAAGCATACATTCTCTTTCCAAAGTGAAATGTCTCTGTACATCAAAAGAAAGAATAAAATAAAATTTGATCAATTTTTGAAAAAAAATAATCACTTTCCACAAACTAGTAGGCTTTTTCAATATTGACTTTAGAATCTGCAAAAGGAGAAGAAGTTTTGAGTTATACTTGGCTTTATGTTATGATTCTATCATTTTACTAAATATGTAAAACATGCCTGATTTTGATAACATTTCAAATTAAAAAAAATAAAGTTTATGATAGCTCATTGTAAATAAAATGGTCCATTTAAAAGATTTAAACTTATTGGAAATTAGAAAATAAAAGACTTGATACTATGTTTGATATTTTTGAAATTCATTTTATACTCTATTACAATTTTAATTATTATTAATGTACAATATAGATGTCTGTATTGGTGGCTTCAGTTAAGTAGGTGAGAATTTTACTTACTATATAAAAAAATTATGTTTTAAATTAAGGCAGTGGAACATGGCTATTATTTTTGCTTTATGTGATAGGACAAATGTATTAGTGCTTATTTTCCCTTAATGAGCACTAATCATTAATAAAGAAATAATATCTATTCAAAAATTACAATTCAACATTTCTTCTTGAATCCACATTGAATGCTTCTAAAGATTCAAGAATCAAGCAACATAATGTGATTATTTGCCATTTTTAGAGTTTTAGTTCAACCCCTGGACAGATCATTTTCAATTCACCATCTTTTGTTTGTGTTGCAACATTCTGCATCTCTTGACACTTCTGCAGAATACCTGTTACAATGTTTGTCTCTTCACCTCTTCCATACCCTAGTGTTCACACCTCCAGGAATTATCATGTTACAAGTAAACAAATATGTTCTATCTACCAGTTTGCAAAAGTGGGCAAAACAAGTTTTTTTTACCACTACTCAACATACACTGCAAATACATCTCATGCATGCTTATTAAGTTTTAATTGAAATGTTAGATCTGAGGCTAAATTACTATTGAATGATACCACCTCTGTTAATTCTTTGTTGGCAAGCAAATCTGCAATTGCTTTTTGTATATGAACGGTATTGGTGGCTCACAAAAAGATCTAGAGACTTTATCTGCCTAGAAAAAAGAAGAAAATAAGAAGAATATAAAATGTTTTTCATTTGATTTTAAGAGAACCAAATGTGCTTAGCTGCTCAGTAGTGTCTGACTCTTTGTGACCCCATGGACGGTAGTCTGCCAGGGTCCTCTGTCCATTGGGATTCTCCAGACAAGAATACTGGAGTGAGTTGCCATGCCCTCCTCCAGGGGATCTTCCCAACCCAGGGATCAAACCCAGGTCTCCTGCACTGCAGGTGGATTCTTTACTGACTGAACCAAATATATTCTCAAAAAATGTCATCTTTTGAAATACGATGTTATATTTCTTTGTAAAAAGTTGAGAAATCTACCCTGGAATTGGATTCCAGGCATACAGTAACTAGATACGGTTTTCTCCCAATGCTGGAATCTGATTCAAGAGAGTTGATGAGGCTGTCCATTACTAATTTTCAATTTAGTTTATAGAATCTATATTTTCAGAGAAAAGTAAATGATTCATAGGAACACGACTCTGGCAGTGAGTACAAATGGAACAACTGCTGGAAGGATTTTTGGGGGTTAAATAGAACAGTGAGTCAAGCTGGAACACATTTATTAGTCTAAAAACATACAGCCCTTCTGTACATATATACATACGTATACACATATATATATATATCAGATCAGATCAGTCGCTCAGTCGTGTCTGACTCTTTGTGACCCCATGAATTGCAGCACGCCAGGCCTTCCTGTCCATCACCAACTCCCGGCGTTCACTCAGACTCACATCCATCGAGTCAGTGATGCCATTCAGCCATCTCATCCTCTGTTGTCCCCTTCTCCTCCTGCCCACAATCCCTCCCAGCATCAGAGTCTTTTCCAATGAGTCAACTCTTCACATGAGGTGGCCAAAGTACCTG
>NW_011495032.1:21312274-21312698 GCF_000754665.1 Bison bison bison | reverse complement strand
ACTCTTCACATGAGGTGGCCAAAGTACTGGAGTTTCAGCTTTAGCATCATTCCTTCCAAAGAAATCCCAGGGCTGATCTCCTTCACAATGGACTGGTTGGATCTCCTTGTAGTCCAAAGGACTCTCAAAAGTCTTATCCAACACCACAGTTCAAAAGCATCAATTCCTCAACGCTCAGCCTTCTTCACAGTTCAACTCTCACATCCATACATGACCACTGGAAAAACCATAGCCTTGACTAGATGAACCTTTGTTGGCAAAGTAATGCCTCTGCTTTTGAATATGCTATCTAGGTTGGTCATAACTTTCCTTCCAAGGAGTAAGCGTCTTTTAATTTCATGGCTGCAGTCACCATCTGCAGTGATTTTGGAGCCCCCAAAAATAAAGTCTGACACTGTTTCCACTGTTTCTCCATCTATTTCCC
>NW_011495032.1:21309272-21312174 GCF_000754665.1 Bison bison bison | reverse complement strand
ATAAAGTCTGACACTGTTTCCACTGTTTCTCCATCTATTTCCCATGAAGTGATGGGACCAGATGCCATGATCTTCGTTTTCTGAATGTTGAGCTTTTAAGCCAACTTTTTCACTCTCCTCTTTCACTTTCATCAAGAGGGTTTTTAGTTCCTCTTCACTTTCTGCCATAAGGGTGGTGTCATCTGCATATCTGAGGTTATTGATATTTCTCCCAGCAATCTTGATTCTAACTTGTGTTTCTTCCAGCCCAGCGTTTCTCATGATGTACTCTGCATATAAGTTAAATAAACAGGGTGACAATATACAGCCTTGACGAACTCCTTTTCCTATTTGAAACCAGTCTGTTGTTCCATGTCCAGGTCTAACTGTTGCTTCCTGACCTGCATATAGATTTCTCAAGAGGCAGATCAGGTGGTCTGGTATTCCCATCTCTTTCATAATTTTCTACATTTTCTTGTGATCCACACAGTCAAAGGTTTTGCCATAGTCAATAAAGCAGAAATAGATGCTTTCCTGGAACTCTCTTGCTTTTTCCATGATCCAGCGGCTGTTGGCAATTTGATCTCTGGTTCCTCTGCCTTTTCTAAAACCACCTTGAACATCAGGAAGTTCACGGTTCACATATTGCTGAAGCCTGGCTTGGAGAATTTTGAGCATGTCTTTACTAGCATGTGAGATGAGTGCAATTGTGCGGTAATTTGAGCATTCTTTGGCATATACGTATATGCATACATACATATATACATACATGTGTGTGTACATATATGTACACATATATGCATATACATACATATGTGTGTGTGTGTATATATAAACACACACACACAGTCTGTCAGTGAACACTTAGGTTGCTTCCATGTCTTGGCTATTGTAAAATAATACTTCTATAAGCATTGGGGTATATGTATTTTCTTCAGATTAGAGTTTTCTCTGGATCAATACCCAGAAGTAGGGTTGTTGGATCATAAGATAAAAGAATAAAATAATGTCATTTGCAGCAACATGAATGGACCTAGCGGGCTTTTATGGTGGTGCTGTCCCACTCCAGTACTCTTGCCTGGAAAATCCCATGGACGGAGGAGCCTGGTGGGCTGCAGTCCATGGGGTCGCTAAGAGTCAGATACATCTGAGCGACTTCCCTTTCACTTTTCACTTTCATGCACTGGAGAAGGAAATGGCAACCCACTCCAGTGTTCTTGCCTGGAGAATCCCAGGGATGAGGGAGCCTGGTGGGCTTCCGTCTATGGGATCGCACAGAGTCGGACACAACTGAAATGACTTAGCAGCAGGAGCAGCAGCAGTGGTAAAAAACCCAACTGCTGATTCAGGAGGTGTAAGAGATGCTTATTCAATTCCTGGGTTGGGAAGATCCCTTGCAGGAAGCCATGGCAACCCACTCCCACATCCTTGACTAGAGAATCCCATGGACAGAGGAGCCTGACCAGATACCAACCATAAGGTTGTAAAGAGTCAGACCCTGAAGTGATTTAGCACTGATGTACCTAGAGATTATCATACTAAATGAAGTTAAGTCAGACAAAGACAAATATCACACAATATCTGGTATATGCGAAATCTTAAAAAAAATGATACAAAGTAATTAGCCTCCAATTAAAATAATTAAATTTAAATTTAAAAAATAAAATAAAAAATAAAATTCAGTTTTATTTTTTAAAAAATGATACAAAGGAACTTATTTATAGAACAGAAACAGACTCACACATAAAAAACAAAATTATGGTTACCAAAGGGAAAAGTAGGTTGAGTGAAGAGATAAATTAGGAGTTTGGCATTAGTAGATACAAACTACTATATTCAAAATAGGTAAACAACAAGGTCCTACTGTATAGCACAGGAAACTATATTCAATATCTTGTAATAAACTATAATGGAAAAGAATCTGAAAAAGAATACGCACACACATACATATATGCATATATAACTGAATCACTTTGCTGTACACCAAAAACTAACACAACTTTGTAAATCAACTGTTCTTCAATTAAAGAAAAGTACAATCCTAAAAATAGGTTTCCAGGTTTACTTAGAATTATTTCCACAGAGCAATAATCATGAGGTGTGGTATCTGCAGTAAGCAATTTCATATTGTACTTCAACTGCTAAAGGCAATGAGGAGGAGGCAGAAAATTGTATGAATGGAAAACTTGTCATATAATGTCAATAAATGTTATAAGTTACACCCCTGCTTCCTAGGCTGGCTAAAATTTTTAATCATTTTGTTAAGCAAGGAAAAGTACAAACAGACACATTTTCTCTGTTTTATTAATGCACTACAGAAAAGGCAGAGGAACCAGAGATCAAACTGCCAACATCCGCTGGATCATGGAAAAAGCAAGAGAGTTCCAGAAAAGCATCTATTTCTGCTTTATTGACTATGCCAAAGCCTTTGACTGTGTGGATCACAATAAACTGTGGAAAATTCTGAAAGAGATGGGAATACCAGACCACCTGATCTGCCTCTTGAGAAATCTATATGCAGGTCAGGAAGCAACAGTTAGACCTGGACATGGAACAACAGACTGGTTCTAAACAGGAAAAGGAGTACGTCCAGGCTGTATACTGTCACCCTGTTTATTTAACTTATACGCAGAGTATATCATGAGAAACGCTGGGCTGGAAGAAACACAAGTTACAATCAAGATTGCTGGGAGAAATATCAATAACCTCAGATATGCAGATGACACCACCCTTATGGCAGAAAGTGAAGAGGAACTAAAAAGCCTCTTGATGAAAGTGAAAGAGAAGAGTGAAAAAGTTGGCTTAAAACTGAACATTCAGAAAACGAAGATCATGGCATCTGGTCCCATCACTTCATGGGATGTAGATGGAGAAACAGTGGAAACAGTGTCAGACTTTATTTTTGGGGGCTCCAAAATCACTG
>NW_011495032.1:21300331-21309172 GCF_000754665.1 Bison bison bison | reverse complement strand
AAACAGTGTCAGACTTTATTTTTGGGGGCTCCAAAATCACTGCAGATGGTGACTGCAGCCATGAAATTAAAAGACGCTTACTCCTTGGAAGGAAAGTTATGACCAACCTAGATAGCATATTCAAAAGCAGAGACGTTACTTTTGCCAACAAAGGTCCGTCGAGTCAAGGCTATAGTTTTTCCTGTGGTCATGTATGGATGTAAGAGTTGGACTGTGAAGAAGGCTGAGTGCTGAAGAATTGATGCTTTTGAACTGTGGTGTTGGAGAAGACTCTTGAGAGTCCCTTGGACTGCAAGGAGATCCAACCAGTCCATTCTGAAGGAGATCAGCCCTGGGATCTCTTTGGAAGGAATAATGCTAAAGCTGAAACTCCAGTACTTTGGCCACCTCATGCGAAGACTTGACTTATTGGAAAAGACTCTGATGCTGGGAGGGATTGGGGGCAGGAAGAGAAGGGGACGACAGAGGATGAGATGGCTGAATGGCATCACGGACTCGATGGACGTGAGTCTGAGTGAACTCCGGGAGTTGGTGATGGACAGGGAGGCCTGGCGTGCTGTGATTCATGGGGTCACAAAGAATCGGACACGACTGAGTGACTGAACTGAACTGAACTGAACATGTGAATAGTCACCATTTTATTGAATGACATGTGGCAGGTATCATTCTAGGATCTAATTTACTTTGTATTATTATAAATTGGGCTTCCCTGGTGTCTCAGAGGTTAAAGCGTCGGCCTGGAATGCGGGAGACTGGGGTTCGATCCCTGGGTCAGGAAGATCCCCTGGAGAAGGAAACGGCAACCCACTCCAGTACTCTTGCCTGGAGAATCCCATGGAGGGAGGAGCCTGGTAGGCTACAGTCCACGGGGTCGCAAAGAGTAGGACACAACTGAGCGACTTCACTCACTCATATTTACCTGTAGTAGATTATACTTGCCAAACATAAACATATGCCTGTGTGCATATATGTATGTGACAGATAATGGGGAAAAGGCATTTAGGATAGTTTTAAGTTTAAAATAGGAAGTGTTTAAGCAACAAGGACCTATTGTATAGCACAGGGAACTCTGCTCAATATTATGTGGCAACCTGGATGGGCGGGGAGTTTGGGGGAGAAATATGTATATGTTTGGCTGAGTCCCTTTGCTGTTCACCTGAAACTATCACATTGTTAATTGGCTATACTCAAATACATAACAAATGTTTTTAAAAATAAGATAAAATAAGAAGTGTTCAGAAACATTACATCATATAAAAGTTTCTATTTGGGGATAGATGCATTTTTCCATAAAACAAATAGAGGATCAGAGTTAAATTTTTAAATTATCTTAATTTTCTCTCAGGGGTATAAAAACTTCAAAAAATGTCTGAAAATTTGAAGGAATGGTGTTGTTCTTTTTCTGTTGCTATGTGTGTGTATATATATATATATATCCTTATAAATTAATAGGAATGTGATTATGCGTCATTAAAATTTGGCAGGAATTAAAATGTATTAAGGCTATTTTGTATTATTAGATGTGGTGTGCAATAAGTATTCCATCTTCTTAAAAACCTGAAGGACAGTTATGCAAGCATTTGCCTTCAAGAAGAGGTGTTAAGTGGTCTTATGAACTACCTGTTTTCCTGAACACTGTTTAGAAAGATTTCAGGTTCTACTGAAAGACTGTTCTCATACTATATCTGGTCGAATGTTGGTGTGAAGGTCTTCCTAGGCAGCTAACAGTTCAAGTCTATCAGCTAAAAAAAGAATTAACAGAAGAGAGGGTTTCCATGTCAGCTGGTGTTTTGCTAGCTTAAAATCATAATTCCTATCTTGAATAAAATTACCTACCATGAAGAATAAATTGTTTCCCATAGGTAGTTAAATGTCCTTGAAAAAAATCTTCATAGTATTGAAAAAAATCTTGCTAATTGACAATAGTGTTTTACACACACTGTTCACTCACTAGGTCCCTATAAGAAAAAATTTCCCATGAGTACTAGCAATGGGCAACACATAGCCTACCCACCACGGAACACCCAATTCCCTTTAAACTCCCAGCATCCTTCCCCATGTTCAAGCCACAGAAGGCTCCCAGCCAATTAAAACATGCTTCAATATGTGGTTAAGCATGACCAGAGCCTCCCAACCGCAACAGAGGAACCTGTAAAGCTGAGTGTAGTAGGAGGAAAGATAATTACCATCAATATGCCTCCCACATGGGAAATGGTTAAACTTATCATTCCTCTCAATGGTACGTTTGATGTAATATATTCATTTTTGTGCTTATTCTTATGTTTCAGGATGTTGTCTAGGAAAAGGTGTCTAGACAGAATGGAAAGAGCCTTTTCAGCATGCCTCTTAATGATTGTAAAATGAGTGACAAAATAAGAGATCTGGTCATTCTATGGTGGAAACTTCTAGAAGAACTGTTTTATGTAGAAGGGTATTTTGAAATTTTCTAAAATAGATCATGACACAGAACATTCCTATAAAATCTGAGTCTCCCAAAATCTTTTGGCGAATTCATTCTTGCTATGTAGGATACCCTGAGAACTATACTGGACAAAAACAAAACAACCAAAAAAGAATCAATTTTGATTTTAGAGAAATTAGATGCTTAATAGCTATTCAAAACTTAAGAATATGACCACTGGGCACTATGAGGATTAATCAGAACTGTGAATCCCTCTATGGCCATACCATCCTGAACGTGCCCAATTTTATCTCATCTCTGAAGCCAGGCAGGGCTGGGCTTAGTTAGTACTTGGAGAAATGTGAATCCACTGACCAGAGATACAATATTGTGCTTTTCATGAACTATTCATTGTACGTGTCTGGGTAACATGGGACTGTTGTTACAAATAATAATAACCAACATCGACTGAAGATTTAGCAGGCATTGTATTCAATATGTCATATAGGTTATATAATTTAATCATCCTTACAAACTTTGGGAACATATTAGGTTATGAGAAAGCAATGTATATAAAGATATAATCTGTGATAATTATATATCTATATGTACTCAGTATCTACTGAATGCCAGGCGTTAACATTTATTACCTAGTGTAATCTTTATATACTCATTAGAAGAGTACCGTTTTCACCATGGTTACGTTTGAGGAGAAAAGGCTAAGATACTTTCATTAATTTGCCCAAAGTCACACAGAAGATCTAGGACTCAAGAACTCATGTTCCACTACCAAAACTGTGTTCTTTCCAAAATACAAAAGACATTAAGTTTTCTGTTTTCGCAAGGAATTTTTTTAGGGGTTCAATATGTCTGAAGTGCTTTAAATATTGGTGGTAGACACAGGCATTAAATTCATCTTCTTGAATTTGAAAACACATTTTAATTATATGGCTTTTATTATATAGTTTATAATTCAAACCTCTATTACTCAAAATTGTCTACAGATTATGATAAGAACTCAGCTCAAATAAACTAAACATTGGGTGTTCTAATTTGTCCCAACTGGCACATATAGATTCTTTTAAAGCTAGTCGTTGCTGTTGTCCAGTCACCCAGTGATGTCCGATTCTTTGTGACCCCCATGGACTGCAGCATGCCAGACCTCCCTGTCCCACACTATCTCCTAAAATTTGCCCAAGGCCATGTCCATTGCATCGGTGATGCCATCCAGCCATCTCATCCTCTGACACCCTCTTCTCTTTCTGCTCTTCTGCCTTCTTCCCCCAGCATCAAGGGACTTTTCCAATAAGTCAGCTGTTTGCATCAGATGACCAAAATACTAGAGTTTTAGCTTCAGCATCAGTCCTTCCAATGAGTATTCATGGTTAATTTCCCTTAAAATTGACTGGTTTGATCACCTTGATGTCCAAGGAATTCTCAGGAGTCTTCTCCAGCACCATAGTTCAAAGGCATCAATTTTTCAGCATTCCATCTTCTTTACAGTCCAGCTCTTACAACTGTACATGACCACTGGGAAGACCATCGCCTTGACTATACGGACCTTTGTCAGCAGAGTAATGTCTTTGCTTTTCAACACACTGTCTAGGTTTGTCACACCTTTCCTGCCAAAAAGGAAATGTCTTCTAATTTCATGGCTTACAGTCACCACCTGCAGTGATTTTAGAGCCCAAGAAGAGGAAATCTGTCACTACTTTCACCTTTTCCGCCTCTATTTGCCAGGAAGTAATGGGGCCAGATGCCATGATTTTCATTTAATATTTAGTTTTAAGCCAGCCCTTTCACTCTCCCCCTCACCCTCATCAAGAGGCTCTTTAGTTTCTCTGTGCCTTCTGCCATTAGAGTGGTATTATCCACATATCTGAGACTGACAAATTTTCTCCCACCTATCTTGATGGGTGTAACTCATCCAGCTTGGCATTTCTCATGATGTGCTCAGCAGATAGGTTAAACAAACAGGGTGACAGCACGCAGCCCTGTTGTACTCCTTTCTCAATCTTGAACCAATCAGTTGCTACATACAGTGTTCTAACTTTTGCTTCTTAACCTGTATGCAGGTTTCTCAGGAGACAGAAAAGAGGATGAGATGCTTAGACAACATCACTGACTCAATGGACAGGAATCTGACCAAACTTTGGGAGACAGTGAAGGACAGGGCAGCCTGGTGTGCTGCAGTTCGTGGGGTCGTGAAGAGTGCAGTTCGTGAAAAGTCAGACACGACTTAGTGACTGAACAACAATAATTTTACACATCAAGAAACTGAAATAGGAAGAAAAGAAGCCCAAAGTTAACAAAATGCAGGAAATAATATGGATCAGAAAAGACATACAGAAAATAAAAACAATATAAAAAGTTTTAAAATTGAGTTGAAGTTTTAAAAAAATTAACAAAATTGACAATCCTTTAGTTAGATTAAAAAAAAAAAAAAGCATAGACTCAAACAAAAAAGTTAGAGCAGTAGAGCAGTTACAAAATATTTATAGCAGCCCACAGACTGGGCCAAATTTGATTTGTAGTTGTTTTACTCGGCTAGCAAAATGTTTAAAAATATTGAGTCAATATTTTAAAAACCAAGATATTTCACATAAAAACCTGGGTTTGAAATCCTTTTTAAACATTCAGAAGTCTCTAGCAATACTGTACCCATATATTCACAGATCAGTACATGGAAGAAGCAAGGCAGCATTCGTCCCTCTTAGATTGCCTGTGTTCTTTTTGTCATGGCTTGCAATGCTTCCTGAGGTTGTAGGTTGCCTTTGGAAAATCATGTTTATCCTATTGTCTCTAATATCATGTCACCACCAAAAGTTATAAATAAGAAATGGATTTTGAGGACTGTTTTATATGAGCCTAGAAAGCATATTTCTTTGTGAAAATGAAAAAACAAGCCCACACATTTAATATAAAACACCTAGTACCCTTCTCTAACTTATTTGTTTGAGTCTGTGCTGTTTTTTTTTACTAATCTAGCTAAAGGATTGTCAATTTTGTTAATTTTTTAAAAGTTTAACTTAATTTTAAAACTTTTTCTATGACTTTTCTTTTCTCTATGTTTTTTCTGATCCGTATTATTTTCTCATTCTGTTAACTATGGGCTTATTTTCTTCCTATTTCAGTCCTTGATGTGTGAAATTGTCATTCAGTTGCTAAGTCATGACCTACTCTTCACAACCCATGAACTGCAGCACACCAGGCTTTCCTGTCCTTCATATCTCCCAGAGTTTGGTCAAATTCATGTCCATTGAGTTGATGATGCTATCTAAGCATCTCATCCTCTGCTTCCCCCTTCTCTCCTTGCCTTCAATCTTTTCCAGCATCAGAGTCTTTTCCAGAGAGTTGGTTCCTCGCATCAGGTGGCCAAAGTATTGGAACTTCAGCTTTAGCATCAGTCCCTCCAATGAATATTCAGGGTTGATTTCCTTTAGGATTGACAGGTTTGATCACAGCAAACTATGGGAAATTCTTAAAAAGAAGGGAATAACAGACAACTTTGCCTGTCTCCTGAGAAGTGTGTATGTGTGACAAGAAGCAACAGTTAGAAAGAGACATGGAACAACGGACTGGTTCAAAATTGGGAAAGAAATATGTCAAGGCTGTGTATTGTCATTGTCACTCTGCTTATTTAACTTATATGCAGAATACATTATACGAAATGTCAGGCTGGATGCCTCACAAGCTGGAATCAAGATTGCTGGGAGAAATGTCAATAATCTCAGATATGTGTGAAGTTAAGTTGTTTATTTGAGATCTTTCTTCTGTCTTAGTGTAGATATTTTCAATACTCCCAGTGGATGTCTGAAACGATGGTAGTACCAATCCCTATATACATCTGCAGTATGCTTTTTCTATACTAATGGGCTGGTACTGTATACAGCATGGATTTGCTGAACAAAAAGATACTTCATATTCTAGGCAGGCCAGAGAAGATGGCATAAGATTTCACCTAGCTACTCAGAATAGTGTGCAACTTAAGATTTATGAATTTTTGGACTTCCCTGGTGGTCCAATGGTTAAGAATTCGCCTGACAATGGAGGCAAAATGAATTCAATCCCTTGTCAGGGAAGACCCCCCCATGCCACAGAGCAACTAAGCCTATGCACCGCAACCACTGAGCCCACACACCTAGAGCCTGTGTTCCACAGCAGGAGAAGCTACCACAGTGAGAGCCTCGTGGATTACAGCTAGAGAGCAGCCCCTGCTCACCACAGCTAGAGAAAACCTGCTCAGAGCAACAAACAATTCTCTAGAATTTTGCACTTAGTAGTTTCAAACTATGATAGACTGTGGGCGACTGAAACAGTAAAAAGCAAAACCAGGGATAAGCTGGGACTACTATTCTTAGGCATTCTGATGTTGAGTGCACATATATTTGCAATTGTTATATCTTCCTGCTGAGTGAACATTTGTATCATTATGTAATGACCTTCTTTGTCTCTAGAGACAGTTTTTTACTTAAAATCTACCTTATCAGATATTAGTGTAGCCACTGCAGCATTTTGGGGGTTACTATTTGGATATAATATCTTGATTATCCTTTATTTTCAGTCTATGTGTATCCTTGAATCTAAGGTGAGCTCTACTATTCAGCATACAATTAGATTATTCAGTCACTCAGTGCCTTTTTACTAGGGAGTTTAGTCCATTTACATTTAACATGGTTAATGATAGAGAAGGACTTACTATTGCTATTTTGTTAACTTTTTCTGTTTGTAGTTATTTTGTCCCTCTCTCTTCTCTTGCTGTCTTCTTTTGTGTTTCTTCTTTTTTTTTTTTCTTGGTATTGTTAGGTTTTGATTTCTATGTCTTTTTTAGTGTGCGTGAGTTCTATACGTACTTTTTATAGTTATCAAAGGGTTTATATAAAATATCATAAAATTATAAGTCTATTTAAGCTAATAAAAAATAAACTTTCCTTGCAAACTCTTTGTTTTTATCTTTCTTCCCCTTACATTATACACTACCAATGACACAAATTCCATCTATTTCCATTTTGTATCCATTAACATCATTTAGTTATAGTTGTTTTTAATACTTTTTTATTTTAACTCAGATAACAGAATTAAAACAATTTATCCATTACCATTATAACAATACAGTAATCTGCTTTTCCTTCCCTGACTTGTTTACTTGGCTGTCTGCTGTAAGTGTTTTAGTCTCAATGCTTGTACAAGTGCTATACTCTTTCAAGCATTCTCTCTGAAATCCTGAGAAGGGTTCCTGCAGCTAGGAGTGTAGCTGACTGGGAGGAAGCAGAAGCAAGAACACTGCCAGCCCTCCATTCTAGTCAGCCTCATCTTTCCTATGGATGATACCACTCTAATGACAAAAAGTGAAGAGGAACTAGAGCCTCTTGATGAGGGTGAAATAGGAGAGTGAAAAAACTGGCTTAAGAGTCAACATTCAAAAAACTAAGATTATGGCATCAAGTCCCATTACTTGATGGCAAATAGAACTGAGGAAAAGGGAACAGGACAGATTTTATTTTCTTGTCCTCCAAAATCACTGTGGACAGTAACTTCAGCCATGAAATTAAAAGACACTTGCTCCTTGAAAGGAAAGATATGAGAAACCTAGACAGCATACTAGGAAGCAAAGGCATCACTCTCCTGAAAAAGGTTTTTCAGGAGAAAAACCAGTACTGGTTTTTCCAGTCAGTTCAGTTCACTTCAGTAGCTCAGAGGTGTCTGACTCTTTGTGACCCCATGAATCGCAGCACACCGGGCCTCCCTGTCAATCACCAACTCCTGGAGTTTACTCAAACTCATGTCCATCGAGTTGGTGATGCCATCCAGCCATCTCATCCTCTGTCATCCACTTCTCCTCCTGCCCCCAATCCCTCCCAGCATCAGAGTCTTTTCCAAGGAGTCAATTCTTCACATGAGGTGGCCAAAGTATTGGAGCTTCAGCATTAGCATCAGTCCTTCCAATGAACACCCAGTACTGATTTCCTTTAGAATGGACTGGTTGGATCTCCTTGCAGTCCAAGGGACTCTCAAGAGTCTTCTCCAACACCACAGTTCAAAAGCATCAATTCTTCGGAACTCAGCTTTCTTCACAGTCCAACTCTCATATCCATACATGACCACTGGAAAAACCATAGCCTGGACTAGACGGACCTTTGTTGGCAAGTAATGTCTCTGCTTTTTAATATGCTATTTAGGTTGGTCATAACTTTCTTTCCAAGGAGTAAGCATCTTTTAATTTCATGGCTGCAGTCACCATCTGCAGCGATTTTGGAGCCCCCAAAAATAAAGTCTGACACTGTTTCCACTGTTTCCCCATCTATTTCCCATGCAGTAGTGGGACCAGATGCCATGATCTTTGTTTTCTGAATGTTGAGCTTTAAGCCAACTTTTTCACTCTCCTCTTTCACTTTCATCAAGAGGCTTCTTAGTTCCTCTTCACTTTCTGCCATAGGACT
>NW_011495032.1:21288106-21300231 GCF_000754665.1 Bison bison bison | reverse complement strand
TCTCCCGGCAATCCTGATTCCAGCTTGTGCTTCTTCCAGCCCAGCGTTTCTCATGATGTACTCTGCATAGAAGTTAAATAAACAGGGTGACAATATACAGCCTTGACGTACTCCTTTTCCTATTTGGAACCAGTCTGTTGTTCCATGTCCAGTTCTAACTGTTGCTTCCTGACCTACATACAGATTTCTCAAGAGGCAGGTCAGGTGTTCTGGTATTCCCATCTCTTTCAGAATTTTCCACAGTTTATTGTGATCCACACAGTCAAAGGCTTTAGCATAGTCAATAAAGCAGAAATAGAGATGTTTTTCTGGAACTCTCTTGCTTTATTGATGATTCAGCAGATGTTGGCAATTTGATCTCTGGTTCCTCTCCCTTTTCTAAATCCAGCTTGAACATCTGGAAATTCATGGTTCACATATTGCTGAAGCCAGGCTTGGAAAATTTTGAGCATTACTTTACTAGCGTGTGAGATGAGTGCATTTGTGCGGTAGTTTGGGCATTCTTTGGCATTGCCTTTCTTTGGGATTGGAATGAAAACTGACCTTTTCCAGTCCTGTGGCCACTGCTGAGTTTTCCAAATTTTCTGGCATATTCAGTGCAGCACTTTCACAGCATCATCTTTCAGGATTTGAAATAGCTCCACTGGAATTCCATCACTTGCACTGGCTTTGTTCGTAGTGATGCTTTCTAAGGTCCACTTGACTTCACATTCCAGGATGTCTGGCCCTAGGTGAGTGATCACACCATCATGATTATCTGGGTCATCAAGCTCTTTTTTGTACAGTCTTCTGTGTATTCTTGCCACCTCTTCTTAATATCTTCTGCTTCTGTTAGGTCCATACCATTTCTGTCCTTTATCGAGCCCATCTTTGCATCAAATGTTCCCTTGGTCTCTAATTTTCTTGAAGAGATCTCTAGTCTTTCCCATTCTGTTGTTTTCCTCTATTTCTTTGCATTGATCGCTGAAGAAGGCTTTCTTATCTCTTCTTGCTATTCTTTGGAACACTGCATTCAGATGTTTATATCTTTCCTTTTCTCCTTTGCTTTTCACTTCTCTTATTTTCACAGCTATTTGTAAGGCCTCCTCAGACAGCCATTTTGCTTTTTTGCATTTCTTTTCCATGGGAATGGTCTTGATCCCTGTCTCCTGTACAATGTCATGAACCTCTGTCCATAGTTCATCAGGCACTCTGTCTATCAGATCTAGTTCCTTAAATGTATTTCTCACTTCCACTGTATAATCATAAGGGATTTGATTTTGGTCATACCTGAATGGTCTAGTGGTTTTCCCTACTTTCTTCAATTTCAGTCTGAATTTGGCAATAAGGAGTTCATGATTTGAGCCACAGTCAGCTCCTGGTCTTGTTTTTGCTGACTGTATAGAGCTTCTCCATCTTTGGCTGCAAAGAATATAATCAATCAGTATTGACCACCTGGTGATCTCCATGTGTAGAGCTTTCTCTTGTGTTGCTGGAAGAGGTTGTTTGCTATAACCAGTGCATTTTCTTGGCAAAACTCTATTAGCCTTTGCCCTGCTTCATTCCGTATTCCAAGGCCAAATTTGCCTGTTACTCCAGGTGTTTCTTGACTTCCTACTTTTGCATTCCAGTCAGTGGCACCCCACTCCAGTACCCTTGCCTAGAGAATCCCATGGATGGAGGAGCCTGGTAGGCTGCAGTCCATGAGGTCGCTAATAGTTGGACATGAATGAGCGACTTCACTTTCACTTTTCACTTTCATGCATTGGAGAAGGAAATGGCAACCCACTCCACTGTTCTTGCCTGGAGAATCCCAGGGATGGGGGAGCCTGGTGGGCTGCTGTCTATGGGGTCACACAGAGTTGGACACGACTGAAACGACTTAGCAACAGCAGCCCCTACAATGAAAAGGACATCTTTTGGGGGTGTTAGTTCTAAAAGGTCTTGTAAGTCTTCATAGAACCGTTCAACTTCAGCTTCTTCAGCATAACTAGTTGGTACATAAGCTTGGATTACCGTAATATTGAATGGTTTGCCTTGGAAATGAATAGAGATGATTCTCTCGTTTTTGAGATTGCATCCAAGTACTGCATTTCAGATTCTTTTGTTGACCATGATGGCTACTCCATTTTTTCTAAGGGATTCCTGCCCACAGTAGTAGATATAATGGTCATCTGAGTTAAATTCACCCATTCCAGTCCATTTTAGTTTGCTGATTCTTAGAATGTTGACGTTCACTCTTGTCATCTCTGACCACTCCCAATTTGCCTTGATTCATGGACCTAACATTCCAGGTTCCTATGCAATATTTCTCTTTACAGCATCGGACCTTGCTTCACAGTAGTCATGTACAGGTGTTAGATTTGGACCATAAAGTAGGCTGAGTGCCAAAGAACTGATGCTTTCAAATTGTGGTTCTGGAGAAGACTCTTGAGAGTCCCTTGGAATGCAAGGAGATCAAATCAGTGAATCCTAAAAGGAAATCAGTCCTTAATATTCTTTCGAAGGACTGATGCTGAATCTGAAGCTCCAAAAATTGACCACTAGATGCTTACAGATGACTCATTGGAAAAACACCCTGATACTGGGAAAGATTGAAAGCAAAGGAGAAGAGGGTAGCTTAGGATGAGATGGTTGGATAGCATTACTGACTCAATGGACACGAATTTGAGCAAGCTCTAGGAGATAGTGAAGGACAGAGAAGCCTGGCATGCTGTAACAGTCCATGGGTTGCAAAGAGTCAGACATGACCAAGCAATTGACTGAACAACAACAAATGTTTTGTTTATGTATCTGCAAACAATTTTTGCTGAAATACAGATTGCTGTTGTTAAAAATAATTTCAGAAGTTACCCTTGCTTACTATAATGAATGTTAGAATTTCTATATGTACTTTCACACTAAAATATATGACTAAGTGAGCCGTATTAGCCCCTCAAATCTCAGACAACTTAAACCCTGAAGCTCCATAGAAGAAGAGTTAGAATTAAACAACAAAAATGTAATCTGTAACAGAGATGTAAGAGACACCTAGAGAACTCTTCTTTCAATTTTTTTGTAAGGGATTATATTTATTCCACTTCATAGAATGTTTACTTGCTAATGCTTCTCAACTTAGGATTGTGGTTTCCTAGTCATTAATTTTCCTGCAATTAGAAGTGGTAGCAAGTCAGTTGGGATGATGAGTTCTTGGGCCAGATTACACCAGTCTGATTCCTAGCTCCTCTGTTTACTAACTGCATGCTTCTGTACAAGGTTTTTAAACCTCTGTGACCCTCAATATCTTCATAGGATAAGGAAAATAATAGTAGCTCCTACCTCACAAGACTGTTTGAGGACTAACAAGTTATTACATAGAAATAAAATAGTTGGTGACACAGTAATTTCTCAATAAACATTAGTTATTAATGTTGCCTCTAGAATGGAATGGAGGCAATGGGATTATTTCTCCCAAAGGTCATAAACTTAACTTGTTCGCAATTGATCCTTGGTTTTGTTGCAAACTTGATCCTCCCAGGTCGCTCTCCTCTCAGTAAATTATAATCTAGAATTGTATTGGCCATAAATTTGAATATGCCCACTTTCTCCCATCCTCAGTAAACTGATAATCAGTATTAATGTTTTCTTTCATTCCAAAATCTTTCTTGAATACAACTTTTTCTCTCCTTTCATACTCTCATCTCTCCTAGTCCAAGACACTGTTATATCTCATTTGGTCTCCTGCTTTCTTAATGGTCTTCCAGATTTTACTCTTGTTTCTATCCAATCTGTTTTCCAGGCAGCACCAGAGTGAGCATGGTAAAACAAAAACAAATATTTGGATCCTGTCATATCCTGCTTAACCCCTTCAATGGCTGCTCATTGCACTTGGAATAAAGTCTAAATTTCTTAACAAATTGAGCTGGTTCCCAAATCTAGCTTCATTTCTTATCACTCTCATACTTGGCTCCAGACAACTTAGCCTCTTTTTGGTTCCATGAACACAGGAAAGCCTTTCTTGCCTGTAACTTTCATACATACAGTCTCCCCTGCTTAGGCTGCCCACTCTCCCTTACATGATCAGCTCTTCTCACATTCTATGTATTGGGATTATGTCAAGCCTTCAAAGACTTGATTTTGTAATCACCTAATAGGGAGATTTCTCTGCCCATACTTTCCTGTTGCTGTACTTGACTGTCTCCTTTATGATTTGTAATTTGTAATTGTTGTTGTTATACCCAGCAATTACATAAATGGATGAATGAGTAAGAATGAATAAATGAATATATGTGTATGTATATGCACACACTGTGTGTTTGCTTCCTCAGTTATCATTTACTTTGTTTACTGGATTATAAGCCTCACAACTGAAGGGACCACATTTGTTTTATTATCACCAAATCATCCCCACTGACTACAGAAGACTGCACTGACCATTTGTGGAATCAATGCATGAGTAAAAAGTTTCCCAGACTAAAACCATGAAAATGTTCAGAAAGGATTAAATATTCATGAAGCATAAAAAGTTAAGGATGATTAAAAGTTATTGCCAAAGAACATTCTGACTTCCCACAAGTCAAGCCCTGCACTACAGAGAAGAAACGTGTCACCAGTAAAGGTACATCACTATTTGGCATTAATGACACGAAGCAAACCTCTGTGCTCCCACAAAATACCTCATGATGTCACCATAAGAGAATCATTGTTTGAACATCATGTTGGTCAGATCAGGTAGTAACAGTTATTAAATGATCACAATAACAGTAACTAAATTGGAAGCAAAATCTCAACTCTTAAAGAGTATCAACATAAATCATACTGTAATTCTAGGGTTGTTCTTGCTATTTATCAAATATATTAGTGAATTTGAGGGGGGGTATAATTTCACTGTAAGGTAAAGATATGATTATTTCATTTTATTTTTACTGACTGATAAAAAGTATAATACCATCTCTTATGCTCTAATGTACTCAAATATTAATACCAATACTCCTACCCTCTATGAGCTTGGAGTATCAGTAATCATATAAAGAAGGAGAAATCGGTCATCTCTATGATACTAACATAGTCTGGCAATATAACATAATCCAAAAGGCAGTTATAAATGGTGTCTTTGCAGAGAATTTTTTACCTTGTGAAATAAGAATATTCACTATGTAGAGGAACTAACTGTTTCACCATTTCAAAGAAGCCTTCATGAATAGGTCACTAACTCCAATCACTGTTCACCTGGATTGTCACAATGGTTACAAAGGCCATGCTTCTAAGCAGGCTATGAGGATTATATCTGAGAGCTACTTTGCATAAAAACACAGCATGCAGGGACTTTCCTGGCTGTCCAGTGGTTAAGACTTCATGTATCCAATGTAGGGGAGTGGGGGGCACATTTTCCATCCCTGGTGGGGGAACTAGATCTCACATACCCCTTGGCAAAGCCAAAAAATTATTTCAAAAAATAACAAAAAGCAGAGCATGTCTCTCATGAATCTACTTTCCAATTTGTATATCAGTACTTTAAAGAAAACCAATGGATACTCTTCTAAAGGAAGCTGTCACACACCTCGCAAGGGTATATTCCTGGCTGCTCCATCTATGGGCTTTTTCAGGGAGCCCTCAGTTTTCCCTGGACACTGAGGCAACCCTCAGAAACAGGTTATCAAGAAGGCAAATCCAAGGCTTCTCCAACTCATACTTTCTAAGAAGAGGCAATTTGGTGTCAGTGTTTTAGGACATAACATGAAGCAGGTTTTCTCTTGAACAGTTAAGGCCTGACAAGTGCCTCCTCTTAGCCCTGGCACCTTGTTCCTATATATGTTTGCTAGTTTAGCTGCACAAAGAAACACATTTTGGAGAAGAAAAAAAAAAGATAAATAGATTTTGCCAGGTTGGCTCTGAACCTATCTTTCACACCACTGTGAAGTGCGCTGCCAGGACGTGCGATATGTAGTTAGAAGCAGCAGATGGAAAAGCATTTTTGAGGGGCTTTTTGATGGTTCTGAATCTATGCAGCATTTACACACCAAAGCATGCTTGTTCATCTGTTATATATTTAGGGATATTTAAACTGTGAACATTTGTCTTCCTTAAAGACTACAAAAGTATCTGGAGACTGACTGACTTACTAAATAGATGTAGTAAATTGATCAATAATTGGTTTGACATCCCTTATCCCCCTGCCCCCTCACTCCCGTACGACTCCTGGCCCCAATTCTGTATTGCCTGGCAGTAACCTTATGTGGGGCTGTGAGCATCCTATGTAGTTGAAAAATGTCACAGCATCAAAGGAAAAGTACCCTCCACATGCTCCCTGTGTGTATGTGTGTGTGTGTGTGTGTGTGTGTGTGTGTGTGTGCAGACTGAGAAAGAGAGGGGAGCACTTTTAAGAACACTTTTTTGAAATGTAGGGACATCAGATGATATCTAATATTGCCCTCTAATTCAGCAAAAGGCAGACGTTTCCATAGGCAGGGACTTATGCTGAGAACTTTCTCTTACTGTTTCTGAACATGATAGTGAACATGAGTGCCACCAAAACAATAAAGGTTTGAATGAGTGGTAGGTTATTCCTTTCTTCCCCAATTCCATGTATCTTCCCCTAAGGAGACCAATGAAAATACATCAAAATCTTTGAAATTTAATCCTAGTGCTATGGACTGAATACGTGCTGTCACTGCAAAACTTGTATGTTGAATCCCTAATCTCCAAAGTGATGAGATAAAACCTTTCAAAGGTAATTAGGATTAGATCATGAGGGTGGGTTCTCATGATGCAACTAGCACTCTTAGAAGAATTTTAAAAGAACGTTTGCTTTCCCTTTCCTCTCTACAAGGAAATGGAGAGCATGCTACAAGGAGGCTATCTGCAAATCAGTTTAAGAGGGCTTTCACCAGACAGCAAATCTGCCAGAAACTTGATCCTGGACTCCCAATTTCTGGTTCTGTGAAACATAAATGTCTGTTGTTTTAACCCACCCAGTCTATGGTATTTGTTATAGCAGCCTGAACTAAGATATCTGGGATAAATTAATAGCCACTTTTCAGAACTAGCACCCAAATGAACCCTAAATCCATATTATTTAAATTAAATGACTGGTATTCTGTGAATCAGCCATCTGTGTTTATTATATATCCTCCCACCCACTCCCAACATTAGGTGCTCAACCTGGCAATTTCAGAAGAAGAAGCTATGGCAAGAACAGGTAAGCAGCTATTTATGGTCAACAAAGGCACTGTTTAAGCATGATTTCTGGCAGGAAGATAGAATTATTAACTCTGGATTGCTCTGTGAATTCTGAAGTCCCAAGATTATTTAAGAACTTATCAAAGCTAGCCTCACTTTTCATGAGACATCACACCATTAAGTGCTATAGGGGATGTAAAAGAAAAGAAGGACGTTTGGCAGAACTCAAAAAGCAGGCAAACTCAAATTCAATGAAATATCCACAAATCTAACCACAGGTTTTTTTTTGTTTTGTTTTGTTTTGTTTGGAAAAAGTGTATATCAATTTTTGATCTTCAAAGGAAAATTATTTTCTGACTAGTCCTCACTTGTGTTCACCATAATTAATAATCATAGAGAAACAATCAGTAAACTTAAAAATGAACTGTTTGAAACCCAAGGATCTCCCATGTTTTGGTTGCTCCATGTCAGAGGGCAGATGTCGCTGACCATCTACCTCATAACCTAAACTCTAAAACTGCTAAATTAATTAACATGTGCAAAGTACTGTGCTCAGCATGAATCCCAGAAGAGGCAATCCATAGGTATCAGTCTCCATCCCCCTTACAGGGTTATTTCAAGGAATCCTAAGCAAATATTGCAAATAAGCCCCTAATATAATAAATATCCCCATTTACTATATTAGGACTTAATAAATGTTAATTTCTTTCTTTCCAGGTTGAACTTATACAAAAACAAAAGCCATGACATTTTAAAATGTGAAACTGATAAATTTGAAAGAACATTCTGTGGACCCGAGAATAAAAAAAAAAAAAAAAAGATATCTTCTAACTAAAAATAATGTTTGCAAAACTGATTTGCATTTCAAATTTTGGCAGTACACCTATGAAGGGTGTCTCTGGCTCAGAATTCTGGCAAGAGGTGATGAGGACTTGAACTAAGGTGGTGGCAGGAGATTGGAGACAAATGGTTATAAGAGGCAGATAGCAGAATTGTCAGGACTTGAGTGCTGTCGACAGACAACCTGATTCCATCTCGGCACCAACTCATACTAACTGTGCAATTCAAGGACTTGTCTAACTTTCCCATCTATGAAATAAAGAGGAAAATAATCTTAACTTCACAGATAGATGTGAGGATTAAATGAGACAATACATGTAAGGCACATTTCCTGACATGTTTTTACAATAAATATTGGCCGTTATTAATAGATATCATTTATTTCTGTGTGCACATTTACAATTAAAATATGTGTTCTAATATTTTGTCCTCAATTGGTCCCTGGTCATATTAAGACCTTGACTGATGTTGAACATCTTTTCACATATTCAGGGAAATGCAAATTAAAACTACAATGAGATATCACCTCACCCCTGTCTGAATGGCAACAAATCAAAGACAACAAATGTTGTGAGAATGTGGGTGGAGAAAATAACCCTTGTCTTGGTGGGAATGTAAACTGTCTCAGCACCATACAAAAAAGTAGGGAGGGTCCTCAAAAAAAATAAAAATACATTTACCATTTGACCCAGCAATACCCTCTTCTGGGTATTTACCAAAGGGAATGAAAGCCAGATATCAAAGAGATATCTGCATTGCATGTTTTTTACAGCACTATTCACAACGGCCAAAATACGAAACAACCTAAGTGTCCATTGACAGCTGAATAGATAAAGAAGATGTGGCATATGTACAATGGAATATTATTCATTTATTTTAAAAAATGAACTCTTGCCATATACAATGACGTGGATGAACCTAGAGGATATTATGCTAAGTGAAATAAGCCAAAGAAAGACAATTAGCATATGATTTCACATATCCTGTATGTGGAATCTGAAAAACAAAACAAACAAAACAAAAGAGAAACAAACTCACAGATACAGAAAACAAATTGATGGTTTCCAGAGGGGAAAGGAATTGGATCGGGAAGCTAAATAGGTAAAGGGAATTAAAAGGTATAAATTTCCAGCTATATAATAGATAAATCATAGAGTATAATGTACAGTATAAGGAATATATTCATAATACTGTAGTAATTTTGTATGGTGACGTGGTATATAAACATCATGGTGATCGTTTCAAAACATATAAATATCAAATCACTATTATGTACACCTGAAAATAATATGATATGGTATGTGGATTATACTTTAATAAAAAAGAAAAAACTTTTCACTGAAAAAAAAATCCCCCCCATGTAGAAAGATTGTTTATTCTGTGGAAAAATAATAATAATCAAAATCTTTAATACAGTAGTCATAATAGAAAATCAACTTTGGACTTGAAAATCTGGCAATCAGATTCTGAGTCCTGTTTCAACACCAAATTCCTGTTTCCTGACAACACCAAATTTTGGTGTCCCAGGCATTGGTCAATGAACTCAGATTTGAATTGAATTCTATTCAATTTCTGATATCCAGTTGAAACACATTTAAGAAACAGTCTAAGATAGAGTATAGCTACCCATTCCCCCAAATATCCTAAAAGTTAGTTTCCAATTCACTATAAAAGCAGTGGCCCAGACTAGTTATCTTTCTGCTGAAATATCTGGCTACATTTATCTCTTGTGGTTCAGACAGTAGAATTTGCCTGTTATGCAGGAAACTTGGCTTCAATATCTGGATCAGCAAGATCCCCTGGAGAAAGGAAAGACTATGCATTTAAGTGGGCTTCCCGGGTGGCACAAGTATTCTTGCCTGGAGAATTCCATGGACAGAGGATTCTGATGGGGCTACAGTCCAGGGGTCTTCAAGAGTTGGACACGACTGAGTGACCAACACTTTCACTTTTCTCATCTTTTAATTCAGAGTCAATTAAAAACTTACCTGTATGAAAAACTTTGTATTGCTAGGAAAACTAGAGACATCACCTGTAAGCTATTTAATTATCACTATGTAGAACTCCATATAAATATTTCTTTAGACATTCATCTTATGAAACATCACTCTTAAAGAAATAATACTTGTGAATTTATTTTTTTGTTTTTAATCAATACTACAGTGTTTGGTTGTGGCTTCCAAGGATCTCAGGATTAAATTTTGTGCTCAGTACAATACAATTTATAATAAAAGTTAATAATATTGGTGGGATTATGTCCCATCTATTTCCACCATTATTTGACCATAATTATGGAAGGATGTAGCTAAAATCCTAATAAGGAATTGGTAGATAACAGAGGGTCGACAGATAAATTTCAGTGTTTTTCATTCTGATCCATTGGCTTGCCTTATATCCTCATGACAACATCAAACAGATTTTATTATGATATTCAGTAATTTTGAAAATAATTATTTACCTATTCAACAAATATTTATTGCAGATTATCAAAGAGCAAAGGGCTTCCCTTGTGGCTCAGGTGGTAAAGAATCTGCCTACAATGCGGGAGACCTGGGTTCGATCCCTAGGTCAGGAAGATCCCCTGGAGAAGGGAAAGGCTACCCACTCCAGTATTCTAGCCTGGAGAATTCCATGGACTGTATAGTCTATGGAGTCACAAAGAGTCGGACACAACTGAGAGACTCTCACTTAACTACCAAACAGCAAAGGGCTTTCCAGGTGGCACTGCTGCCGCTGATGCTGCTGCTAAGTCACTTCAGTCGTGTTCGACTCTGTGTGACCACATAGACAGCCCCCCACCAGGCTCCCCCGACCCTGGGATTCTCCAGGCAAGACCACTGGAGTGGGTTGCCATTTCCTTCTCCAATGCGTGAAAGTGAAAAGTGAAAGCCAAGTCGCTCAGTAGTGTCTGACTCTTCGCGACCGCATGGACTGCAGCCCACCAGGCTCCTCCATCCATGGGATTTTCCAGGCAAGAGTACTGGAGTAGGGTGCCATCGCCTTCTCCATCCAGGTGGCACTAGTAGTAAAGAATCCGGCCGCCAGTGCAGGAGACATGGGTTCAATCCCTGGGTTGGGAAGATACTCTAGAGGAGGGCAAGGAAACCCACTGCAGTATTCCTGCCTGGAGAAGCCCAGGGACAGAGGAGCCTGGCGGGCCACAGTCCGTGGTGTTGCATAGAGTTGGCCACGACTGAAGTGACTTAGCAAGCGTGGACAATGAGCAAGAGAATCATGACTATTGCCACTATAAGGCTTGCAGTTTAATGGAGAAGATGGAGAATAATAATTTCACAAGTAAATTTATACTCACAAAGTAGGGTATGTGCTGAGAAGGGGAGATTCAGGGTGTCATGTGTACATTAACTCTGTGGTGTAAGTTCAGTTCATTTCAGTAGCTCACTCGTGTCTGACTCTTTGCAACCCCATGGACTGCAGCACTCCAGACTTCCCTGTCCATAACCAACTCCCAGATATTACCCAAACTCATGTCCATTGAGTCAGTGATGCCATCCCACCATCTCATCCTCTGTCATCCCCTTCCCCTGCCCTCAATCTTTCCCAGCATCAGGATCTTTTCATATGAGTCAGCTCTTTACATCAGGTGGACAAAGTATTGGAGTTTCAGCTTCATCAATCCTTCCAATGAACACCTAGGACTGATGTCCTTTAGGATGGACTGGTTAGATCTCCTTGCAGCCAAGGGACTCTCAAGGGTAATTTCTAACACCACAGTTCAAAGCATAAATTCTTCGGCGCTCAGCTTTCTTTATAGTCCTCTCTCACATCCACACGTGACCACTGGAAAAACCATAACGCTCACTAGACAGACTTTTGTTGGCAAAGTAATGTCTCTGCTTTTGAATATGCTATCTAGGTTGGTCATAACTTTCTTTCCAAGGAGTAAGCGTCTTTTAATTTCATGGCTGCAGTCACCATCTGCAGTGATTTTGGAGTGCAGAAAAATAAAGTCAGCCACTGTTTCCACTGTTTCCCCATCTATTTGCCATGAAGTGATGGGACCAGATGCCATGATCTTCGTTTTCTGAATGTTGAGCTTTAAGCCAACTTATTCACTCTCCTCTTTCACTTTCATCATGAGGCTCTTTAGTTCTTCTTCACTTTCTGCCATAAGGGTGGTGTCATCT
>NW_011495032.1:21280389-21288006 GCF_000754665.1 Bison bison bison | reverse complement strand
TGAGATTGTTGATATTTCTCCTGGCAATCTTGATTCCAGCTTGTGCTTCATCCAGCTCAGCGTTTCTCATGATGTACTCTGCATATAAGTTAAATAAGCAGGGTGACAATATACAGCCTTGACATACTCCTTTTCCTATTGGGAACGAGTCTGTTGTTCTGTGTCCAGTTCTAACTGTTGCTTCCTGACCTGCATATAGGTTTCTCAAGAGGTAGGTCAGGTGGTCTGGTATTCCCATCTCTTTCAGATTTTTCCACAGTTTCTTGTGATCCACACAGTCAAAGGCTTTGGCATAGTCAATAAAGCAGAAATAGATTTTTTTTTTTAATTCTCTTCTTTTTCGATGATCCAGCAGATGTTGGCAATTTGATCTCTGGTTTCTTTGCCTTTTCTAAAACCAGCTTGAACATCTGGAAGTTCACCATTTACGTATTGCTGAAGCCTGGCTTGGAGAATTTTGAGCATTACTTTACCAGCGTCTGAGATGAGTGCAATTGTGCGGTAGTTTGAACATTCTTTGGCATTGCCTTTCTTTGGGATTGGAATGAAAACTGACCTTTTCCAATCCTGTGGCCACTGCTGAGTTTTCCAAATTTTCTGGCATTATTGGGTGCAACACTTTAGGATTTGAAATAGTTCCAGTGGAATTCCATCACCTCCACTAGCTTTCTTTGTAGTGATGCTTCCTAAGGCCCACTTGACTTCACATTCCAGGATGTCTGGCTCTAGGTGAGTGATCACACCATTGTGATTATCTGGGTCATGAAGATCTTTTTTGTACAGTTCTTCTGTGTATTCTTGCCACCTCTTCTTAATATCTTCTGCTTCTGTTCAGTCCCTCCCATTTCTATCTGGTCCCTGCCATTTCTGTCTTTATTGAGCACATCTTTGCATGAAATGTTTGCTTGGTATCTCTAATTTTCTTGAAGAGATCTCTAGTCTTTCCCATTATATTATTTTCCTCTATTTCTTTGCACTGATCACTGAGGAAGGCTTTCTTAGCTCTCCTTGCTATTCTTTGGAACTCTGCATTCAAATGGGTATATCTTTCCTTTTCTCCTTTGCTTTTCACTTCTCTTCTTTTCACAGCTATTTGTAGGGCCTCCTCAGACAGCCATTTTGCTTTTTTGCATTTTTTTTCTTGGGGATGGTCTTGATCCCTGTCTCCTGTAGAATATCATGAACCTCCATCCATAGTTCATCAGGCACTCTGTCTATCAGATCTAGTCCAATTTGCCTTGATTCATGAACCTAACATTCCAGGTTCCTATGCAATATTGCTCTCTATCGCATCAGACCTTGCTTCTATCACCAGTCACATCCACAGCTGGGTATTGTTTTTGCTTTGGCTCTGTCCCTTCATTCTTTCTGGACTTATTTATCCACTGATCTCCAGTAGCATATTGGGCACCTACCAACCTGGAGAGTTCATCTTTCAGTGTCCCATCTTCTGCCTTTTCATACTGTTCATGGGTTCTCAAGACAAGAACACTGAAGTGGTTATCAGAACTCTCCACCATGACCCATCTGTCTTGGATGGCCCTACAGAGCATGGTTTAGTTTCACTGAGTTAGACAAGGCTGTGGTCCATGTGATTAGACTGGTTAGTTTTCTGTGATTGTGGTTTCAGTGTGTCTGCCCTCTGATGACCTCTCTCAGCACCTACTGTCTTAGTGGGTTTTCTCTTACCTTGGATGTGAAGTATCTCTTCACGGCTGCTCCAGCAATGTGCAGCTGCTGCTCCTTACCTTGGACATGGGTTATCTCCTCACAGCCACCACTCCTGGCCTTGGACATGTGGTATAAAGAGGCTTAATTGATTCCAATTCATATTTTCTTTCAGAATTTTCTTAATGACATTCTACAAATATCAGATATATTTTCAAGTTTTTAAAATAAATTTCACTTAGGTTTTGATCAGGCTTAAATCAAATTTATAGTTGATTGTCAGAAGATTGTATATGTTTATACTATTTAAATTTTATATCTAAGAATAAGGTATGTTTTGATTTAACTATGTCTTTCTTGAAAAGCCCTTTAGTAAATTATAAGTTCTGGATAAAACTTGGACATTTCTTAACAAATTTGAAACTTGACATTTAGCTCTTTTAACTATCACAATTAATGGGAGTCTTGGCTATATCACTTTTCTGAAGGTAATGATGGGCATACAAGATAGCTATATAGTTTGGGAGGTTTATTAGATGATCTACTATATTTCTATAATGTATTGTCCTATTATTTTAATTTTTTAAACTTGAAGTATAGTTGATTTACAAAATTGTGTTGGTTTCAGGTTTTACCTGATTTTAAATGCATTTCTTCTAGTGATTCCCCTGTGAGTCAGACTGCAAAGACTGTATTCCTTCCCTTGTGGGTCAGCCTGCAATGCAGGAGACCCAGATTCAATCCCTGGGTCGGGAAGATCACCTGAGAAGGAAATAACAACCCACTCCAGTATTCCTGCCTGGAGAATTTCAGGGACAGAGGAAGCCAACTACAGCTCTTAGGGTTGCAAAAAGTCAGACATGACTGTGTGACTAACACTTTCTTCTAATGTTACACCAACAAGTGTGATGCTGAATGTTGACTACCTATAAAGTTTATTTATCTTGTTAGAAAACAATCCTAAAAATTTTAGTATACTAAAAGTGGTTTTTACTAACTATAATATAGATGTTCTTCAATATTACCAAATATATTAATAGCAACTAAGACAGTGATTGTGATTTTTTTTCCTCTTTATCCTAGAGGTATGATAACTCAGCTAATAAATTTCCTAACATTGAGCTTTCTTTGAATCAGTAGCTGAATTCTATCTCTGATAATTCACTAAAGAGTTTTGTACTATAATTTAAGTGAGTTTAAACCATACTTATTTTTTTCTGTTCTTCTTATATCTTTTATTGATTATATTTTCTGAAGATGAGATCTCTGCTATCAGAATTTCCAGAATTTCTTACATTTGGAAAGCTTTTTATTTTCTTTTACCTTTTATCCTATAAAAGTTGTTGAGTGATTTAATAATTTTCTGTCAAGCTTTTCTGAAAGAAATTCTCCATGAAATTCTGTGAGCCTAGTAATTTTAACAAAGGGAAATTTCTTTGATAATTTTCTTAGCATTTGCTATGGTTACTAACATATTCAGGTTTTGTTATAGCTTTTAATAATATTTACAAGTTAAATTCATAAAGTCATGCCCAACTCTTTGAGACCCCATGGACTGCAGCACACCAGGATCCTCCGTTTTTCATTATCTCCCAAGTTTTTTCAAATTCATGTCCATTGAGTCGGTGAGGCTGACTCATCTTCTACTGGCTTCTTCTCCTTTTGTCTTCAACCTTTCCCAGCATCAGGGTCTTTACCAATGAGTCAACTCTAAGCATCAGGTGGCCAAACTATTGGAGCTTCAGCATCAGTCCTTCCAATGAATATTTGGGGTTGAATTTCCTCTTTGATTGACTGATTTGATTTCTTTGCAGTCCAAGGGACTCTCAAAGTTTTCTCCAGTACCAAAATTTGAAAGCATCAATTCTTCAGTGCTCAGGCTTCTTTATGGTCCAACTCTCACAAATGTACATGACTACTAGAAAAATCATAGCTTTGACTATATGCATCTTTGTTGGCTTCCAAGGTGGGACTAGTGGTAAAGAACCTGCTTGCCAGTGCAGGAGACTTGAGAGACAGGGTTTCAATCCCTGGGTCAGGAAGAGCCCCTGGAGGAAGCTATGGCAACCAATTCTAGTATCCTTGCCTGTGAAATCATGGACAGCCTTGGATTGGGGTTGCAAAGAGTAAGACAGGACTGAAGCCACTTAGCATGTATGCACCTTTGCTGGCAAAGTAATGTCTCTGCTTTTAATAAGCTGTCTAGGTTTATCATAGCTTTCCTTCCAAAAAGCAAGCGTCTTTTAATTTCATCAAGAGATCTGTAGTCTTTCCCATTCCATTATTTTCCTCTATTTCTTTGCATTATTCATTTAAGGAGGCCCTCATTTCTCCTAGTTATTCTCTGGAATTCTGCATTCAGTTGGATATATCTTTCCCTTTCTTCCTTGCCTGTTGCTTCTCTTCTTTCCTCAGCTATTTGTAAAGCCCCCTCAGACAACTACTTTCCTTTCCTGCATTTCTTTTCCTTTGGGATGATTTTGGTCACTGCCTCCTGTACAATGTTATGAACCTCTGTCCATAGCTCTTAAGGCATTCTGTCTACCGGATCAAATCCCTTAACTCTATTCATCACCTCCACTGTATAATCATAAGGGGCTTGATTTAGGTCATATCTGAATGGTCAAGTAGTTTTCCCTACTTTCTTCAATTTAAGCCAGAATTTTGCAATAAGGAGCTGATGATCTGAGCCACAGTCAGCTCCAGGTCTTGTTTTTGCTGTTGTATAGAGCTTCTCCATATTTGGTTGCAAAGAATGTAATCAATCTGATTTTGGTATTGACCATCTGATGATGTCCATGTGTAGAGTCATCTCTTCTGTTGTTGAAAAGAGTGTTTGCTATGACCAGTGTGTTCTCTTGACAAAACTCTGTTAGCTTTTGTCCTGCTTCATTTTGTACTCCAAGGCCAAACTTGCCTGTTACTCCAGATATCTCTTGACTGCCTACTTTTGCATTCCAATCCCCTATGATAAAAAGGACATCTTTTTTAGTGTCAATTCCATGTAGATCTTCATAAAATCACTCAACTTCAGCATCTTTGGCATCTTAGTGGTTGGGTCATAGACTTGGATTATTGTGATGTTGAAATCTTTGCCCTGGAAGTGAACCAAGATCATTCTTGGTTCATCATTCTTGGTCATCTTTGAGATTGTACCCAAGTACTGCATTTTGGGGAGAAGGAAATGGCAACCCATTTCTACCATTTTCCAGGTACTCTTGCCTAGAAAATCCCATGGATGGAGGAGCCTGGTAGCCTACAGTCCCTGGGGTCGCAAAGAGTCAGACACAACTGAGCGACTTCACTTCACTCACTTCATACTTTATCACTGGAGAAGGAAATGGCAACCCACTCAGATATTCTTGCCTGGAGAATCCCATGGACAGAGGAGCCTGACGGGCCATGGTCCATGGGGTTGCAGAGAGTCGGACACAACTGAAGTGACTGAGTACACATGTGCACACTCATTTTGGACTCTTTTGTTGACTGTGGGGGGTACTCCATTGTTTTCTAAGGGATTCTTGCCCACAGTAGTAGATAAAATGGTCACCTGAATTAAATTCACTCATTCCCACCCATTTTAGTTCACTGATTTCTAAAATGTTGATATTCACTCTTGCCATCTCCTGCTTGATGACATCCAATTTACCTTGATTCATGGACCTAACATTTCAGGTTCCTGTGCAATAGTGTTCTTTAAGCATCAGACTACTTTCACCACCAGACACATACACAACTGAGCATCATTTCTGATTTGGCCCAGATACTTAATTCTTTCTTAAGCTATTAATATTTTGTCCTCTGTTCTTCCCCAGTAATATATTGGACACGATCCTGACCTGCGGAGCTCATCTTCTGGAGTCATATCTTTTTGCTTTTTCATACTTTGCATGGGGTTCTCACAGCATGAAAACTGGAATGGGTTGCTACTTCCTCCTCCAGTGGACCATGTTTTGTCAGAACTCTTCACCTTGACCATCCATTTTGGGTTGCCTTGCACGGCATGGCTCATACTTCCATTGAGTTACACAAGCCCTTTTGCCATGATAAGGCTGTAATCCATGAAGGGGATTCATGAATATTATCAGTTTATTATTTACTATTATCTGAAGTGCGGCCAAGAGGAGCTACCCCATGCCCAAGGTCAGGGGAGGCGACTAAGAGCCGCCAGACTGCAATGGCACAGGAGCGACCACAGGAGCTACACCTCACCCAAGGTCAGGGGGGGCTGCCAAGAGGAGCAACCCCACGTCCAAGGAGCCGTGGCTGTGCAGGCACAGGAGGGCAGAGAGGAGCTACTCCATGTTCAAGGTCAGGAGGCGCAAATTTGTTCAAGGTAAGGAGTAACAGCTGCACTTTGCTTGAACAACCATGAAGAGATACTCAACGTCCAAGGGAAGAGAAACCCAAATAAGATGGTAGGTGTTGTGAGAGGGCATCAGAGGGCAGACACACTGAAACCATAATCAGAGAAAACTAGCCAATCTGATCACGCAGACCACAGACTTCTCTAACTCAATGAACCTAAGCCATTCCATGTGGAGCCACCCAACACGGACGGGATGAGGTCTGACAGAATATGGTCCACTGGAGAAGGGAATGGCAAACCACTTCAGTATTCTTGCCTTGAGAACCCCATGAACAATATGAAAAGGCAAAATGATAGGATATTGAAAGAGGAACTCCCCAGGTCGGTAAGTGCCCAATATGCTACTGGAGATCAGTGGAGAAATAACTCCAGAAAGAATGAAGGAATGGAGCCAAAGAAAAAACAATACCCAGGTGTGGATGTGACTGGTGATAGAAGCAAGGTCCGATGCTATAGAGAGCAATATTGCATAGTACCTGGAATGTTAGGTCCATGAATCAAGGCAAATTGGAAGTGGTAAAATAGGAGATGGCAAGAGTGATCATCAACATTCTAGGAATCAACAAACTAAAATAAACTGGAATGGGTGAATTTAACTCAGATGACTATTATATCTACTACTGTGGGCAGGAATCCCTTAGAAGAAATGGATTAGCCAGCATGGTCAACAAAAGAGTCTGAAATGCAGTACTTGGATGCAATCTCAAAAACGATGGAATGATCTCTGTTCATTTCGAAGGCAAACCATTCAATATTATGGTGATCCAAGCCTATGCCCCACCAGTAACACTAAAGAAGCTGAAGTTGAACGGTTCTATGAAGACATACAAGACATTATAGAAATGACACCAGAAAAAGATGTCCTTTTCATTATAGGGGACTGGAATGCAAAAGTAGAAAGTCAAGAAACACCTGGAGTAACAGGCAAATTTGGCCTTGGAGTACAGAATGAAGCAGGGCAAAGGCTAATAGAGTTTTGCCAAGAGAATGCACTGGTCAAAGCAAACACCCTCTTCCAACAACACAAAAGACGACTCTACACATGGACAGCACCAGATGGTCAACACTAAAATCAATTTGATTATATCCTTACAGCCAAAGATGGAGAAGCTCTATACAGTCAGGAAAAGCCAGACCAGGAGCTGACTGTGGCTCAGATCATGAGCTCCTTATTGCCAAATTCAGATTGAAATTGAACAAAGTAGGGAAAACCACTGGACCATACAGGTATGATCTAAATCAAATCCCTTAAGATTATACAGTGGAAGCGAGAAATAGATTTAAGGGACTAGATCTGATAGAGTGCCTGATGAACTATGGATGAAGGTTCATAACATTGTACAGGAGACAGGGATAAAAACCATCACCATGGAAAAAAAATGCAAAAAAACAAAATGGCTGTCTGAGGAGGCCCTACAAATAGCTGTGAAAAGAAAAGAAGTGAAAACCAAAAGAGAAAAGGAAACATATGCCCATTTGAATGCAGAGTTCCAAAGAATAGCAAGGAGAGGTAAGAAAGCCTTCCTCAGGGATCAGTGCAAAGAAATAGAGGAAAACAACAGAATGGGAAAGACTAGAGT
>NW_011495032.1:21278419-21280078 GCF_000754665.1 Bison bison bison | reverse complement strand
TTAGTGGAGCTATTTCAAATCCTGAAAGATGATGCTGTGAAAGTGCTGCACTCAATATGCTAGCAAATTTGGAAAACTCAGCAGTGGCCACAGGACTGGAATAGGCCAGTTTCATTCTAATCCCAAAGAAAGGCAATGCCAAAGAATACTCCAACTACCACACAATTGCACTCATCTCACATGCTAGTAAAGTAATGCTCAAAATTCTCCAAGCCAGGCTTCAGCAATATGTGAACCGTGAACTTCCTGATGTTCAAGCTGGTTTTAGAAAAGGCAGAGGAACCAGAGATCAAGTTGCCAACATCCGCTGGATCAACAATAAAGCAAGACAGTTCGAGAAAAAACATCTATTTCTGCTTTATTGACTATGCCAAAGCCTTTGACTGTGGATCACAAGAAACTGTGGAAAATTCTGAAAGAGGTGGGAATACGAGAACATCTGACCTGCCTCTTGAGAAATCTGTATGCAGGTCAGGAAGCAACAGTTAGAACTGGACATGGAACAGACTGATTCCAAAAAGGAAAAGGAGTACGTCAAGGTTGTATATTGTCAGTCTGCTTATTTAACTTATATAGAGTATATCATGAGAAACGCTTGGCTGGAGGAAGCACAAGCTGCAATCAAGATTGCCTGGAGAAATATCAATCACCTGAGATATGCAGATGACACCACTCTTATGGTAGGAAGTGAAGAGGAACTAAAAAGCCTCTTGATGAAAGTGAAAGAGGAGAGTGAAATGGTTGGCTTAAAGCTCAACATTCAGAAAATGAAGATCATGGCATCTGGTTCCATCACTTCATGTCAAATAGATGGGGAAACAGTGAAAACAATGTCAGACTTTATGTTTGGGGCTCCAAAATCACTGCAGAAGGTGACTGCAGCCATGAATTTAAAAGATGCTTACTCCTTGGAAGGAAAGTTATGATCAAACTAGATAGTATGTTAAAAAACAGAGACATTGCTTTGCCAACAAAGGTCCGTCTAGTCCAGATCCTGATGCTGGAGGGATTGTAGACAGGAGGAGAAGTGAACGACAGAGGATGATATGGCTGGATAGCATCACCAACTTGATGGACATGGATTTGGTTAAACCAGGAGTTGGTAATGGACATGGAGGCCTTGCGTGCTGTGATTCATGGTGCCGCAAAGAGTAGGACATGACTAAACGACTGTACTTAACTGAATTTGTTACTTTATTTTCTTTTTTATTAATTCCTTTTCAAGCTTTCTTTTGTTTCCTGCTTTTTTTCAAATTCTACCAGTGGGATCAGTTAAGTCACTTTTCTTCCTGTTTGGTTTCTTGCTTAATGATGTTTCTTTTGATTTCTGCTTAATAATGAAAAACCTTTCAGTTAAAGAATCTTCTCTTAGAATCAGATCAGATCAGATCAGGCGCTTAGTCGTGTCGGACTCTTTGCAACCCCATGAATCGCAGCACGCCAGGCCTCCCTGTCCATCACCAACTCCTGGAGTTCATTCAGACTCACGTCCATTGAGTCAGTGATGCTATCCAGCCATCTCATCCTCTGTCGTCCCCTTCTCCTCCTGCCCACAATCCCTCCCAGCATCAGAGTCTTTTCCAATGAGTCAACTCTTCGCATGAGGTGGCCAAAGTACTGGAGTTTCAGCTTTAGCATCATTCCTTCCAAAGAAATCCC
>NW_011495032.1:21278083-21278319 GCF_000754665.1 Bison bison bison | reverse complement strand
ATGCTTTTGAATATGCTATCTAGGTTGGTCATAACTTTCCTTCCAAGGAGTAAGCGTCTTTTAATTTCATGGCTGAGTCACCATCTGCAGTGATTTCGGAGCCGCAAAAAATAAAGTCTGACACTGTTTCCCCATCTATTTCTCATGAAGTGATGGGACCGGATGCCATGATCTTCGTTTTATGAATGTTGAGCTTTAAGCCAACTTTTTCACTCTCCACTTTCACTTTCATCGAG
>NW_011495032.1:21276412-21277324 GCF_000754665.1 Bison bison bison | reverse complement strand
TCTGCCTTTTTTAAAACCAGCTTGAACATCAGGAAGTTCACGGTTCACATATTGCTGAAGCCTGGCTTGGAGAATTTTGAGCATTACTTTACTAGCGTGTGAGATGAGTGCAATTGTGTGGGAGTTTGAGCATTCTTTGGCCTTGCCTTTTTTTGGGATTGGAATGAAAACTCACCTTTTCCAATCCTGTGGCCACTGCTGAGTTTTCCAAATTTTCTGGCATATTCAGTGCAGCACTTTCACAGCATCATCTTTCAGGATTTGGAATAGCTCAACTGGAAATCCATCACTTCCACTAGCTTTGTCCATAGTGATGCTTTCTAAGGTCCACTCGACTTCACATTCCAGGATGTCTGGCCCTAGGTGAGTGATCACACCATCGTGATTATCTGGGTCGTGAAGATCTTTTTTGTACAGTTCTTCTGTGTATTCTTGCCATCTCTTCTTAATATCTTCTGCTTCTGTTAGGTCCATACCATTTCTGTCCTTTATCGAGCCCATCTTTGCATGAAATGTTCCTTTGGTGTCTCTGATTTTCTTGAAGAGATCCCTAGTCTTTCCCATTCTGTCTTTTCCTCTATTTCTTTGCAGTGATCGCTGACGAAGGCTTTCTTATCTCTTCTTGCTATTCTCTGGAAATCTGCATTCATATGCTTATATCTTTCCTTTTCTCCTTTGCTTTTCACTTCTCTTCTTTTCACAGCTATTTGTAAGGCCTCCCCAGACAGCCATTTCGCTTTTTTGCATTTCTTTTCCATGGGAATGGTCTTGATCCCTGTCTCCTGTACAATGTCAAGAACCTCATTCCATAGCTCATCAGGCACTCTGTCAGATCTAGGCCCTTAAATCTATTTCTCACATCCACTGTATAATCATAAGGGATTTGATTTAGGTCATACCTGAATGGTCTAG
>NW_011495032.1:21275750-21276312 GCF_000754665.1 Bison bison bison | reverse complement strand
TCTGAATTTGGCAATAAGGAGTTCATGGTCTGAGCCACAGTCAGCTCCTGGTCTTGTTTTTGCTGACTGTATAGAGCTTCTCCATCTTTGCCTGCAAAGAGTATAATCAGTCTGATTTCGGTGTTGACCATCTGGTGATGTCCATATATAGAGTCTTCTCTTGTGTTGTTGGAAGAGGGTGTTTGTTATGACCAGTGCATTTTCTTGGCAAAACTCTATTAGCCTTTGCCCTGCTTCATTCTGTACTCCAAGGCCAAATTTGCCTGTTACTCCAGGTGTTTCTTGACTTTCTACTTTTGCATTCCAATCCCCTATAATGAAAAGGACATCTTTTTTGGGTGTTAGTTCTAAAAGGTCTTGTAGGTCTTCATAGAACCATTCAACTTCAGCTTCTTCAGCATTACTGGTTGGGGCATAGACTTGGATTACTGTGATATTGAATGGTTTGCCTTGGAAACGAACATAGATCATTCTGTCGTTTTTGAGATTGCATCCAAGTACTGCATTTCATACTCTTTTGTTGACCATGATGGCCACTCCATTTCTTCTGAAGGATTCCTGC
>NW_011495032.1:21268300-21275650 GCF_000754665.1 Bison bison bison | reverse complement strand
CTTTTTCATTCTGTTCATGGGGTTCTCAAGGCAGAATACTGAAGTGTTTGCCATTCCCTTCTCCAGTGGACCACATTCTGTCAGATCTCTCCACCATGACCCGCCCATCTTGGGTTGCCCCAGGGGCATGGCTTAATTTCATTGAGTTAGAGAAGGCTGTGGTCCTAGTGTGATTAGATTGACTAGTTTTCTGTGAGTATGGTTTCAGTGTGTTTTCCCTCTGATGCCCTCTTGCAGCATCTACCATCTTACTTGGGTTTCTCTTACCTTTGTGTGGGGTATCTCTTCACAGCTGCTCCAGCAAAGCGCAGCCATTGCTCCTTACCTTGGGTGAGGGGTATCTCCTCACCGCTGCCCTTCCTGACCTTCAACGTGGGATAGCCCCTCTAGGCCCTTCTGCGCCTACGCAGCCACGGCTCCTCAGGTGTGGGGTTGCTCCTCCCAGCCACTGCCCCTGGCCTCGGGCGTGGGGTAACTCCTCTCGTCGCTGCCCCTGACCTCGGATGCTGGGTATCTCCTCTCGGCCACCCCCCCTGACCTCGGACGTGGGGCAGCTCCTCTCCGCCGTTCCTGCGCCGTCGCAGTCCAGCACTCTCGGCCGCTGCCCCGACCTCTTACGTGCAGTAACTCCTCTTGGCCGCCGCCCTTTGGGCATGGGGTCCTCCCGGCTTCTGCCCCTGACCTCGGACGTGGGGTAGCTCCTCTCGGCCACACTTTTAGCACGCCCGTCACAGCCGCCTGCGCTTTTTTTTAGTGTTAGTTTATATCTCACGTATCTTGACACCAAGAGCTTCAAATTATTTTTTATTTTGTAAATAATTTATAATTGCATTTGTGATTTATTTTTTAATTAATACACATACATGTATGTATTTATATGTACTATGTGTGTATAAATATGGATATATATACTTAATATCCAAGTTGAAGTAATTTTCATACATCTGTTACTAATTTCTAGTTTTGTTGTTATTAGACAATCAGTTTAATGTTGAAATTTATTGAGGTTTTCCATTTTTGCAAATGGTGGATGCTTGAAAAGAAAGCATATCTCCAGTTTATCTGCATATCTCCAGAATCCCAAATGCTTTTTTTAATTGAAGTATCAGTTCAGTTCAGTTCAGTTGCTCAGTCATGTCCGACTCTTTGCGACCCCATGAACTGCAGCAGACCAGGCCTCCCTGTCCATCACCAACTCCCAGAGTTCACCCAAACCCATGTCCATCAAGTTGGTGATACCATCCAACCATCTCATCCTCTGTAATCCCCTCCTCCTCCTGCCCTCAATCTTTCCCAGCATCAGGGTCTTTTCCAGCTCTTTGAATCAGGTGGCCAAAGTATTTGAGTTTCAGCTTCAACATCAGTCCTTCCAATGAACACCAGGACTGATCTCCTTTAAGATGGACTGCTTGGATCTCCTTGCAGTCCAAGAGACTCTCAAGAGTCTTCTCCAACACCATAGTTCAAAAGCATCAATTCTGTGGCGCTCAGCTTTCTTTATAGTCCAACTCTTACATCCATACATGACCACTGGAAAAACCATAGCCTTGATTAGACGGACCTTTGTTGGTAAAGTAATGTCTCTGCTTTTTAATATGCTGTCTACGTTGGTCATAACTTTCCTTCTAAGGAGTAAGCATCTTCTAATCTCATGGCTTCAATTGAAGTATAGGTGATTTACAATGTTGTGTTAGTCTTAGGCATACAGAAAGTGATTTAGGTTTTTATTATTATTATAGGTTATTACAAGATACTGAATATAATTCCCTGTACTATACAGTAGGTTTTTGTTGCTTATCTATTTTATATATAAACTAGTGCATTAATCCCAAACTCATAATCTCTCCCCTTCCCCTTTCCCTTTTGGTAAGCATAATTTTGTTTTCAATGTCTGTCAGTCTATATCTGTTTTATAAATAGGTTCATTTGTATCATTTTTTTAAAGGTTCCACATATAAGTGATATCATATGATAGTTGCCTTCCTCTAACTTACTTCACTCAGTATGATAATCTCGAGCTCTATCCATGTTGCTCCAAATGGCATTGGCATTATTTCATATGTTTTTATGGCTGTGTAATATATATGTGTTGCAGTCCTTTAATGGACCAGAACCTGATGGTCCAGAGTCAATGATAAGAAAGTGAAAGAAGGAAAGAGGCTAATATTCCCTAGGTTATGCAGAGAACCAATAAAGCCCTAGGACAGGACTTGTACCACTCACGTAGGCACAGGGCATCCTCTCCAAGAGGTCTTGAAATCCTGGGCAGGAAAGTGAGCTCGGCAGGCTTCCATGCTCCAGAGAATTAACCAGAGGGAGGGAGGGAGAGAGAGAGAGCGAGAGAAAGATAGAAGGACCTACGACCCAGGTTCTGATGGAACAAGGGTGCTTTACTGAACTCTTTGTGAGTATATATACTGTTTTATAAGGTAGCTTCTTCAGATAAAGACCAAAAGACCAGACTTTACAAGTTACGAAGGAAACAAGGAGTAATAGAGGTCATAAAACCAGAAGACAATCCATATCAAAAAAAGAGGATCATAAATAATCACTTTCACCATATGGAAAAGCTAATGAAGGAAATCCTATGCATGCATTCCATCTCATGACCTTAGTCCCGGGAGCAGTGTGCCACTCCACTAGCTTCTGTTACCCAGAACTAATAAGAAACAGAGGGCTCATGAGAGACAGGAAACAGCACACAGGAATCCTACTGGTAAACTTTCCCTGACATATATGTATGCATAATTATATATATATATATATATTCATAAACAGAGGAATGGACATTTAGGTTGCTTCCATGTCTTGATTATTGTAAATAGTGCTGAGGTGACCATTGGGGTGCATGTATCTTTTTGAGCTAGAGTTTTTGTGTTTTCCACAGATATACCCTGAAGTGGGGCTGCTGGATTATATAGTAACTCTATTTTTATTTTAAGGAACCTCCATATATTCTCCATAGTGGTTGTAACAATGTACATTTCCATCAACTGTTTGGGAGGGTTGCTTTTCTCCACACCCTCTCCAGCATTTATTATTTTTAGGCTTTTTGATGAGGGTCATTCTCACCAGTGTAAGGTACCTCAGAAACAAATTGTAGTTTTGATTTGCATATCTCTGATAAGAATTAGCAGTGTTGAACATCTTTTCATGTGCCTGTTAGCCATGTGTATGTCTTCTTTGGAGAAACATCTATTGTCTGGAAATCTCAAATTCTTGACCATTTACTGGCTGGTCAGTTTGATAGGGTGAAACAAGGAAATTAATAGATGGTTTCCTCCAAAACTAACTCCTCCACATGGCTTCACATTTATTCATTTCAAACACCTTAAGGCTTCTTCTTGACTCTGTTTTGCCCTGGAGATATTTCTGCTGATTCACAGTCAACATTTCATGTAAAGCATTCTTTCTTCTACCTTTTGTCCCTTGAAAGCCTTATCTCATTAACCCATATTCTCTTTCAGTGTGCTCCCTAAGGCTATGAATGGCAAACACCATTGGCTGTCTCCTCAACAGTGATTTCCTCATAATTGCTAACAGAGCTCTGCTTTCTTTCCTTATTCTTCTTCTTCATTTTTTTTTTCCTGAAAATATGTCCAGACCCAAAGTAATGTATCATAAATGGGTTAGGTCAATTATGGTTACCTTGGGATCTCCCATTTCAGATTACCTTGCAACTAAGCATGTCATGTAACTCAGGATAAAAACATTATTTGCATTTTTAATGGATGTTGGAAAACATTTGGAAAAGTCTGCCAGAGAGTGTAGGTTCTGGGAAAGATTTAGCTTGCCTAAACATTTGCACTGCCTCTCCTAATATTTTCCTGATTTAAAGGAAGAGATGATGGACTGCCTATTAGGAAGATGTTGAGAAACTTGCAAAAATATTGGCAATAGTCAGTATTCTAACTCTAACAGTAAACTAACCCTAAACTCCCTATGTGAGAAATTCAATCCCTGTTTTGAAAAAAAAAAAACAAAAAACTATAGTGCAGGTCTTTTGTAATTTGCAGCCAATGCATTTCTAACTGATTCACTTTATTTCTTCTGTGTCTTTAATTATCCTATTAATATATTGTTTTGCATATGTTTAACTGCTATAACTAGAATGAATTGACGAATATTAAGGAAAATTATTTATATAAATAAGGTAGTCTGAACTCAGCACATGGTCAGCAGTTAATTATGCATTTTGTAGCACAGCTAAATTTTATTAAGCATTTTCTAAATATTTACCATACAGTCTTCTAGTTGCTTTATATAAATTCCCTATTCTCTAAAACCAGTTGATATGGAAGCTACTGTTATTTTATTTTCATTCTCATAAGGTCACATATGTTTAAGTACAAAGCTAAGTCTGGGCCCAAAGTCTGAGCTTTTAATAATCATGCTACACTATCATTTGATGAAGATTTCAATTTGCCAATTTGGAAATGGTTTTTTACACACACATATATACCTGGCAAACTTGCCCACTTTCACTACTCAATACAACAGCAACAAAAAAATCTCTTTACTACACATGATAATCAGTTTAACAAATGGTCATTCTTTGCCAGGAAGTCCCTGTTTTGGTAGCTGTGGTACATTGTTGAGTCCCCTTTCCACTGAAAAGATTAATTTCAGCATTTCTTCTCAAAGGATAGCTAAAACCAGAAACTACCACAATTGTAACTACTAGATTGCTTTAAAACAAACCAGTCATTTTATATAAAATAAGATTTGACCTGAATCTTGACCCTATTTGGACTGAAACCAAACCTCAGCTTTTCCAGAGCTTTGAAAATGCACTTTGGGTTGGCTTCCTCTCCTTTGTTTTTCTACACCTCTTCACTTTGGGTTTATCCAGGCTGAAAAACTGAAATACCAAAATACCAGAGGGAAGATGCCTTCCAAAACCAGCAGAATCAATAATGGAAACCTAAGAAGAAAACCTGTTGGCTTTTTGAAAATTGTTTTCTAGTGTTGTTTCTAAAATCATTATTATTTAAATAGAAAATCAGATGTTTCTTTGCCTAATAAAACATAACATTATTTTCTTACAACAAAATAAAATTCTGGACTATCTCACTAGCAAACTGATAGTAGAGTGCTTAGAGTCCTTCCAAACAGTAGGTGCCCAATAGGCTATTGGAGATCAGTGGAGAAATAACTCCAGAAAGAATGAAGAGATGGAGCCAAAGCAAAAACAATACCCAGTTGTGGATATGACTGGTGATAGAAGCAAGGTTCGATACTATAGAGAGTAATATTGCATAGGAACCTGGAATGTTAGGTCCATGAATCAAGGCAAATTGGAAGTTGTCAAACAGGAGATGACAAGAGTGAACATCAACATTCTAGGAATCAGCAAATTAAGATGGACTGGAATGAGTGAATTTAACTCACATGACCATTATATCAACTACTGTGGGCAGGAATCCCTTAGAAGAAATGGAGTAGCCATCATAGTCAACAAGAGTCGAATGTAGTACTTGGATGCAATCTCAAAAATGACAAAATCATCTCTGTTTGTTTCCAAGGCAAATCATTCAATATCAAGTCTATGCCCTGATCAGTAAAACTGAAGAAGCTGAAATTGAACAGTTCTGTGAAGACCTACAACACCTTCTAGAACTTACACCCAAAAAAGATGTCCTTTTCATTATAGGGGACTGGAATGCAAAAGTAGAAAGTCAAGAAACACCTTGAGGAACAGGCAGATTAGGCCTTAGAGTACAGAATGAAGCAGGGCAAAGGCTAATAGAGTTTTGCCAAGAGAACGCACTGGTCATAGCAAACACCCTCTTCCAACAACACAAGAGAAGACTCTACACATGGACATCACCAGATGGTCAACACCAAAATCAGATTGATTATATTCTTTGCAGCCAAAGATGGAGAAGCTCTATACAGTCAGCAAAAACAAGACCGGGAGGTGACTGTGGCTCAGACCATGAACTCCTTAATGCCAAATTCAGACTGAAATTGAAGAAAGTGGATAAAACCACTAGACCATTCAGGTATGACCTAAATCAAATTCCTTATGATTATACAGTGGAAGTGAAAATAGATTTAAGGTACTAGATCTGATAGATAGAGTGCCTGATGAACAATGGATGGAGGTTTGTGACATTGTACAAGAGACAGGTATCAAGACCATCCCCAAGAAAAAGAAAGCAAGAAAGCAAAATGGCTGTCTGGGGAGGCCTTACAAATAGCTGTGAAAAAAAAGAAGTGAAAAGTAAAGGAGAAAAGGAAAGATATCCCCATTTGAATGCAGAGTTCCAAAGAATAGCAAGGAGAGCTAAGAAAGCCTTCCTCAGGGATCAATGCAAAGAAATAGAGGAAAACAACAGAATGGGAAAGACTAGAGTCTCTTCAAGAAAATTAGAGATACCAAGGGAACATTTCATGCAAAGATGGGCTCAATAAAAGACAGAAATGATATGAACCTAACAGAAGCAGAAGATATTGAGAAGAGGTGGCAAGAATACACAGAAGAAATGTACCAAAAAGATCTTCATGACCCAGATAATCACGATGGTGTGATCACTGACTTAGAGCCAGACATCCTAGAATGTGAAGTCAATTGGGCCTTAAGAAGCATCACTATGAACAAAGCTAGTGGAGGTGATGGAATTTTAGTGGAGCTATTTCAAATTCTGAAAGATGATGCTGTGAAAGTGCTGCACTCAACATGCCAGCAAATTTGAAAAACTCAGCAGTGGCCACAGGACTGGAAAAGGTCAGTTTTCATTCCAATCCCCAAAAAAGGCAAGGGCAAAGAATGCTCAAACTACTGCGCAATTGCACTCATCCTACATGCTAGTAAAGTGATGCTCAAAATTCTCCAAGCCAAGCTTCAGCAATGAGTGAACCATGAACTTCCAGATATTCAAGCTGGAATTAGAAAAGGCAGAGGAACCAGAGATCAAATTGCCAATTGCTGGATCATCGAAAAGGCAAGAGAGCTTCAGAAAAACATCTATTTCTGCTTTATTGACTATGCCAAAACCTTTGATTGTGTGGATCACAAGAAAATGTGGAAAATTCTGAAAGTGATGGGAATACCAGACCACCTGACCTGCCTCTTGAGAAACCTGTATGCAGGTCAGGAAGCAACAGTTAGAACTGGACATGGAACAACAGACTGGTTCCAAATAGGAAAAGGAGTACATCAAGGCTGTATATTGTCACCCTGCTTATTTAACTTCTATGTAGAGTACATTATGAGAAACGCTGGGCTAGAAGAAGCACAAGCTGGAATCAAGATTGCCTGGAGAAATATCAATAACCTCAGATATGCAGATGACACCACCCTTATGGCAGAAAGTGAAGAAGAACTAAAGAGCCTCAGTATGAAAG
>NW_011495032.1:21265286-21267966 GCF_000754665.1 Bison bison bison | reverse complement strand
GAAGACTCTTGAGAATTGCCTGGACTGCCAGGAGATCCAACCAGTCCATCCTAAAGGAGATCAGTCCTGGGTGTTTATTGGAAAGACTGATGTTGAAGCTGAAACTGAAAAGCTTTGGCCACCTAATGTGAAGAGCTGACTCACTGGAAAAGACTCATGGAAATGACCGTTTCAATGGGAAAGAGCTGACTCATTGGAAAAGACTCATGGATAATGACCCTTTCAATGGGAAAGACTGAAGGCAGGACAAGAAGGGGACAACAGAGGATAAGATGGTTGGATGGCATCACCGACTCAATGAACATGGGTTTGAGTGGACCCCGGGAGTTGGTGATGAACAGGGATGCCTGGCATGCTGCAGTTCATGGTATCACAAAGAGTCAGACCCGACTGAGCAACTGAATTGAACTGAAATAGGAGAAGCTTTACCTAGGCAAGATCAACTAGTCATCTAAGATGAGACCAATCATGGTACCTACAACTAGGGCTGACAGAGTTTTCTATAAGTTCATGCTTGTAAAACAGCATTCATCATTATCTTCATGGCAGCAGCTAACACATAGTTCTACTGTATGTCAGGCTGTATTCTGTGTGTTTTCTGTGTATTAATTTGCCTAGTCCTTATAACAATGCTATGAGATAGTTACTATTGTCATTATTTTAGGAGCAAATTTGAGAAGACTGATTAAATAACCTACTCAAATTCATTGTTCATGTGATAGAGGGGATTCAAACCAGACAACCTGACTTCCAAGTTCATGCTTTTTTAACCATGACACTACCCCATGCTTTCAGAAACAATCTTTCTTAAGGTCTTCAAAATAATACGTAAATAACTTTTCAAAATAAATAAAATATCAAGTCAAGTTTAATATGTTCAACATAAACAATACATGGACAAGTGTTTACGTATTTCATTTTGCTGAAATAAAAGTGTGTAGTCCGAAAAGAATTTAGGCAGGTCATCTATGCAGAAGCATGTAGATATGCATATATCCATCTTTCTAAAGGTGGAATTCCCTGGTAGTTTAGTCAGTAAAGAATCTGCCTGCAGGCGAGGGCAGCCCGAGCCATAAGGGAGCAATTGTGGCCCCAGAGAAGCATCATCTACCAAACTGCAAGCAGGCTTCATTGTTAACCAAGACTTCTTGGGATTCTCGACAGTTGACATCTGCCTGAGAAGGTGCACTGGTAGTACACCCAGAAAACCAGGCAGCAGGGATGGGGGAGGCAATAAGTCACAGCTACCACGCTCGCCAAACACCTGGTCACCTGAGTGGCTCAGACCTGGGAAGGGCACAAAACACAGGCCAAATGGAGTCTGCGCCTTTGAGGAGTACCTGAGTACCTGAACCTGAGTGGCTTAGACCTGGGAAGTGCGTGCAACCCAGGGCCTGCCTCAGACAGTTCCTGGCAGAGAAACCTAGAGCCTGAGCAGTGTAGACTGGGAAAGCACACATGCTGTGAGCGGGGGGAAACCCAGTGTGACCGAGACATTGCGAGCACACACCAATGTTATTTGTTTGCAGTGTTCCTCCCTCCCCACAGCATGACTGAACATGTGAGCCTAAAAAAATGACCACCTTTGCCCCCTTGGGTCAGGGTGGAAATTAGACACTGAAGAGACCAGCAAATAGAAGAAGCTAAAACAGAAGGAACCACCCTGGAAGTGACAGATGCAGTAGATTAAAACCCTGTAGTTAGCACTGACTACATAGGAAGGGTCCCATAGATCTTGAGAAGTATAAGCCAGATCAAGGAACTATCTGAAAATGAACTGGCCCCACACTGTCCACAACAACACCAGAGAAAGTCCTAGATATATTTTTACTATTATCATTCTTTTAATTTTTTTTTTCAATTCCTCTATTACTCCTTTCAGAGAAGGCAATGGCACCCCACTCCAGTACTCTTGCCTGGAAAATCCAATGGACAGAGGAACCTGGTAGGCTGCAGTCCATGGGATCGCTAAGAGTCAGATATGACTGAGTGACTTCACTTTCACTTTTGACTTTCATGCATTGGGGAAGGAAATGGCAACCCACTCCAGTGTTCTTGCCTGGAGAATCCCAGGGACAGGGGAGCCTGGTGGGCTTCCATCTATGGGGTTGCACAGAGTCAGACACGACTGAAGCGACTTAGTAGTAGCAGCATTACTCCTTTAACTTTCATTTTTATAATCTACTATTACTGTAGAAAATTCTGAAAGAGATGGGAATACCAGACCACCTGATCTGCCTCTTGAGAAATTTGTATGCAGGTCAGGAAGCAACAGTTAGAACTGGACATGGAACAACAGACTGGTTCCAAATAGGAAAAAGAGTTCGCCAAGGCTGTATATTGTCACCCTGTTTATTTAACTTATATGAAGAGTACATCATGAAAAACGCTGGACTGGAAGAAACACAAGCTGGAATCAAGACTGCCGGGAGAAATATCAATAACCTCAGATATGCAGATGACACCACCCTTATGGCAGAAAGTGAAGAGGAACTAAAAAGCCTCTTGATGAAAGTGAAAGTGGAGAGTGTAAAAGTTGGCTTAAAGCTCAACATTCAGAAAATGAAGATGATGGCATCCGGTCCCATCACTTCATGGGAAATAGATGGGGAAACAGTGGAAACAGTGTCAGACTTTATTTTTGGGGGCTCCAAAATCACTGCATATGGTGACTGCAGCC
>NW_011495032.1:21257459-21265175 GCF_000754665.1 Bison bison bison | reverse complement strand
TAATGCTTTTGAACTGTGGTGTTGGAGAAGACTGTTGAGAATCCCTTGGACTGCAAGGAGATCCAACCAGTCCATTGTGAAGGAGATCAGCCCTGGGATTTCTTTGGAAGGAATGATGCTAGGGCTGAAACTCCAGTACTTTGGCCACCTCATTCGAAGAGTTGACTCATTGGAAAAGACTCTGATGCTGGGAGGGATTGGGGGCAAGAGGAGAAGGGGACGACAGAGGATGAGATGGCTGGATGGCATCACTGACTCGATGGACATGAGTCTGGGTGAACTCCGGGAGTTGGTGATGGACAGGGAGGCCTGGCGTGCTGCGATTCATGGGGTCGCAAAGAGTTGGACACAACTAAGCGACTGATCTGATCTGACCTGATCTGATTACTTTGCAAAAAAAAACCCTATTTTTTAAAGCAAACTTCATATATATATATATACATTTTATAAATTTTGTGACTTTGTTTTTTTTTTTTCTTTAATATTGCATTTTTGAGAATCCAACCTCTACTCTAGATTTTTAATAATTGCTTTTTGGTATTTGTTATCAATTTTGTACTTTTAAGAACCCAATCTTCAGTACCCATTTTTACTTGGGAGTGAGATTACTGGCTTGACTGCTCTCTCCCCCTTTGGACTCTCCTTTTTCTCCACCAGGTCCCCTCTATCTCCCTCCTCCCCCTTTTCTTGTCTACCCAACTCTGTGAATCTCTTTGTGTGTTCTGGATGGTGGAGAACACTTAGGGAACTGATTACTGGCTGGATCTGTCTCTCTCTTTTTGATTCCCCACTTTATCCTCCTGGCCACCTCTGTCTCCTTCTTCCCTCTTCTCTTCTCTGTGTAAATCCGTGAACATCTCTGAGGGATCCATACTGTGGAGAGCACATAAGGAATTGATTACTGGCTAGCTTGCTCTCTCATCTTTTGATTCCCCCTCTTCTCCTCCTTGTAACCTCTATCCCCCTCCTCCCTCTTATCTTCTCCATGTAACTCTGTGTACCTCTCCAGGTGTCCCTCACTGTGGATAAACTTTTCATCATTAACCTAGATGTTTCATCATCAGTGCTGTATAGATGGAGAAGTCTTGAGGCTACTGTAGAATAAGACTGAAAACCAGAGGCAGGAGGCTTAAGGCAAAATCTTGGGAACATCAGAGAACTCCTGACTCCAAGGAACATTAATTGATAGGAGCTCATCAAACGCCTCCATACCTACACTGAAACCAAGCACCACCCAAGGGCCAACAAGTTCCAGAGCAAGCCATACCAATGCAAATTCTCCAGCAACATAGGAACATAGCCCTGAGCTTCAATATACAGGCTGCCCAAAGTCACTCCAAACCCATTGACATCTTATAACTCATTACTGGACACTTCATTGCACTCCAGAGAGAAGAAATCCAGCTCCACCCACCAGAACACCCACACAAGCTTCCCTAACCAGGAAACCTAGACAAGCCACCCGTCCAACCCCACCCACAGTGAGGAAACTCCACAAATAAAGAGAACTCCACAAACTGCCAGAATACGGAAAGACGACCCCAAACACAGCAATATAAACAAGATGAAGAGGCAGAGAAATACCCAGCCGGTAAAGGAACAGGATAAATGCCCACCAAACCAAACAAAAGAGGAAGACATAGGGAATCCACCTGATAAAGAATTCTGAATAGTGATAGTGAAAATGATCCAAAATCTTGAAAACAAAATGGAGTTACAGATTAATAGCCTGGAGACAAGGATTGAGAAGATGCAAGAAAGGTTTAACAAGGACCTAGAAGAAATAAAAAAGAGCCAATATATAATGAATAATGTAATAAATGAGATCAAAATCACTCTGGAGGGAACCAACAGTTGAACAATGGAGGCAGAAGATAGGATAAGTGAGGTAGAAGATAGAATGGTAGAAATAAATGAAACAGAGAGGAAAAAAGAAAAACGAATTAAAAGACATGAGGACAATCTCAGAGACCTCTGGGACAATGTTAAACACCCCAACGTTTGAATCATAGGAGTCCCAGAAGAAGACAAAAAGAAAGACCATAAGAAAATACTTGAGGAGATAATAGTTGAAAACTTCCCTAAAATGGGGAAGGAAATAACCACCCAAGTCCAAGAAACCCAGAGAGTCCCAAACAGGATAAACTCAAGGCGAAACACCCCAAGACATATATTAATGAAATTAACAAAGATCAAACACAAAGAACAAATATCAAAAGCAGCAAGGGAAAAACAACAAATAACACACAAGGGGATTCCCATAAGGATAACAGCTGATCTTTCCATAGAAACTCTTCAGGCCAGGAGGGAATGGCAGGACATACTTAAAGTGATGAAAGAAAATAACCTACAGCCCAGATTACTGTACCCAGCAAGGATCTCATTCAAATATGAAGAAGAAATCAGAAGCTTTACAGAAAAGCAAACGCTGAGAGAATTCAGCACCACCAAATCAGCTCTCCAACAAATGCTAAAAGATCTTCTCTAGACAGAAAACACAGAAAGAGTGTATAAACTCCAACCCAAAACAACAAAGTAAATGACAATGGGATCATACTTATGAATAATTACCTTAAATGTAAATGGGTTGAATGCCCCAACCAAAAGACAAAGACTGGCTGAATGGATACAAAAACAAGACCCCTATATATGTTGTCTACAAGAGACCACCTCAGAATAAGGGACACATACAGAATGAAAGTGAAGGGCTGGAAAAGATATTCCATGCAAATAGAGACCAAAAGAAAGCAGGAGTAGCAATACTCATATAAAATAAAATAGACTTTAAAACAAAGGCTGTGAAAAGAGACAAAGAAGGATACTACATACTGATCAAAGGATCAATTCAAGAAGAAGATATAACAATTATAAATATATATGCACCCAACATAGGAGCACCGCAATATGTAAGACAAATGCTAACTAGTATGAAAAGGGAAATTAACAATAACACAATAATAGTGGGAGACTTTAATACCCCACTCACACCTATGGATAAATAGAAAATTAAAAAGGAAACACAAACTTTAAATGATACAATAGACCAGTTAGACCTAATTGATATCTATAGGACATTTCACCCCAAAACAATAAATTTCACCTTTTTATCAAGCACACACAGAACCTTCTCCAGGATAGATCACATCCTGGGCCATAAATCTAGCCTTGGTAAATTCAAAAAAACTGAAATCATTCCAAGCATCTTTTCTGACCACAATGTAGTAAGATTAGATCTCAATTACAGGAGAAAAACTATTAAAAGTTCCAACATATGGAGGCTGAACAACACGCTGCTGAATAACCAACAAATCACAGAAGAAATCAAAAAAGAAATCAAAATTTGCATAGAAATGAATAAAAATGAAAACACAACAACCCAAAACCTGTGGGACACTGTAAAAGCAGTCCTAAGGGGAAAGTTGATAGCAATACAGGCATACCTCAAGAAACAAGAAAAAAGTCAAATAAATAATCTAACTGTACACCTAAAGCAACTAGAAAAGGAAGAAATGAAGAACCCCAGGGTTAGTAAAAGGAAAGAAATCTTAAAAATTAGGGCAGAAATAAATGCAAAAGAGACCATAGCAAAAATCAACAAAGCCAAAAGCTAGTACTTTGAGAGGATAAATAAAATAGACAAACCATTAGCCAGACTCATCAAGAACAAAGGGAGAAAAATCAAATCAATAGAATTAGAAAGGAAAATGGAGAGGTCACAACAGACAACCCAGAAATACAAAGGATCATATGATACTGCTGCTGCTTCAGTCGTGTCTGACTCTGTGAGACCCCATAAATGGCAGCTCATCAGGCTCCCCCGTCCCTGGGATTCTCCAGACAAGAACACTGGAGTGGGTTGCCATTTTCTTCTCCAACGCATGAAAGTGAAAAGTGAAAGTGAAGTCGCTCAGTCATGTCTGACTCTTAGCGACCCCATGGACTTCAGCCTACCAGGCTTCTCCATCCATGGGATTTTCCAGGCAAGAGTACTGGAGTGGGGTGCCATTGCCTTCTCCATCATAAAAGACTACTATCAGCAATTATATGCCAGTAAAATGGACAATTTGGAAGAAATGGACAAATTCTTAGAAAAGTACAACTTTCCAAAGCTGAACCAGGAAGAAATAGAAAATCTTAACAGACCCATCACAAGCACGGAAATTGAAACTGTAATCAAAAATCTTCCAGCAAACAAAAGCCCAGGTCCAAACGGCTTCACAGATGAATTCTTCCAAAAATTTAGAGAAGAGCTAACACCTATCCTACCCAAACTCTTCCAGAAAATTGCAGAGAAAGGTAAACTTCCAAATTCATTCTATGAGGCCACCATCACCCTAATACCCAAACCTGACAAAGATGCCACACACACACACACACACACACACACACACACAAACTACAGGCCAATATCACTGATGAACATAGATTCAAAAATCCTTAACAAAATTCTAGCAATCAGAGTCCAACAACACATTAAAAAGATCATACATCATGACCAAGTGGGCTTTATCCCAGGGATGCAAGGATTCTTCAATATCCACAAATCAATCAATGTAATACACACATTAACAAATTGAAAAATAAAAGCCATATGATTATCTCAATAGATGCAGAGAAAGCCTTTGACAAAATTAAACATCCATTTATAATAAAAACCCTCCAGAAAGCAGGAATAGAAGGAACATACCTCAACATAATAAAAGCTATATATGACAAACCCACAGCAAACAATATCCTCAATGGTGAAAAATTGAAAGCATTTCCCCTAAAGTCAGGAACAAGACAAGGGTGCCCACTCTCACCACTACTATTCAACATAGTTTTGGCCACACCATTCAGAGCAGAAAAAGAAATAAAAGGAATCCAAATTGGAAAAGAAGAAGCAAAACTCTCACTGTTTGAAGATGACATGATCCTCTACATAGAAAACCCTAAAGACTCCACCAGAAAATTACTAGAGCTAATCAATGAATATAGTAAAGTTGCAGGATATAAAATCAACACACAGAAATCCCTTGCATTCCTATACACTAATAATGAGAAAACAGAAAGAGAAATTAAGGAAACAATTCCATTCACCATAGCAACGGAAAGAATAAAATACTTAGGAATATATCTACCTAAAGAAACTAAAGACCTATATATAGAAAACTATAAAACACTGGTGAAAGAAATCAAAGAGGACACTAATAGATGGAGAAATACACCATGTACTTTTTTTTAAAAGACTTAATTTCCAAGACCTCACACCAATAAACTTTCATTGTAATAACACCATATGTCTGCCAGTTTTCATTGTCTTTTCTAAATGAAGGAAGCATTATCTGAAAATGTCAAAAAGAAGTTCATCTATCCATAATAGAAGGAACCTAGATTACTAAAGAGCTTGCAAAGAAGGATTAAGCCACATATAGAATAGAACCAACAAATCCACACACAATGCACACACAACTTCTGTTAGAAGGTAACACCTTATTTGTGGGAGCTGGAGCCCTGCTGGGTTTATTGCTTTATAATAATTACCATTACTGATTCTTGTAGTGGTATTTTACTCTCATTTATGAAACATTAATAAGCTTGCATGATTCTTATAATAGAAAACAATACTTTTAAACAAAACTATGATGAACTTATTTTCCTTGTTCTATGCCACAGAAGCTGTTCTGGAGAAGGAAATACGTAAATGTACATTATTACATAGGATGTATATATGTTTGTATCTTGACCTTTCTGTGTATTATATTCTGAAAAAAATATTGTGCAAATACTTACTAGGAAAGAGTAGTTATTTTATCTATATTGTATAAAATGATTTTATGAATAGGAAAGTAAAATTCAATTATCTTGCATATAGTGCTGATGGAAAGTTGCTTTGTAGACTGTAAAATCTTATTTCTCTAAGATTTTAGTTAGATGAAACTTTAGTGGCATTGCATAAGTTACATTACAAAGGTGGACTGCTGGAATTAGCAAAAAAATATTTTACAAGAAAATGGAATCACTCTGAATTTGTTTATATTTAACAATAAACTATCCTCACATTTTCTTAGTCTTCATTCCTGTTTGAGCAACTCAGATTTGCACTGTTCTTCCTTAATATCTCTCTTCTAGAAGCTAAATCTAGATTTAGCTTTGTGCTTTGAACTAGGTTGGTGAGTAGTTTAAAAAAAGTCAATTATGTTAATAACATTTTTCTTTTCTACCTCTCCCTCTCTACTAATCCTCTTAAACATCTTCACTCATTGCTGTCTGGAAAGATAGTTGTAACATGCGAAAAATAATTCCTAATATGATCCAATCAGCTGATTCTCAGAGTTCCCATTAGCGACAAATATTGCCAATAGGATACAGTAAAACAAAACAAACAAATAACAACAACAACAACAAAAAACCCTGAGAGTTGTGAACAAACAGATTTCTCTAGAGGGACCCATGCTCAAAGATCTTTGGAAACCTCAAGCAAACTACTTATCAGGAAAATGCAAATGCCCCAAGTAATAACATACAATTTCATTATTCTGAATATTCTACTGATAACCAATATCCTGCAGCCAGTCCATTCATACACAGTTACTCCCACCTTTGGCAAAAGCGGTTACAACATCTGTACAGCATTAAAGGGTATGGTAAATGCTTCCTCTTCTCTTCAAAGGCAGTTTTGGTTTTTTTTGTTTGTTTGTTTTTTAGGCCTAGATAATATGAAGGCAGTCATTTGAAATGTATACAGCCAATTCTTTGTTTAAATCTATAAGTTGGCACATGGCAAATTTGCTGATTTGTTAGCTCCCTCTTTTTCCCCTTGATATTTCGATCATGATATTCACAAGTTCAAGGTAAGAAAAAATTTATCTTCCTTTTATCTAAGTTCTAGTTACTAGCAAGTAGATGACCAGCAATTCGAGTCTCAGTAACCTAATAGACATATTTGATTAAAGTTCATTTAAGCCTTTCCCAATAAGTGCTCTGTGAAATGAAGCAAACAGGAGAGCATCCATCTGCTTGGGTTGACTTACCACCAGCCTCAACAAATAGAGATGTAATTCTCATTCAGTTCAGTTCAGTCACTCAGTCGTGTCCGACTCTTTGCAACCCCATGAATCGCAGCACGCCAGGCCTCCCTGTCCATCACCAACTCCCAGAATTCACTCAGACTCACGTCCATTGAGTCAGTGATGCCATTCAGCCATCTCATCCTCTGTCGTCCCCTTCTCCTCTTGCCCCCAATCCCTCCCAGCATCAGAGTCTTTTCCAATGAGTCAACTCTTTGTATGAGGTGGCCAAAGTATTGGAGTTTCAGCTTTAGCATCATTCCTTCCAAAGAAATCCCAGGGCTGATCTCCTTCAGAATGGACTGATTGGATCTCCTTGCAGTCCAAGGGACTCTCAAGAGTCTTCTCCAACACCACAGCTCAAAAGCATCAAGTCTTCGATGCTTAGCCTTCTTCACAGTCCAACTCTCACATCCATACATGACCACTGGAAAAACCATAGCCTTGACTAGACGGACCTTTGTTGGCAAAGTAATGTCTCTGCTTTTGAATATGCTATCTAGGTTGGTCATAACTTTTCTTCCAAGGAGTAAGCATCTTTTAATTTCATGGCTGTAGTCACCATCTGCAGTGATTTTGGAGCCCCCAAAAATAAAGTCTGACACTGTTTCCACTGTTTCCCCATCTATTTCCCATGAAGTGATGGGACCAGATGTCATGATCTTTG
>NW_011495032.1:21236051-21257359 GCF_000754665.1 Bison bison bison | reverse complement strand
AGTTCTAACTGTTGCCTCCTGACCTGCATACAGATTTCTCAAGAGGCAGGTCAGGTGGTCTGGTATTCCCATCTCTTTCAGAATTTTCCACAGTTTCTTGTGATCCACACAGTCAAAGGCTTTGGCATAGTAAATAAAGCAGAAATAGATGTTTTTCTGGAACTCTCTTGCTTTTTCAATGACCCAGCAGATGTTGGCAATTTGGTCTCTGGTTCCTCTTCCTTTTCTAAAACCAGCTTGAACATCTGGAGGTTCATGGTTCACGTATTGCTGAAGCCTGGCTTTGAGAATTTTGAGCATTACTTTACTAGCATGTGAGATGAGTGCAATTGTTATCAAATATAGTTTTTTGCTCCCTTATAATCAGGTCACCACTCAGAACAAAAGAAACATGAAGTTTACATAGTTTACAATTCTGGCAAACTGCACATTTGCTCAACCTTATTACCCCTCCACAAAAAAAAATTTTGAGAGGTGCCAGGGGTCAGATTGCCAAGTGGGTATAGTGAAAAAAAAATCAAACTTGCTTGATTCATAATCAAGTGTAAACACATTACACGAACTGCTCAAGGTGATCTAATGGCTCACCCTGTCCCTCCACTGAACTCCCTCTTGGTCCCTAAGCATCCCTGAGTCATCATCCCCAGTCTGTGTCTTCTGTAGGAACAGATGAGCTCCTGGTTTTCCTATCCACAGGCAACTCAAAGTTCTGTTAAAGCTAATTTAAGAAACATGTAGAATACAAAGGAGGCATCTGGGAGTGTGTGTGTGAGATGGTGTGTGTGTGTGCTGGCAGCCATTAAAAAATATCTATTCATTCAAAAGTGCCCCCGTTGCAAGGGGAATATGCTGGTGAATTCCCATATTTCTGTTTACTTTTTAACTAACTATTAAGTGACATAATACTTGCCTGTAATGTCTCTATGTGTAGTATGAATGACATAATGATCATTATTCTCAGTTTTAAAAACCCTCTGTCTGAGAGCTTTTTTTTTTCCCCTTTGTGAAAATTAAAACAGTTTACTTCACTACATGCTCTATTGGGATGACTGACAATTGATGAAAACATACAAAGCTCCCACAAATAATTTTAATTTCCATCCAAAATAAAAATGTGTTAACTCCTCATGCCTATAACAAAAATATTTTCATAATGATACTGTTTACACAGATTTAATCAGTTGTGTCACTGGGGTACAGCAAAAACAGCAATGTGACCTGCTGAGATTTCGCACCAGATTGCGATTTACAATCAAGGCAGCAAGAGTCACTGAAGTGCATAGCTCTCGCCCCAATTACTAATTAATCAGACCCAAAGAGGTCTCCATAAAAGGCACTACAGTCAGCTGTGAATCCCATAAATTTAAAGGACTCCTCTAATTTTTTAAGGAGGAAAGGTGACCCAAGGAGGCTGAGCATTACCTGGTACCTATCTCCTACATAAACTCATCGAATCCATTCCATGGGAGGCTTACTTGTCTTTGCACCACTCCCTTTTTAAATGCTCTGAATACAAAATTTCACACTATGGCAGTAGCCCAGCATCATTAAAATGTCAGTATGCTGGGTTCTGTATAAAAACAAGTGACTGGCTTGCTTTTTTGAGTTTCCGTATCTGTACAAGTCTTTTTCCTTCTTCTGAAGCTATAGAAAAATAAAGGGGTATAATAGGTAAGTGTATTTTAAAAGTTTGTTGGAAATTATGGAAAATGGCAATCAGTGTAATTCAGTTCAGTACAACTTCTACCCAACTTCATCAAACGAAAAATATACTTGATCCCCTTCACGTGGCGATCAGATAATAGAAGCCTCTAAAGTTAACCTTCTTTGACAACAAAAGATCCCAACTGAGTAGTTTAAAAGAAAACATGCATTTCCAATTTGTTTATTTTACCCATCTTTAAAATAATGAGGTGGAATCTCATTTTTCTTCCTTTACTGGATACCTCCTCTACGAAGAGCATTCCTTTTGAAGTAATGGTAACCCTGGACCTAAAGGAGATCTGCCAGATGAAGAGGCAAAATGAAAATCAGGCTCCTGATTTCAGATTCTTGGGTACAACCTGACCAAAGGAAACTGAAAATGATTCAAGTCATGTTGCATTAACCACCACGCATGCGCCTATACAGTCTGTCCTAACCCACAGCGCCAGAGCCAAAGGAAGGCATATTCATGGCCTCATATGTATGCAAGAAGGGCTATCAACTGTAGAACTAGAGACTATTTTATTGGAGACATTGATTTCCCAGGCTGTCCCCTTTGCTTGTAAGGGATCTCTGGAAACTGCCAGGAAACAGGGTGTGATAAAGTAGATTGTTCTCTGTAAAGAGGTCTGATGACTGGAGTTTTGCATTCTTAACCAAAAAGAGTCACACCACATAAATCATAACTATGACCAAAAATTAGGCCATAATAGGTAAACGCAGCAGCCACAATAACTATAAGAATGTAAAACAGTTTACTTATCCTTCAGGTCCTCAATGAACACTGCACACAGATTAGATTGACAAAAGATCACAAGCTTTTTAGTCCTCCTCCGCCATTAAGAGGTTGTGTGACCCGGCATAAACCCCTTCATCTCTCTCCTTCTCTGTAAGCTAAATACACTGAACTACCTGATTGCTGAGGTTCTTGATGGTTCAAATACACTGCACATCTACAAGGAGAGATATATATATTAAAAATTACAGACTACAGTATATATCAATTCACTATTTAATACTTAATAATGGTGTTTATTTTCTTGGCACATAGAGGAGATATGCATAATCCAGATCACTTACAAAGTAGATGAGGTCATAGGACAGGACTGTTACTCCCCAGAAATGCCATCTTGTGTGTTTCCATAGTAAATACCATCCTAAGAGAGTCTTTCCCCAAGGCATCACATTTTAAAATATGTGAATGTCAGAGGCAACAAATCTAAGATTTTATAGGATTGAAACTAAAGAATATTTTTAGTCATTAAATATACCAGTTACCTTTTCCTGCAATTTAGAAAAATCACCTGAAAAGTACATATAAATATTAGAACTTTTATAATATGTAAAGCATATATAAATATAATATATAAAGCACATGGTTTTTCCAATAGTCATGTATGGATGTGAGAGTTGGACTATAAAGAAAGCTGAGCACCAAAGAATTGATGCTTTAGAACTGTAGTGTTGGAGAAGACTCTTGAGAGTCCCTTGGACTGCAAGGAGATCCAACCAGTCCATCCTAAAGGAGATCAGTTTTGGGTGTTCATTGGAAGGATTGATGAAGCTGAAATTCCAATACTTTGGCCACTTGATGCAAAGAGCTGACTCATATAAAAAGACCCTGATATTGGGAAAGATTGAAGGCAGGAGGAAAAGATGACAATAGAAGATGAGATGGTTGGATGGTATCACCAACTTGATGGACATGAGTTTCAGCAAGCCTCAGGAGTAGGTGAAGGACAGGGAAGCCCGGCGTGCTGCAGTCCATGGGGTCACAAAGAATTGGACATGATTGAACTGAACGTATATGTGAATGGTAGGTTTTAAAGTCATATTCACCACCATAAACCATAATAAATTGGTATACCAAATCTGTTTTCCTTCTTTCTTAAACGTAAAGGGGGCATTTTGTTCTGTTTCTTACTATTTCTTCTGTGCAGAGTGGGAAAACTGCCCAATATTTCTTTCTGCTCCAGTGATTCATGAGGATGATACTTCAAATGTGTAAGGTGTGTGACAGTCAATAAAGCATATTTGCATTTAATTCTATGAGATGGTTGGATTAAATGTTACTCTTTCCATCTTATAAATGAGGATAAAAATTTTCCAGAGTTCAAAATTGGACAGGGTGTAAACGTCTGGGCTAAACTGAGATTTTGAAGGTCAGGCTGCTTCACCATCTGCTTCTCCTGGGAGCAGAGGATACACTACACCAAAGGGTGGGAGTGAATCTAGGAGTGAAGTACATTCCTCGGCACCTGTTCTGGGCTTGGTACTTTTCATGGGATCATAGTGACTCTTCACAACCCCCATCACATTAGCTTCCATTCTTTCCATAATCTCCTCACGTTCCACATTTCAAAATAGGGGAAGAATGAAAACCATTTGAAACAGAATGGAACATACAATAAGCCACATAAAACAGAATGTATGTCATGTATCTGTGACAAGGAATACATTGCCCATTTTTTTTTAAAAGGTAGAAAGTTAAAATGACTTCTGAGTGCCATCGTATGGGACCCTAGGTAGAAAAGGATGTAATTGAAGCAGTCAATGGTGTCTTCTCCTTCTCTACCAGGAGAATAAGCAAACAGTAGGTTCCTTGCTGTGTCCAGCTCTAGCAGTGAAATGACTATTGTTTAACAGGAGGGAAACCAGTTTTTGCAGGCACATTCTAAACACAGCTTTGCCATAGACAGATTGAAGGCAAAAGCAGAAAGGTGGTTTTTCCCACGCTATCTATATTAAAATGTTTTTGGCTATCAACCAGAATTTTTAATGAGTAAAGTGAGTTATATATCATTATGAACATGTTAAACATTTCTAAAGCATATTTCATAAAACAAATTACTGATGTGCTTTGCTTCCCTTTGCTCTCCACATTAAAAAGAGTTGGAAATATTTTGAAACTTGCTTACTACAGATAGAGGACCATTTTGAAGTATGACTTGGTAAAGTAAAATGCTTCACCCATTTTTATGTATAGCTCTTTTTTTTTTCCTGTTTAAAAAAAAAAAATCTTTAAAGAATGCTAAAACTTCTATCGAATGAAGGCAGTTGGGTTTGGGATATACAAGGGAAGAGAAGTCACTCTTCTGTAATCTTCCTGGCCCTGAACAGTGTCTGACCAACTCCCAAGAAATTTCCTGACAGATTTAAAGGAAGCATAGGACTTCCTTTGTGGTGTAGCAGATAAGAATCACCTGCCAATGCTGGTGACATGGGTTCGATCCCTGGTCTGGGAAGATTCCACATGCCACAGGGCAACCAACTCCATGAGCCACAACTACTGAAGCCCATCTACCCTGCACTCTGTGCTCCACCAGAGAAGCCACTGCAATGAGAAGCCCGCACACGGCAACTAGAGATAGCCACCACTTGCTGCAACTAGAGAAATCCCACACACAGCAACGAAGACCCAGCATGACCAAAAATCAAATAGAAATAAATAACAGGGTAAAAATAAAGGAAGCATAGCACAGAATGTCATAGAACACAGTAGGTCTAAATCATTATCTCTCCCCTTCACACCTATTTCTGTGCTCCTTGCCTTGGTTTGATTAGCATGATATTTAATGTGCTCTAAAACATCTCTTCCTCATACTCATCTTTTATTCATGACTTTCCCTAAAACCATTTAAATGTCTCAAAATGAGAGTATATATGTTGTGGCTCTGAACACAGAATCCAAATTTGTTTCTACATGTCCTTGTTTTGCAGCAGTTTGACGACTGTTGTTGGTCAGGGTATTTTGTGCTGTGACTAAGGCTTAATAAATGAGCCTATGATTTTTCATATAAAAATACTGTATGCTATAGTAGGAAACCATAACATAGTAATGGTATAGCATTAAAAAGGATAAAAAAGGAATAAGATAGTCTTTGGCTAATTTGAAAGACGGACTATTCACTTAAAAAGAATTTGATACCAATTCGTATTTGACAACTTTATGTAAAAATCAAACATGAGGCTATTTTTATTTCTTATTCTGTCAAGTGCTCAGCTATTCCCATAACGCTGGTGGGGGTAGAGCGAGGAGAGAGTCTTTAAACTCTTCTACCCCTCAACAACATAACAGGGAACTGAAACGCACATCTGTAAATAAATGCATCATTAGTTTCTCATCAATTTGTAAGCTTCGCTTGATGTATGGCTAAAATAATCCCACAAGGAAAACTAAAGAAGTGCTTAGTTCCAAGCACATGCCACACAGATGAAGGAAGAGGGGTTAGTGGGTGGGGACCAAATTATTTAAATGAAGAATTTTGCAGATGCTAGAAATATCTTTTACAACAGTCCAGAATGGGGGACTATTTTAAGTACACAGCTACCAGTGTATTCATTAACAGGGTAGAGCTCTGGACATATTAAAGGAGCACAGTAAAACAACTAATGATGCACTTGAGCAGTAACAGGTTGTCATTAGACCAGCATCTGCTCTCATCAGAGTTAATTATTCAGTTGCTTTGTTTTCCAAGTAGGTGTCTGGTAAAATTTAGCAGAATCTTAATTAAAACACATTTTCAAACTCCTTGGATGCTCATCTCATCTAAAGAAATCAAGACAATTTCCACCATAAACATCAAGCTTCAGTTGAGCTATCAAATGGAAGAAGGAACTCAGCCAATATAAGTTGTTAGGTATTAACTATTGGGATGCCTGGAGCATGCAGATGAGGAAAACCTACCTTGAGAAACAATCTACTTTCCCCAAACTATCAACTAGCTATAACACATAATCAACAGTAATATCTAAGACCCCTGATTTACCTTCACCAAGTAATATAGAGGGCTTCTCCAGTCCTCAGCAGTTAAGAATCTGCCTGCAGTGCAGGAGTCACAGCAGACCTGGGTTCAGTACCTGGGTCAGGAAAACCCTTTGCAGGAGAGCATGGCAACCCACTGCAGTATTCTTGGCTGGAGAATCCAATGAACAGAGGATCCTGGAGGGCTAGAGCCCATGGGGTCACAAAGAGTCAGACAAAACTGAAGCAACTGAGCAGCAGCAACAGCAATAATACTAAAGCTGAAATAAGTATATGAGCTTGGGACATCCAAAAAGACAATGTGAGCTTATTTTATCTTTGAACTAATCATTTAAACATAAAAATATGACATATAAATACATCTCAACTTCAATATTTGAAATATTTTTTAATGGAAATACTTCCCCAAATGACCACTGCTTACAATCAGCTACTTATGAGGACACCAATAAAGATCCCAATTAAAACTGTTGTCAGTATCAATATGAGCACTACAAAATAAGAAAATTTGAATAATGAGTAGAGAATGATCATCACCTTTGATTTATGACTACTACAGTACTTAGAAAACACCTTGCTGACGTGATTGGAATAAAGGATAAAGAAAACAAAAATAATCAGGAGAAAAAGTCCAGAAATCTTTATGGCAGTAGTTAGAGTGAATGCTATCATCCTCTTCCTTATACTGGGAGGGCCATGATTTTACCTTGAACCTCTAGTATCCGTAACACTGTCTGGAGGATAGACAATAGGCATTGGACAAAAAAGATTCTTTGTATGAAGAAATGAATGAATATTAATGGCATCCTGTAATCAAAGTGAGGATGAGGTCACCATATTCCATAAAACTTGAACCTAGAACTCCCAGAAAAAGAAAAACAAATATTGACTAATTATTTTTATGAACTCTGAATGCCATATGGGGTTTGTTGAATAGGTATCTAAATATTGCAGTTCCCATATGGATTGTTTAATGAACAAAGTCATGGAGTCATGATGATAACAGTGACGTTATTAAGAAAGTAAATTCCATCAGTAATGAAAATATGTTTAGTTCATCTATCCAATGAACTATAAAGGGTATGTAGGAGTTTGGGATTCTCCAGTTCCTCCTCACCAAGGAATAGATGATAACCTTCAACCGATATGACTAAGGGACATTTTATGCAACATTTTTATCTTAATATAGTTCTTCTTGCTTTAATTCAGTATAATTGTGTTGCCCTATCATGGCTGTTTTTCAATTGGAGGCCTATCTTTGATTTAGCACTTGCTCAATGCTTTGTCTTTAGGAACTGAGATTTTCATGAGGGACTGTTGCTCTACACACACTGGCTGTAGAAGGGCAGTTGGGTCACTGCCTCTCTCACATGTTAGAATCAACACTCTGTCTCTAGCTTTGGTGAATGCGCTCTCCTCCAGCTGGGAGTTATACACCATTAATCAGGTTACAGCCCAAGCCTCTTTAATAAATGGACCCCAAAGAGTGAATTGAGAAAGACTGACATTCTATTTCTCTTTTAAGTACCAGACTAGAAATAGATGCAAAGTTCTGAATGGTGGCACAGCTCTGCTCCAGGAAGTTATTTGGGACTCAGTTTACCTTTATCTTGTTCCTCCCCAGGCTCCTAGGGCATCACTGTCATCTGCTTGATTAAGCTGGGTCATGGTCACATCTCTAGCACATGGGATAGAAGTGAAAAAATAAAATGGGATAAAGCAATTTCTTTTTGTGTAAATAACATAGTGGAACATGTTGTGCACAAACAGAACACATCACCTGAATGTACATTCCCTTGACAAGAATTTTATCTCATTGAACCACCTAGCTGAAACAGAGGCCAGGAATGTACCCTATAGCAGGACAATCATATGGTCAGCCAGATGTTATGTTTTAAAAAGTGGGTAATGGATTTTGGTGAACAGCTAACATATCTAGAGGGAAATAATCTGAAGCAAAAAATCAGATTGGGTTCACCTGCCTTTAGTTGAAAGTCTCTGTTCAGTCAGTTCAGTCATTCAGTCATGTCTAACTCTTTGTGACGCCATGGACTGCAGCACATCAGGCTTCCCTGTCCATCACCAACTCCCAGAGCTTGCTCAAACTCATGTCCATCGAGTCGGTGATGCCATCCAACCATCTCATCCTCTGTCGGCCCCTTCTCCTCCCGCCTTCAATCTTTCCCAGCATCAGGGTCTTTTCAAATGAGTAAGCTCTTCACATCAGGTGGCCAAAATATTGGAGTTTCAGCTTCAGCATCAGTCCTTCCAATGAATAATCAGGACTGATTTCCTTTAAGATTGACTGGTTTGATCTCCTTGTAGTCCAAGGGACTTTCAAGATTCTTCTCCAACACCACAATTCAAAGCATCAGTTCTTCGGCCCTCAGCTTTCTTTATAGTCCACCTCTCATATCCATACATGACTACTGGAAAAACCATAGCTTTGACTAGATTGACCTTTGTCAGAAAAGTCTCTGCTTTTTAATATGCTGTCTAGGTTTGTCATAGCTTTTCTTCCAAGGAGCAAGTGTCTTTTAATTTCACAGCTGCAGTCACCATCTGCAGTGATTTTGGAGTCTAAGAAAATAAAGTCTGTCACTGTTTCCATTGTTAACAATGAACATCTCTGTTAATGGAACTCAAATAATGAATGAGAGTCTTCCATTTAAGCAATTCCTGTATATTATCATTCAGCAGATCCTGTGTAATGGCACCTTCAGGCTTTAGTATTTAATCACTTTCCAACCAATATCAAGTGGAAAACCTTATGTTGCTAAAGAAGTCATCATTCAAGTTGACCTTTTATCCTAGTTCTTGGAAGCATGAAGTAACCCTAGGTGCAATTGGATGATGCACTTCCATTTCACAGATGAGAAAACTAAGTGAGAGATGATACAGTGACAGGAAATGATGTCCTGTGGTCCTCATGTCCAGGATTACTCAGGAGAGTCTGGGGGTCCAAGTTCTAGGCTTAGCCACTATCTTCTCTGTGGTTGAGTGAGTTACTAAGTTTTTCTATATGAATTGAAAGGCTCCTTTTGGGCAAGCAAAGCCTATAAATTCAATGGCTGAACCAAAGCTCACACAGCTAGAGTCTCTAAATTCCCATTCAGGGATTTTACTTTCTACTACAACACCCTGGAATCATATTAACAACAATAGGCTCTCAACAACTATTTGCTGAATAAATAGATGAAAGATAGTGAGCCAATATTCTAGGATGGGTAATATGCCTGGTATAATCTTGTATGTCTGGTAATCACTAATAGTGCCCCTATTTACTCCCTAAACTGTGCAACTTTAGACAATAAAAATTATATATTAAACATAATGGTAAGAGTTTTCTCCTTAAATACTACTAAATAATCATGCTTGTTTAGGGTCAAGCATATTCAGGCCTAAATAAAGATCTCCAGAACTTTTATAGTTTAATTTTAAAGCCATGTCCCATGTAGTGAATACAGATAAGTGCTGAAGTTAAGTCTGTGTATCACTAAGTACGATGAACTCTAAAGAGCTGTCATTATTTTAGAACAAAAATGGAAGCCTCCTTGGTCCTCAGTTGCTTGTGGCAGAAGCAAAGGTGAACATTAAGGAAACATGAGTCACCAGGGCCCATCCTTGTCATAAAAGCGTTTACAGTTTAGTGAACAATGTAGCACATATATTTGGATCATAAAGTACCCAACTACAACTGAACAAGTCAACAAAATAACATCTGTATAGGTTGAGTTGAAAATAATGGAGAGCTTCATGGAGAAGGGGTGAAAAGTCAAATAACGCTATCACAGAAGTCCACCTGGAGGAAGTGATTTGAGCTGGGCTACAGCAAGAGAATAGCGTGACAGCCCACCTCGGCTTCAACCAGAGTGACTTGGAATTTATCAGTATTTTGTGTGAGGTTTATGGAAAAAAACCTTTTGAAGAAATAATTTAGCTGCCAAAAAACATTCTACCATTTACTGGATGATCTCAGAAGTCTTTTTCTCTCATTCTTTTAAGATTAATGTTGTTTTATTTTAGTCCAGTGAAATGGCATAACATCAGGCTGGGGAGCGTGGAGGCTTGAATGCTAGTCTAACTGTATGCCAGATGAAAACCAGGTCAAATATGGAAGACTGGCTAAGGCATGACACAGTGAAACACCAGCACATTGGCCTCAGTCTGTTTTTCTATGATTACCATTGTTCCCTTTTGTATGTTCTATATTTCTTATACAGCTTGTGACTTCTAGTTCTCATGCCCTTCTAATGAAACAAAATGAAAATTAAGGCATATGTCCCAAGAAAATATTGCACTTGTATAGAAATGCATAACATTTTTCATATAGTCTGAAATAATGTACTGTGGCATACCTGCGAATATTGTCACTAAAAATTAATTAGAACACAAAAACACAGTCCAGAAAATTGAATTAGGTATAGTCCAGAGTTTCTTTTTTTTTAAATAAAGTTTGAAAGTTAATGGTGATTGGTGGATCCCTCATGATAACACAGAGATTTATAAAACAGGAGTAATCATACTTTGACTCAAAGCATTATCCAGTCCCATTCTTACTGTGGACATGATCTTAGACCAGCTAAAGTTGTAAGTTTTTCAAAAACTGTTTCCAGTTTTAGATTCAAAAGACATGTGTGTGCGCATGCTTAGTTGTGTCTGACTCTTTGAAACCCTATGGGCTGTAGCCTGCCAGGCTCCTCTGTCCATGGGATTTTCCAGGCAAGAATACTGAAGCGAGTTGCCATTTCCTACTCCAGGGGATCTTCCTGACTCAGGGATCAAACCCACATCTCTTGTGTCTCCTGCTGTGACAGGCAGATTCTTTACCTCCACACCACCTGGGAAGCCGATGACTCCAAGAAAAAGATGTCAAATCTAGAGACCAAGTCTGTATCATACCTAGTGTAATGCAAATTCTGTTATTTAGTTTTAAGAACATTTTCCATAACTTGTACATTTCATTTTTTACACCTTTCTTTTAGTATTTTAGCTTACAGTTGGAATTCCATACGTTAAATGCTTTCTAAAGAGCTGAGAGCTTTTAACTTTCCATTATGGATTTTCTTTTTTTCCTTTCTCCTATTCTCCCATCTTTCCCCTCCTTCTTCCCTTCCTTTCATTTCTTTTCCCCCTCCCTCCTTCCTTCTCTCCATAAATGTTACCTATATACTTAACATGTGCCAGGTACCCTGCTAGAGACTAGTGCTATATAATGAATGAGACAGTGTCAGCTTGAATTACGCTTACAATCTACCCGTGAAAGCCTATACTAATTTACAATTATTTCTATTTTTTGTATGGAGTAGTGGTACAATTTAAGGATATGAAGATTTAAAATTTTTCATTCATCAATTATTTAATCTCTAAATTTGGGGGAAATCCCTAAGGTCTACCCAAAGGAAGTCTTCCCCGATGGCTGAGCAGGTAAGGAATCTATGTGCAATGCAGCAGTCAGGAGATACAGGTTTGATACCTAGGTGGGGAAGATCCCCTGGAAAAGGAAAAGGCAATCCACTCCAGTATTCTTGCCTGGAAAGTCCCATCAACAGAGAAGCTTAGCAGGATAAAAGCTATAGGGTTGCAAAGAGTCAGACAGGCAAAGAGTTGGAATTTTTGAAGAACAGTTGCTTTGGGTCAAAGAAAAATTCTTCTAAAAAAATGTTTTTCATGTTAATTCCAGATCAGCTAAAAGTCTTCTGAAATCAGGATCTAGGGGTGTACCCAATAAAAAGATCCTGCAACAGACATCCATTTGGACCCGTCCACAGCTTCCCTGTCTCCCAAAGTACTCCATGGCTGGAGCGACTGGAAGATTCCCCAGTAGACACTGAATTCACTATTGGGCTCAATATGGCAGATTTGTTTTTTCAGTTGATCTGGGTATGCAATGTGTCTCTCCACAAAGGTTTGTGGAACTGTTATATTTTTGAGTTAGTCAACATGAAAGAATGGATTATAAAACTGTCACTTTATACAATTAAGGGATAGGAAGGTAGACAGAGAGGGAAAGAGAGAGGGGAAGAAAGAGAGAGAGAGAGGTACAACAGAAGGGAACTGAAAATCCCCCCACGACAGATGGCTTGTGCCATTTTGAATTTAGTCTCCCTAAGGAGCAAACCCTTGTAGAGGCTATTAAAGCTTCTGTCTGCATGAGAAAATGCTGTTTCAATATTGATGGCTATGTCTATGTGACCTCCATTGAAAACAAAGTCATAGAGATTTACCCTTAATTCAGGAAGAGTGAAACAATGCTGTTGGAAGACTACACTCACTCCTTGTCACATGCATCTTTGAGAGCGGATTAAAGCGACAGCAGGGTAACAAAACTGCACCACTTGCTACAAGATTTGCCTCTAGGAATAAAAATAAAATAGGCACATTACTCTTCAAAGACACATATTTTATTTAGTTGTTAAGAGTAGAGTGTTGGAATTTTTGAAGAACTGTTGCTATTTAATAGAGGTGAAAGTTTTAATGTGAATACTGCCTGTGTGAGCGTGTGTGTGCAAAGTTGGCGTGACACATTCTGCTCAAATTAGACTTCTAAATAACTAGTAACAGCTGTGGTGCTTCGAAATCGGTTTGATTTAAACGATGATGTCATGTGTTTATATAAGGAAAATAGGTGTAGTCATTGGATGGGAAAGTATATAACGATTTTTACCTAAAACAGAGAGTGAGCAGGTATCTCCATTTAGAAGCTATAAACATGTACACCTAAAACTAAATTACATGTTTCGACACATTCACAATTTTTACCATCATATATCATGTAAAAATATGTATGTCCATATTTATAGATAGATAGATAGCAGAGATAAGAATGCTGTGCTGTGCTTAGTCTCTCAGTCACGTACAACTCTTTGCGACCCCATGGACTGTAGCCCACCAGAATATACATATAAAAAATATTTTATGGCAACAAGAAAAATTATCAAATTCAAAATTGCAAGTCTTTATTCACTCATATTCCAGTATCTTGATTAAGATCCCTAGTTTATAGTTGGTATGGACACTTCACCCATGGTAGGGAAAACAAGACTTCAGGAAATAGCCAGGTTTGTAGAATTACAGTTTTATTTTCCAAAGGCACACAAACAACAGAGGCTAGTAAATAAAACTTACTTTGAGAAGAGATCATAATGAATTTACTAATTATCTTTTCCCTCTGTAAACACTGGTCAAAGATTAATGTCAGGGAATGGATTTGCTTAAAAATTAGAAAAATGTAATACAATAAGCACAGTGAATTATTTTCTGGCCAATCTGATTGCAATAATTTAAGAACATGATGTTATTTGGGTGGAGGCAAGGGATCAAATTTGAAAGTTAAGGATATAATGCAGGAAGTTTTTTCTCTATGCCTAGAGATTTGAGACCATAAGCAAGTCTGGATCTAATATCTCTCTTCACACTCACAAGGATAGAAAAAGGGCAGTAAGAAGCACAATGTACTTACCTTGATATTGTCTTTTAAGAGTGTTGTTCATTTCTGCCAAAAGATTTCACTCACATTCTCAATAAAAAAAAATCTCAAAAATAAATGAATTATTCTTGTTTTGAAATTCAAAATATGGTTCTTTTAAATGCCTTTCCTTCCAAAGTCTTTGAAAAAAGGAAGAACAGTTTCTCATTCTGCATTCTTCTGAGGAAACTCATAATTTTTACTCTTTGCAAAAGTACTCTTTGCACTTCTTGTCTCTGAAGTTGAGGGAGTGAGTCTGATGCTAACACACTTTTTTTTCCCCCCAAAACCATCAGCACATCTCATTTCAGCTATTAAGTATTTAAGGGCAAGTTGTTTGAGAATCTCTTTTGCTAATCCTGTGTGGGCTAAATTAAGTCCAAATTCTCAAAGTGGCTTGTCATCTTAGAGAAAGAAGGAAGAAGTGTTTGAAGAGGACACTTAGAGAAAGAAGTGTTTCCAAAAGAAGTTATGGTGATACAATATGGTAAGCAAAAAAAAAAAAAAGAAAAGTTTGCTATGTCCTATACTCGGCTGGAACATCTCCTGTATGGAGATATTTCACAAAGTGATTTCGCAAGCAAATGGTTTAATGCATGGCCAGCCAATTTAGCCTTTATTTTAAATATATTCTTTATGCATATAGATATTTTGAGATTGTGCCTTCTGGAATGATTACTGAAACCACATTGAAAAGTCATTATGCAGAAACATGGGTGTACAAATAGTTCATAGCTTAGGGGAACTATAAATAGAACTAACTGAATCTTGTTAAAGGGTTCATGTCCTGGTTATTTAAAAGAACTATTTTGGTGCCATTGATTAGCTATAACACTTCTAATTTGCATTTCACAAAAATAAAGTTAGAAAAACAATTACATTTGATTTTTGGAAAGGAAAGTGATGAAAAATACACTGAATTAGAAAATGAATTACGGTTTAATTCTTTTCCATTATGTAATAATTCCTTAATTCTGAGGAAATAATTTTTAGCCTTACAGATTCTAGAGATAAATTGCAATTGGGAAACATAGAAAATCTGGTTGGATGCCAAGAATTTCACTGATAGTTGTTTGGAATAAAGTAATTATTATTCCATGAATCATACTAATATTGTGTCACAGTGTCAATTATGTTATGTTGTCATATAATTTTAAGTTTTTTAGGTGTCTCCATAAATTTGATCAAATAAAACAGCATGCTAGGTTTAACAAAATCCCAACATCCTCATCCTAAGAAACAAAGCCTTTGAATAGTGATATGTTCAGTTCCTCCTTTCAGGGAAATTTAAGTGACTAACAATCTTTGCTTCACAAGACCTACTTAATTTTTCACAATTTTAGAAGAAATTAAAAAAAATTCTTTGATACCTTTGGCAGACTATCAAACAACATTGAGACATGGCTTACACTGAACATAGATACAGATATATGTATGCATATATGAAATATATGTATTATATGCATATATATGCATGTGTATATGTACATACCTACACATATCCTACTTTAGCATTTTACACAATCATAACAGCTATCCTAAGTAAAAACTACCTTGGTTTGGGATTAATGTGCACAACTTTATCCCTAAATGAGAAGTTTAATTAGAAATACTTTCATCTAGAATCCAAAAACAATATAGGTCATGTGTAGTATTAATATCTGAGCATGGGAATGAGATCCTTGATCTCCATCTCTTCTTTTCCATGAACATTTAGATGCTCTCTTTTCTAATCCTCTGTCATTTTAGCTGTGAACAAGGGTTATTGTTGTTGTTGTTGTTCAGTTGCTCAGTCATGTCTGACTATTTGTGACCCCATGGACTGCAGCATGCCAGGCTTCCTTGTCCTTCACCATCTCCCAGAGCTTGCTCAAACTCATGTCCATTGAGTCAGTGATTCCCTCCAACCATCTCATCCTCTGTCATGCCCTTCTCCTCCTGCCTTCAATCTTTCCCATTATCAGGGTCTTTTCTAATGAGTTGGTTCTTTGCATTAGGTAGCCAAAGTATTGGAGCTTCAGCTTCAGCATCAGTCCTTCTAATGAATATTCAGGGTTGATTTCCTTTAGGATTGACTGGTTTGATCTCCTTGCAGTCCAAAGGACTCTCAAGAGTCTTCTTCAACACCACAGTTCAAAACATTAATTCTTTGGCTTTCAGCCTTCTTTATGGCTGAACTCTCACATCCATACATGACTACTAGAAAAACCACAGCTAATGGCAACCTAATTAATTAATCAACAGTCTTATTTAAATTACATTAAGTACACAAGCCCCCAAAAAGAGAGTGGTACATCTTTAAAAGGTCAAAGGAAATCGTGTTATAGTATTTAAGTAGAACTAGCGACCAAACTCCATGCCCTGTGAAACAATATGCACATGTAGTGCTAAGGTATATGGTGGGGAAATTAAGCCCACAAACACTAGGAAAGATGTTTTTTTTTACCATATATGTCAAAGAAATAGTCATTTATCATCAGTTACTTAAATAATCCCCAAAAGGAGTATTTTGGGCCTTTATCCAAAAAGGAGGATCTGGTAGGGAATTGAAAAAGCTTCAAAACTAAGGAAAATCCATCTGAATGCATTTCAAATTAAATAGTTATGGGCTTGGTTTAGATGTGCTTTATTAATGGATATTTATTGCTTCAGTGATTATTTTCATAAGTTAGATGGAGAATGGATTTTCAAAAAGTGCACAGTGAAGATGGATCCATGTGAGGAAACACAATGACAAAAAGATAATGTTCCTTTAAATGATACTGCCATATGGACAAACTTTAATCAATCAACAAGATATTCGATTAATCAGCAAATAATTATAAATGCCTACCACGTGTTCAGGCTTCTTTGGTGGCTCAGATGGTAAAGAATCTGCCTACAATGAGGGAAACCTGGGTTCAATCCCTGGGTTGGAAAGATGGAGGAGGGCATGGGAACCCACTCCAGTACTCTTGCCTGGAGAATCCCCATAGACAGAAGAGCCTGGTGGGCTACAATCCATGGGGTCACAAACAGTCAAACACGACTGAGCAACTAAGCAAAAAGAACACTCACTATGTGTTCATCACCCTGTTAAAAACACAGGGTTACAATGCCATTATTATTTGTTCATTCCAGGTCACCTCATTTAAGAAAAAAACAGCAACCATTTTAGCTTTAGTGAGATCAGTGAAAAAACTGTTAATCAACCAATCATGTCCATCTCTTTGTGATCCCATGGACTGGTAGCCCACCAAGCTTCTTCATCCATGGGATTTTCCAGGCAAGAATACTGAAATGAGTTGCCATTTCCTACTCCAGGGGATCTTCATGACCCAGGAATCAAATCTGGGTCTCCTGCATTACAGGCAGATTCTTTACCATCTGAGCTACCAGGGAAGTCCAGTGGGATCAGTAATATCAACCTATTATCAGTATTAATTGTTCCTGAGGCAAACACCTGACCCAATATAAATCAACTAATGTTTTACCGTACAGGCTCTAAAAATGAACTAAGGGATGAAGAATAGTTCCTCTCTGGGGGTCAAGTTGTGATACATGAGGTTTTGGAGTTCAGTGGTCATGTTTCCTGCCATACGGACTGAGAGACTGAAGCCAGTATTTAGAGCAGAGATGAGAACAGACAGTGATCTGGAGGATTCACTTCTGTGGTATCTTTAACCCTGAGGGCTGATTGGACCCTTGTTCTGAATTATACTGAATACTGCAGTATCCTTCAAGTAATTTACTTCTGCCTCATATAAAGTCATCTTTCTAATCCTTATAGTCAAAGACTTATGATTCAGCTATCAATGAATCAGTAAACATACATGATTACTTATGTTCACCCCGTTTGAAGGCATTTGGAAGAATCAGAGTTTAGATACAGTACAAAAAGTACAATGTGACACCCATCCTAACAAGCACAATCAGCACGTATGAACTAAGTAGCTACTATGTACCTTAGTAGGCACCGGAGACAAGAGGCGCCAAGGACAAATTCTTAGGAGAAATGCCAAAAAGTAGAATTTAAGACATGGGAGAAATGAAAGCACTGATGACAAGAAAAATCTAGGTATACTGAAGAACAGTATACTGATGGTAAACTGTTTTCATTTAATACTCCTACCAATAAGTTGCTACTGCTAAACTGCTAAGTCGCTTCAGTCGTGTCTGACTCTGTGCAGCCCCATAGACGGCAGCCCACCAGGCTCCGCTGTCCCTGGGATTCTCCAGGCAAGAACACTGGAGTGGGTTGCCATTTCCTTCTCCAATGCATGAAAGTGAAAAGTGAAAGTGAAGTCGCTCAGTCGTGTCTGACTCTTAGTGACCCCATGGACTGCAGCCTACCAGGCTCCTCGGTCCATGGGATTTGCCAGGCAAGAGTACTGGAGTGGGGTGCCGTTGCCTTCTCGGGAGCTTCCTATATAATCACCCTCAGGGGAAAAGCAATTAACAGCTACTGACAAAGAAGTCTGTTGAGAAGAAGGAAATTTTAGCTTTTTTTCTTTTTTCCCCCTCACAGCTCAGCATTATCATTTAAAAGCATGATTCTTTGAAGCTTTTGATCTTTAAGATCTAGGAAGCAGGAGCTTGATAAAAATGAAAGCCAGGGCATAGCCCAGGAAATCTTAAGTCACTTGGAGAAGCTGAATGTCCAAGAAACTGCTAGATGGACGTATCTTTACATGGGGTCTTGAGGGCAGCCTTTTAGAAGCTCAGTGGAGCTGGGCACTTGGAAAAGAATTCCTAAATTGTCCCAAACTCTCCCCACTGCAACTCTCCCCACACTCAGGCAGGGAAGTTTTCAGAAGGCTGAGGAGGACAGAAGGCAGCTGAGGTGAGGACAAGGTGGACAGGGGTGGTTAACATTGTGACCAGGATCATGGCGAGGACTATGGACATTGGAAGCAGATGGCAGCATGGCATATCCATGGACCAGACGGATAAAGCAGAAATCAGCAAGGTCCCAAGGTCCCCTCTCTGACCAGAAGCTCTTCTACTCCCATGCAGTCTCTGATGAAGGATGCTGTGTAAACTCATTCTCCACCTGACTGCACTCGCCATGCAGATTGGCCCAGGGAAGAATAAAAAAAGAGGCAATAGAAAGTGTCTATTGGACTCAATTTAAATCAGATAAATCAGATCGATCACCTTTAAAACAGGTTGTGACTGAGATCTCTTTGGTGAGTAAGTTTAAGATTTTTATCCCAGAAGCAAATATAAGAACTCACATATTAGTTGAATTCAGTAGGAATATATAAAAATATTTAAATTTGTTACAATATATAAAGACGCAAAAAATCTCAAAAGGGATATTGTACTAATGTATATACCATATAGTGAAATGAACCATTTATTAATTACATGCTTCTCAAGGAATGTGCAATTCCTAAATATGAATAGCAGGTCCCAAGGGCAGGAAACAATGGAAAATCAATTTTCTTTAGATAAATGAGTTTTTTTTGCAAAAGTGACTTTTGATGGTGAGAAATATAAATAACATGTGTATACCTGTGGCAGATTCATGTTGATGTATGGCAAAACCAATGCAATATTGTAATTAGCCTCCAATTAAAATAAATACATTTAAATTAAAAATAAATAAGTAAATATTCACTGTAGAAAAATAATTTAGAATACAGAGTTTGCTATAAACTTAAAATATTTGATCTCTAGACTTGAATTTGGAATGTCTAGGTTTCCATTCTGATTCTGGCTCCTATGAGTGGGCTCTTGAATATGTTACTTAACAGATTTGTGCTGCATTTTCTTAATTTGTAAAACAGAGAAAGTAAAACCTCTCTACTTACCTCATATGATTATTGTGAAGCCAAATGATAATATGTTAAAACACTTTAAAACTTCAAAGCTCTAAAAAGGTATGTTTCATATGTATCATAACACTCAAATAGCAACTCTCTCATAAAGAATACTTACTACATGGCCATGATTACTCATAAAGTTACTATGAGAGTCTAGGATATGATGGAGAAACAAAGTATCATATATTCTCAGTGGCTTAATAAAACAAAACTATATTTCTTGCTCATGTTATATGTTCAGTGAGGGTTGGCAGGCAACACTGCTCCACACAGTAATTTAGAATCCCAGACTAACATCATCTTGTGATGCTGCTATATCAAGAAGCAGCATCAGAATTTGCTGCATCACTGGAAAAGAAAGTACATGGGGAACATATGCCCACCCTTAACTGCCTCAGATCAAAGTGGCACAATTCACTTCTATTCACAGTTCATTAGTCAAGATTTTCTACATAACACCAACCTAACTAAGGGGAGAAAGTCTCTGGTTCTTGGGTTTTCAGACTCAGACTGGGATTTATCTCTATCCACCTGGTTCTCAGTCACTGGGGTCTAAGCTGGAATTATACCATTAGCCTTCCAGTAGACAATAGATTATGGGATTTATTAGTCCATAATCCCATTAACCAAAATCAATCCCTCACAATAAATGTCTTTCTACATATTTTGGGCTTACCTGGTAGCTCAGTCAGTAAAGAAACTGCCTGCAGTGCAGGAAACCAGGGCTTGAGCCCTGGGTCAGGAAGATCCCCTGGAGAAGGAAATGGCGAACCACTCCAGTATCCTTGCCTGGAAAATCTCATGGACAGAGGAGCTTGGTGGGCTGAAGTTTGTGGTGTCACAAAGAGTTGGGCATGACTGGAGTGACACTTTCACTTACATATTTTTATGTATGTGTGTGTGTACATTGGTTTTGCTTCTCTGAAAGTGAAAAGTGAAAGTCACACAGTCATGTGCAAATTCTTTACCAACTTGCTTCTCTGGAGAATTCCAATAGGCATTGTAAGAAAATATAAATAAGGTTGAAATAATAATCAATAGCCTAAATTATTTATTCTCTTTAATCTTTTCTCTTTTTCTCATTTTCTTTCCTTTAATTTTTTCTTTCTCCTTTCTTTCTCTTAAATTCTTCTCTTTCTCTTTCTTCCTTTCTTTATTGTCACTTAAGTACAGAGGAAAGAAAATCTTTTGAATAAATGGTGATGATAGAGGCAATTGTATACTGGGGGAAGGGGTAGATAGACATCTACTTCTTACTATACTCCCAAATCAATTGCAGACTGCTGTAGACCTGTAATAAATATGAGATATAAAATAATGAGGTGTCTTGAACTAACATTGGAAATATCTGTATTATCTTGTAAAAAGTTTCTGAAATGCTATGCAAGAAAAGCACAAATCATAAAGCATAAGGTTGATAAATTTGACTTCACTAATGTTAATTTTTCATCAAAAACACTATTAAGAGTGTGAAACATGTAAAATATCATGTAAGAAATGAGTTGCCAGTCCAGGTTCGATGCACGATACTGGATGCTTGGGGCTAGTGCACTGGGACGACCCA
>NW_011495032.1:21231659-21235951 GCF_000754665.1 Bison bison bison | reverse complement strand
TACCTGTGGCGGATTCATTTTGATATTTGGCAAAACTAATACAATTATGTAAAATTTAAAAATAAAATAAAATTATAAAAATAAATAAATAAATAAAAAGAAAAATACAAAAAAAAATTTTTAAAAAAAGAGTGTGAAAAGAGTAAGATACAACATAGGGAAGTTATTATTTTCAATACATATGACAAAAGGACTAATATCCAGAATATAAAAAGAATTTCTATAGTCAGTAAGTCAAAGTTAGAATTGTGATAAAGTGGGGCAAGAGAATAACTATTCATATTATCTATTTACTCTTCAGTGAGCTTTAGTTGTTTGTGGCTTTCATGGAATTTGCTCATTTCAACTAAACTGTCAGACTATTGCTATAATGTTCATAATATTCTCATTATATTTAAGTATCTCTAAACTGTACAAATGTCACCCCTCTCATTTTGGATGTTGGTAATGTGTATCCTCTCCTTTATTCTTGGTCAATAAAGCTGGGACATTCATCATTTGTATTAATCTTCCTAAAAAATAGCTTTTTGATTTATTGATTTTCTTTATTGCTTTTCTGTAATTTTTTTGTTTTTTCATTGCTTGATGCTCAGGTTTTTATTTCTTATTTTCTGCCCACATTGGGATTAATTTTCTCTACATTTTTAACTTCATAAGATGGAAGTTAGAAGGAAGTTAGATGCAATTGTCACTGATTTGAGACAATTTTGTCTTCTAATACATGCACTAAGTGTCTGTTTTTATCTCCTCTTTATTACTATTTTAGTACATTCCACACATTTGGCATGTTGTATTTTAACTTTCATTCAGGGCAAAAAATGTTCTAATTTTCTTTGTAATTTTTTCTTGACCAGTTGGTTATATAGAACTATGTTATTTAGTTTACAAGTATTTAGACATTTTCCAAGATTATTCAATTACTGATTTTAAACTTAATTACATCATTCTCAGAAAACAGGCATTATATGACTTGAATCATTTTAAATTTACTGAGACTTGATCCAGAACATGATCAATGTCAATAAATATTTTGTGTGCACTTGTAAAGAATATGAATTCTGTTGATGGACATGGAATTTTTAATAATTCAAATTATTAAATTTGACAAATAGTGTCAAATAGGTCAGGGTAATTGATAGTACAGATCAAATCTATATCCTTATTGACAGTGAGTTTGAGTGAACTCCAGGAGTTGGTGATGGACAGGGAGGCCCGGCGTGCTGCAATTCATGGGGTCACAAAGAGTCAGACATGACTGAGCGACGGAACTGAACTGAACTCATTTTGTCAATAGTTGAGAAAGGGTAGAGAAATTCCCAAATGTATTTTGGAGCTGACTATTTCTACTTAAAATTTTGTTCTTTTTGTTTCAGATATTTTGAAGCTCTCTTATGAGGTACATAAAAATTTGACATTGCTTTTTCTACATGATAAAACATTATTAAATGATCTTCAGTAACATCGTTTTCTCTGCAATATACTTTTTCTGATATTAATATAGCCTTTTCAGTTTCTGTAAATTAGTGTTAGTATGACATATCTTTTTTTATCCTTTTAGTCTACTTGTGTCTTATATTTAAAGTACATTCTTACAGACAACACATAGTTGGGTCTTGATTTTTTATATAATTTGAAAATTATTCTCTTTTAAATTAGATGTTTGAATTTTGTATTTAATTTGAGTGCGGATATAGTTAGGTTTGAAACTATCATCTTTACATTCTATTCTATTTTCTGTTTGTTCCACCTATTACTTTGTTCCTTTGTTCTTTTCTTTCCTCTTCTTTTGGTTTAATTGAATATTTATTATTCCATTTTATCTCCTTTGTTGATCTATTAGCTATAACATTTAATTATTTGAGAGGATTCTTGGCTTATATATTTTTAACTTATCACAGTCTACCTTCAAGTGCTATTATACCACTTTGTATATGTATAATAACTTTATCGGAGAAGGCAATGGCACCCCACTCCAGTACTCTTGCCTGGAAAATCCCATGTATGGAGGAGCCTGTTAGGCTGCAGTCCATGGGGTCGCTAAGAATCAGAAACAACTGAGCAACTTCCCTTTCACTTTTCACTTTCATGCATTGGAGAAGGAAATGGCAACCCACTCCAGTATTCTTGCCTGGAGAATCCCAAGGTTGGGGTAGCCTGGCGGGCTTCCGTCTATGGGGTATCACAGAGTCGGACACGACTGAAGCAACTTAGCAGCAATCACTTTATATTACTACATTTCCTTTATTCCCTCCCTGATCTCTGTGCTGATCTTTGTTACATATTTTTTACATGTTGTAAAATTCTACTATGTTACTTTTAAATAGTAGACTATCTTTTAAATATATTCAAATAAGAAAGGATATTATATCTTCACCTAGTTTGTTTCTATTTCCAATGTGCTTTACTACCTTTTAAAGATCCACATTTCCATCTGGAATCATGTTCCTTGTACCTGACAGACTTTCTCATTGTGAGGATATTTCTGCCAAACCTTTATGTCACCTGTGTTATTAAAATACATTTTTGCAGGGTATAAAATTCTATGTTATTAATAACAATTTTGTACTGTTTTATTTTGTCTTCTTGTTTTCAGTAATTTAAGTATGTTGTTCTACTGTCTTATCCCTGCAATTTTTTTGACAATAACTATGTTCTCATTCTTTTCTTTATTTCTCTATATGTAACATGTGGGGTTTTTTTCCCTTTAGCTGTTTTAATAGTTTTTTTTCCTTCATAACTGGTTTTAACTAACTTGGTTAAATTTGCCTTCCTATTGTGTTCTTCAGGTTTTATAAACTTGAAGTTCATTGGAGTTCTTATATATACAAGATTATAGTGTTTACTAAATTTATAACTATTATAATCATTAATTTTTTCACATATTCTTCCTGTCACCTTCCCTCTAGTGCTTTAAAGACTCCAGTTGACTGTCTGAATTTCTCTTATAGCTTACTGAAGCTATGTTCACTTTAATTATCATTTCCTTTAATTATCATTTTGCATAGTTTCTAATATTACGCATTCAGTTCAGTTCAGTCACACAGTCATGTCCGACTCTTTGTGACCCCATGAATCACAGCATGCCAGGTCTCCCTGTCCATCACCAACTCCCAGAGTTTACTCAAACTCATGTCCATCGGGTCAGTGATGCCATCCAGCCATCTCATCCTCTGTTGTCCCCTTCTCCTCCTGCCCCCAATCTCTCCCAGCATCAGGGTCTTTTCCAGTGAGTCAACTCTTCACATGAGGTGGCCAAAGTATTGGAGTTTCAGCTTCAGCATCAGTCGTTCCAATGAATACCAAGGACTGATCTCCTTTAGGATGGACTGGTTGGATCTCCTTGCAGTCCAAGGGACTCTCAAGAGTCTTCTCCAACACCACAGTTTAAACGCATCAATTCTTCAGAGCTTAGCTTTCTTCACAGTCCAACTCTCACATTCATACATGACCACTGGAAAAACCATAAGCTTGACTAGACAGACCTTTGTTGGCAAAGTAATGTCTGCTTTTCAATATGCTATCAAGGTTGGTCATAACTTTCTTTCCAAGGAGTAAGTGTCTTTTAATTTCATGGCTGCAATCACCATCTGCAGTGATTTTGGAGCCCCCAAAAATTAAGTCTGATGCTGTTTCCACTGTTTTCCCATCTATTTTCCATGAAGTGATGGGACCAGATGACATGATCTTAGTTTTCTGAATGTGGAGCTTTAAGCCAACTTTTTCACTCTCTTCTTTCACTTTCATCACGAGGCTTTTTAGTTCCTTTTCACTTTCTGCCATAAGGGTGGTGTCATCTGCATATCTGAGGTGATTGATATTTCTCCAGGCAATCTTGATTCTAGCTTGTGCTTCCTCCAGCCCGCCATTTCTCATGATGTACTCTGCATATAAGTTAAATAAGCAGAGTGACAATATACAACCTTGACGTACTCCTTTTCCTGTTTGGAACTAGTCTGTTGTTCTATGTCCAGTTCTAACTATTGCTTCCTGACCTGCATACAGGTTTCTCAAGAGGCAGGTCAGGTGGTCTGGTATTCCCAAATCTTTCAGAATTTTCCAGTTTCTTGTGATCCACACAGTCAAAGGCTTTGGGATAGTCAATAAAGCAGAAATAGATGTTTTTTTCTGAAACTCTCTTGCTTTTTCGATGATCCAGCGGATGTTGGCAATTTGATCTCTGGTTCCTGTGCCTTTTCTAAAACCAGCTTGAACATCAGGAAGTTCACAGTTCACGTATTGCTGAAGCCTGGCTTGGAGAATTTTGAGCATTACTTTACTAGCGTGTGAGACTG
>NW_011495032.1:21214540-21231559 GCF_000754665.1 Bison bison bison | reverse complement strand
TGTGAAGCTCTTTTTTGTACAGTTCTTCTGTGTATTCTTGCCACCTCTTCTTAATATCTTCTGCTTCTGTTAGGTCCATACCATTTCTGTCCTTTATCGAGCCCATCTTTGCATGAAATGTTTGCTTGGTATCTCTAATTTTCTTGAAGAGATCTCTAGTCTTTCCCATTTTCTTGTTTTCCTCTATTTCTTTGCATTGATCACTGATTACTCATTAAATTTGGCTATTTTTTCCCTTCTGCTGTGTGTTCCATCCAGGATAATTTCCATCTCAGACCTTATACTTTTCACCTCTAAAAGTTTGATTTAGAACTTTTTAAAAAATTTTTATGACTCTACTTAACTTTTTGAACTTGGGAAATATAATGACTTTTAATGTTCTTCTCAGCCAATTTTAACATCTGTATCAATTCTGGGTTAATTTCAATTGACTGACTTTTCTCCCTGTTGTGAGTCAATATGGATCATGTTTCCCTATTTCTTTGTCTGACTCTTAATTTTTGATTGGGCAGCATACATGAATTACACCTTATTGGGTGTTAGATACTTTTATAATGTTCTTGATCTTTATTCTTAGATGTGGTTTAGTTACTTGGAAACAGTATGATCCTTTCTTGATTTTAAGATCTATTGTGTAGGATCAGAGTACTTCTTAGTCAAGGGCCTACTACTGAGGCAAGATCTGTTCTATACCAAATGTCCCATATATCATACAATTTTTTCATTCTGGCTGATGCGAATAGATACTATTCCCTATCATGTGTGAGTAGCAATGTGGTGATATATATATATTATTATTAATTATCCTGGACATGAGCTCCTAATCTGGATTCCATGTTCTCCAGTTCTGAGAGACTTTGCTCTTAGTCTTCTGTGCTCTCTGAAGATTATATATTTTGATCTTTGCCATTTAAGTTATGGGCTTTCCTCTTACATCTGTGCTCCTTAACTCACCATTCACTTTTTAAGGGTAAGGTTCTAAAATGCTGATTGTAAGTTCTAAGTACATTGGCAAGATTTTCAAGCTTTATTAAAGGATTTCCAAATGTTAATATATGTAAGTTTTTTCTCTTGCACTGGTAATTTTCCTACAGAACGCATCAATGCCCTCTCTGGTGTTACAAGCTGGGCTACCAGCATTCCACAGCTAAAAGGAAGTTGAATCTCAAGATTCAGTAAGAAGGATTAATCTTCACATTTTCATTCTAGAACCTCACCTTACCATCTTCTGTGCCAGGGACTTCCAAGGCCCGAGTCCATCTCTATATAGAATGCACCCTCAATCAGTCTTCTGTAGGTACAAGAGAAGAAACATGAGTGGTAAGAACTCTTAACACAGAGTCTCAATCAACCATCTCATTTTCAGCCCAACTTCACACTGAAGCTTTCAGATGTGTATATCTTCACTTCTTGACTCTTTCTGTAGTTCTCCAATGCATGTTCTCCAGTTCTCTTATTTCATATTGGCCTCTCTCACTAGAGCATGAGATATTTACTTTCTTCATTTTGCTTGTCTACAAAATTTCCATCTTCCAAAATTTTGTTTACATCTCTAGTCTTCAATTGTCTCTACTCCTACTCTCTTTTTCTTCGTGTATTTATTACATTACTGTAATTTCACTCCAGTTTGGGGAGGGAACAGAGGTAAATTTATTCAAGCTTTTATACTTAACTGCTAATTATCACTTTCATGTTAAGAACAAGGATATTTCTTTGTTTGCAAAAGTCCAGTTAATAACAAAAGGGATAAACAGATACACAGAAGACTTAGAAGAGCAAAACAAGTGAATGATTATCTGGCACACTCACATGTGTATAAATATGTGTGCACACATGCCTTTGAGAGGGATTATAACCAGGAAAAATAAGGTTTTTGTTTGATTATAATTACACATTGCTTCTCTGGTTTACTACATCAATTTAGAGAGATAGTATTGTAATGTGGCTTGGTCCTCATTCACATTCCACATGATTCTGTTGAAGTTGGATCCTTCCTATATCATGAAATAGCAGATAGTCAGGCCTAGTGAACAGAACTTCAAATTTCCCTGGTCACATGGATTAGTTCAGGGATGAGCATGTGATCTCAGCAGAGCCAAAAGAGACACCAGTAAATCTTTGCTAAAGTTGCCAGAAAGCCAGATGCCCCTTTCCACTGATCTTGAGAGAACCTACATATTGGAATGGCCACAGACTTTAATACACAGGATGACAAATATCTGCAAATGGAGTAAATTTTAAAAGGTAACAAGCATGCATACAGGGAAAGATAAGCTAGATCTTGAAGACAGTGTTTGACTCCATCTTGCCAATAATATCTGAGCCATATTGTCCCTAGACTGTTCAGTTGTTTCCCAATAAACTCCCTTGGATTGGATTTTCTGTTACTGGCATCCAAAAGAACCCTAACTAATTCATAATGCTTTACGAAATAAGCTTCCAAGCTTCTCAGAACAAAATGATTTTGAAAAGAAAAGAAAGGAAGTAGGTAAACATTAAGAGAGAAGTATCACCAGACTGCATAGTTTTAAAAAACATGGGTAGGAGAAATTTGAAACCCAAATCAGTGAGTTTACAGCAAGAACATCTAAATCTTCTCAGAGGCAGGTTTTCTGACCTGTCCTAAGGAAATTGATATACTGTAGGAAGAAATCATTTCATTACAAGCAACAGTTTTGCAGGAATGATGATGTGCAGTGCCAAAGAGTAGAAATGAGGAATAAAGGAAATGCTGCGGTGTGTACAGTGTCAGTAAACTTGCCACAAATTTGGACAAGAATTTAGAACAAATTATTAAAAGATTGTTTGTGAGAACCTAGAATGGAAATTGATGTCACTTGAAGCTGGAATAATATCATGACGAATACATTAGGTTAGAACTACATGTTTCTTATGGACATATAACGATACGAGATTTGGAAAATACTATTAAATGATTCAGTTCAGTTCAGTTGCTCAGTCGTGTCTGACTCTTTGCAACCCCATGAATTGCAGCACGCCAGGCCTCCCTGTCCATCACCAGCTCCCGGGGATTACCCAAACTCATGTCCATTGAGTTGGGGATGCCATCCAGCTATCTCATCCTCTGTCGTCCCCTTCTCCTCCTGCCCTCAGTCTTTCCCAGCATCAGGGTCTTTTCAAATGAGTCAGCTCTTCACATCAGGTGGCCAAAGTATTGGAGTTTCAGCTTTAGCATCAGTCCTTCCAATTAACACCCAGGACTGATCTCCTTTAGAATGGACTGGTTGGATCTCCTTGCAGTCCAAGGGACTCTCAAGAGTCTTCTCCAACACCACAGTTCAAAAGCATCTACTTCAGTACTCAGCTTTCTTTATAGTCCAACTCTCATATCCATACATGACTAGTAGAAAAACCATAGCCTTGACTAAACAGACCTTTGTTGGCAAAGTAATGTCTCTGCTTTTTAATATGCTGTCTAGGTTGGTCATAACTTTCCTTCCAAGGAGTGTCTTTTAATTTCATGGCTGCAATCATCATCTGCAGTGATTTTGGAGCTTCGAAAAATAAAGTCAGCCACTGTGTCCACTGTTTCCCCATCTACTTGCCATGAAGTGATGGGACCAGATGACATGATCTTAGTTTTCTCAATGTTGAGCTTTAAGCCAACTTTTTCACTGCATAGGAACCTGGAATGTTAGGTCCATGAATCACGGCAAGTTGGAAGTGGTCAAACAGGGGATGGCAAGAGTGAACATTGACATTCTAGGAATCAGCGAACTAAGATGGACTGGAATGGGTGAATTTAACTCAGATGACCATTAGATGTTTAATGACTGAATGTGATCCAAGGAGTGCTTAATAAAAAGTACTACAAACAAAGAAAAAAACCTCACCTCTTGACTAGAGATCACAGATAGCATATTTTAGGATTCACACTTCAGTGAATTTAAAATACTAAAAATTTGAATCACAGCCCTAGATGAAAATATAGATGACTTATTCAGAAAACTTCAATGAGACAGAAAATATAGGGTTGGCCAAAATGTTCATTTGGGTTTTTTCCATACACTGTTACAAAGGGAAATGGAACTAGTGGCAATGGTAACAGTTATCCTTAGTGACAGTTCACTAAGTTTTAGGTGCTATACCAAAGTGCTATACACACATTGACTCAGGAAATGTTCACCCAAAACTATTAAGGGGATATTCTCACTTTGTAGATGAGAGAATCAAGATTTTAACTAGATTTAATAATGTCCCAAAGACATGAAGCATCAGAGTTAGGATTTAAACAGAAGTCTGACAAGAAAAATATTTGCATTTTAAACAAAAATTTCTGTTCCTCTTAAAATGGAAGTGAAGTCTACATTTTAAATAGAGACAAAATATTTGCACTTAAAATCTAAAAAGTAGGGCTCAAAACGTAACAGTAATAAAAGATAACATCTTAAACTGACTTGGGTTGATTAAAAGCTCAGTAAAAATCAAGAGAATGATTTAACTGCCCCCAAATTAATGTTACTCTGGGTTGACCAGAGCACACTTGCAACATCATGTGTAATATTTGAAGCTATAGTTTCAGACCATAAAAAATCCACCTGCAGTGTGGGAGATCTGGGTTCAATCCCTGTGTTGGGAAGATCCCCTGCAGGGGGGCATAGCAACCCACTCCAGTATTCTTTCCTGAAGAATCCCCATGGACAAAGGAGCTTGGTGGACTATAGTCCATGGTATCACAAAGAGTCAGACACAACTGAGCAACTAAACACGCATATGGTTTAAGAACCAGTCTGATATTCTTGAGCATATTCAAACTATTTAACTAGAAACTGATTTGTGAGAAAAAGATATGCAAGAAGAACAAATATGAGCTCCAGGAAAAAAATATAAAAAGCACAAAAGTACGTTCTTCAAATATGGGGAAAGCTATTAAGCAAAAGAAGGATTAAATTCTACATTGATCCAAAATCATCATTACAATGTACTAATATCAGCTTAACAGTTAGAATTAATTTTAAACTAATTCTCCCATTTTATTGGGAGAAAATTCAGCTGTAGAAATAAAGTGATTTATTCACAGTGACTTTTTAGATGCTGGTAAGCTTGAGGCCGGAATACATGCCTAAAAACTTCCAGTTAAGGAGGGGCTTTTTTCACCATGTGAGACCAGTAAAAGGGAAAATGGACCGTTGACAAGAGTATGCTTATCTAAAGCTACCACCTTTTAATCAATAGGGTCTAGGGTTCAGAAAAGGTAACATTTAAAATAATTAATGAAAAGTATTAATTGAGAGCTTTTAGTCTTGGATAATTATTCGCCAAGTTCCATACTTCTTGTTCTACTGTAAGAGAATAGGTTCTTAACAGTGTATCTGAAATAAGGGTTCCTTCTGCAGATGATAGAAGCTCTTGATAATTACCCTTGCCCCTGGACCTCTTCTTGCCAAAATCATTTCCCCCCCAGTACCTAAATCTGTAGGACTGTCCTCCCTTTGAGGCCATTTCTAGGAAGTCAGCCTTCCGATCTGCTCCTGAGCGTGGGAGCAGGAGCAGCTGAAGGGGAAGCAGTGATACGATGGCTCAGAACACACCCACTCAATTGCCTCCCTGCTTCTGAACATCAGCTGTTGAGCGGGGGAAGGAAGCCAGAATTATCACCAGCTGTTTCCCAAGCTGTTTTGGCAGAAAGTCATAGAAGGCTAGATTCCCCAGGCATATTCTTGACTGATGTTAGTGGAACTGAAGATCTGTCTCCACAAACACACAGCCAGAAGAGACAAATGGACTTGGTCTCTTTATCTTCCAGTCTCCATACCAATAAGCCTTTTCAAGCCCTCACTATCAAGTTTACATTCTCTAATATTTGCAACAGTCACCAACACTTCAATGATCACATTATCAATGTCTCCTTGACTTTTGGTACCTTTTTTATTACCTAAGACTAGAACTGGTTTTGACAAGAGATACTACAAGAGAGATGACATCAAAACAACTTGAAATCAAACCAGCTGGATTTTATTTTATTTTATTTTATTTGTAGCTCCAATGTACTATGCAAAAACTTACAAAATTACTTCAAATTCGACCAGAGAGACGTAATCTCAAGCAGTAAGTAGTATGTCAGATTGCAAAGTCTTTTGCCAAATTTGGCTCCAGGTATGTAGCTTGAAGACAATTGGAGGCCAGAACTGCAATATAGTTGATGTCCTAGGTTTCTAATTGTAGTCGACCAACACAAGAAATGTGTTTATTATGATGTTCCTAGTATATATGCACCTATACCTAGATTCCTAATCCTCAGGTTATTTTTACATAATTAGAGGAGAGAAATTCCCTGTCACCAGGATAGTATCCCAAAGAAAATACATAAAATGATTTCTCTTCACTTAAACAAATTCATATGAAAATATAAATCACATGATCTCTTACAACAAAAAACATTTGGAAAGAAAAGCATGTTTAATGACCATTTAGTTAGGAAACCAGTCAACAGAAATGCAAATGAACCAAAAGTTTATTGAGAAGTCAAAGTTAAGAGAAATGTTTGTAACTCCTAAATCATTTTCCTTTGAGGGTTTTTCCAGAAGGATTCAAGATATCTCACATGTTTTAGTGCATGACTATTTTCTTGCCAAATCTAACTTGAAATATTATATTCTAAATATACATGTCACATAATCATGAATATCCTTTCCCTTGCTTGAATGAGGCCTGGCCAAGCATTTTCCTGGCAGTTATTATGTCTATAAGAATATACTAGGATATTATAGAGCTAGCCAAAAAATTAGTAGGCTAACTGCCATATAAGAATATGAAAATACTTATTTGGTCAATATTAACAGACTTTATAAAACAGGCTTGTAACACAGACATTATTTGACATCAGCCTTTTAAAAACACTTCTTCTTCACTGGTAGAAGAAAAAAGGTTTCATTTGGAAAAATGCCACTGTGAAGTTCATTTACCTCTTTATTTTATCTAATGATGAATAAGAACTTTAAATTTGCAAAAATAGAGAAATCTATATTCATCTGCACCAGAAACAAATCAAGGTTTCATTAAACATGAACACTTGCTACCCCTATGCTCATTTATTTAGCAGTGTTGGTATTCTACATCTGCGTGCTTTTTAATTATTTCACCATTTTAACAGAACTAGCCAGGACCTTTAGCATAAAGTTGAAAAAAAGTGGCAAGAGCGTACATCTATACGTTTTTCCAAAGAGTAGAGTACGTGCGTGCTTAATTGCTTCACCTATGTCCAACTCTATGTGACCCTATGGACTGTAGCCCACCAAGTTCCTCTCTTCATGGGATTCTCTAGGCAAGAATACTGGAGTGGGTTGCCATGCCCTCCTCCAGGGGATCTTCCTGACTCAGGGAACGAACTCACGTCCCCTGCAGTGTAGCCCTGTTGGCCACTCCAAATTCTGTCTCTTCCCACTCCCATTCTTGGGTCTCCCTGGTGGCTTGGCTGGTAAAGAATCCACCTGCAATACGAAAGACCTGGGTTTGATCCCTGGGTTGGAAAGATGCCCTGAAGAAGGGAACGGCTACCCACTCCAGTATTCTGGCCTGGAGAATTCCGTGGACTGTATAGTCCATGGGGACACAAAGAGTCAGACACAACAGAGCGACTTTCACTTTCATCTTGTAGAGACCACTGGGGTATCTGGGGATTCTCTCTCCCTGCGTTGCAGCACCATTCATGCAGTGGGCTAAGACAGTTGCATGTAGAAGCATTTGTCTCAGGAATACTCTCCAGAGTTACCTGCCTTCCAATACCCAAATCCTTTTTTAAAAACATATACATTTGCCTGGGGTTTTTTAGTTGTTTAAAGAAGGAAGATAAATCTTGTTTCTGTTATTTCCTCTAAAATTCTTAACAGCCTTTAAAATATTTAGCAGAGTTCCCTTATAAGCAGGACAAAATGTATAGGATCAAAAAGAAATGGAAAACCTTTCTTGATGGTTCCTTTCATTTAAAATTTTACTCTAGAAAACCAGATTCTTAAAAATTATTCTTTCGTTCATAAATTTGCAAAATAAACCTCATCTAGTTTCTGTTTATATATTTTTAAGTGACACTTCAGGAACACTTCTAAATATATTTGCCCCTTAAAATAAAATATACCAAAAAATGTTGAAAGTCTATCAGTCCAGAAGTATAGGGCTTAATAAAAGTAAATTTTTCTTAAAATGTCTAATATATCTTTGAAACTTTACTTAATCATGTAGTTTGTTGATATGACCAGCATACTCTAAGCTTGATTCAAATCTAATCATGGTGTCTACAAAATAGTGTTGTGAGAAATTGCACAGAACTGTAACTGTGTAGAAAGCAATTATCAAATAGTAATAACTACACTAATTTTCCTAAGAAAAATGTTAGTTTTAATAATCACTGTCCTATTAATTTGAATGACAAGCGGACATAATAAAGGTCTTTCAGTACATTAACATTTACAAGAAGCTTAAATGTCCAGTTGTTAATGTTGAACAAGTTTCATAAATAATAAGATGCAATAATCTTTTAGCTATGAATTAAAAATTATTTACATAATTTTAGACAATGAATTAAGTAGTTAATTACTGTTTTTTTTAATTGTTTGCTGTTCTAAATGTAAATCCTTACTTTGCTAAACTACAGATGATCTTGATTTAAAATATAGCATCTTTTTATATGACAGATAGACAAATAGATATTAACCTGCAACCTAATCTCAATGGGTCAGGCATTCCAAACACTATTTCCAAAAGCACTAAAAAAATTACAGAGATTCTATCATAATCTCTAAAATCTGCACTATTGTATGAATCAAGACTTTTGGTAATGCTGCAGGGTATAGTAGTAGAAGAGAGAGAAATTATAATGATGAAAACTGGTATTCATTTGCGCTAATACTTCAGCCATGTAGGAAAGAAGCCTAGCCCTTCCTTGTACTCGGAGAAAAATCTGTATGAAAGTGGGCTAATATTTATCTTTGGAGAATAAACCCTTCACAACTGCTCAATAAACCATTTCTGCAGTATGGAAGAGATGGTATTTGTGACATAAGGAAATATTTCATTTTATTCTAAATTGCCATAATTTCATAATAGTTAATATTAAAAACATTTAGAAGACAATAACTAAAAATGCTTAGGTTCAATCAAATGTGTTATGATATCTGCCTTTCAGGGGAAAAGTTATTTAAGCTTTTATCCCCTAAAAAACAGTCCTCTTCATCTTTCATTATATAATTGGGTTGTTTTTAAGAGTTCTATCACTTGGCTAATTCCCTGTCACTTGCTGAATTTAAAAGTGTCTCCAATAACATACAGCTAGTTTAATACAAAACTCATTTTTTTAACCTGTAAATACTCCAAGCAGACTTTCCATCTGGAAATGGTGATCAGTTGCTTTTCCTTTTTTTTTTTTTTTTCGTGGGGTAGGGGCTGATCAAAGCACTCTCATAGTTGAGTCCATGATTTCAATGGGAAGCAAGTTGAATTTTCTAGGGAAACATATGCTCAAGCACCCCATTCACAGCAGGCACCCTGGGGCCTAAATATGTTTTCTGCTTGATTGTAAGCAAAAGTAACATTAAATATTATTGACAGTAATGGAGTAGTCAAGAGTAACTTAAACCACAATGTTTTGCATTTTTCTGACATAATTCATTCCCTGATAGCTATTGTAGGGTTGGATAAAATTCCACCTTTCACTTTTTTTAATATACCTGATGTATGGGACACCTGCGCCTCACTTCACATCCTCTGGAGCACAACATTCCCTTCCCAGTCATTCATGTGGTGATCACTCTGTATCTGTTTTGACTCCTTTTACTTAGATTCAACCTAACAGCATCTGATCAGCTTCATCTTCTTTTCCCAGAGTTTCACTGAGAATTTGGTATGGGACATTCCTTTGACACTTACCCACATGCAGCTTGGAAGTCCATGGAACAACAGCTGACCAATAAAAGAAGAGAAGTGGTGTATTATGCCTCTTTCTTCTGAGCATGGCTGATTCTGAGATGCATAGCATAAGGATTCAAGCTAATATTTAATCAGCTGAATTATGAGTTCTTGCAATGTCTTCATACCTGTATTAGGACAGGATGCAAGGGAGACAAGTAGAAATTGAGTCTGAGAACTACCAAGAGACGTCATGAGTTCCATCGTTATATGGACTAGAACATAAAATTACATTATAATTCTAGTCTCCTAGGACCTAAATAAATACTTTCACTTCTTAAAGGAACAAATTTGGCTCTTTTTTTTTTCTTCAGTTCAGTGCAGTTCAGTTGTTCAGTTGTGTCCAACTCTTTGAAACCCCATGAATCACAGCATGCCAGGCCTTGCTGTCCATCACCAACTCCTGGAGTTTACTCAAACTCATGTCCATCAAGTCGGTGATGCCATCCAGCCATCTCATCCTCTGTCATACCCTTCTCCTTCTGCCCCGAATTCCTCCCAGAATCAGAGTCTTTTCCAGTGAGTCAACTCTTCCCATGAGGTGGCCAAAGTAGTGCAGTTTTAATTTAGCATTAGTCCTTCTAATGAACACCCGGGACTGCTCTCCTTTAGAATGGACTGGTTGGATCTCCTTGCAGTCCAAGGGACTCTCAAGAGTCTTCTCCAACACCACAGTTCAAAAGCATCAATTCTTTCGTGCTCAGCTTTCTTCACAGTCCAACTCTCACATCCATACATGACCACTGGAAAAACCACAGCCTTGACTAGATGGACCTCTGTTGGCAAAGTAATATCTCTGCTTTTCAATATGCTATCTAGGTTGGTCACAACTTTCCTTCCAAGGAGTAGGCATCTTTTAATTTCACGGCTGCAATCACCATCTGCAGTGATTTTGGAGCCCCAGAAAATAAAGTCTGACACTGCTTCCACTGTTTCCTCATCTATTTCCCTTGAAGTGATGGGACCAGATGGCATGATCTTCGTTTTCTGAATGTTGAGCTTTAAGCCAACTTTTTCACTTTCCTCTTGCACTTTCATCAAGAGGCTTTTTAGTTCCTCTTCACTTTCTGCCATAATGGTGGTGTCATCTACATATCTGAGGTTACTGAGATTTCTCCCAGCAATCTTGATTCCAGCTTGTGCTTCTTCCAGTCCAGTGTTTCTCAGGATGTACTCTGCATACAAGTTAAATAAGCAAGGTGACAATATACAGCCTTGACATACTCCTTTTCCTATTTGGAACCAGTCTGTTGTTCCATGTCCAGCTCTAACTGTTGCTTCCTGACCTGCATACAGGTTTCTCAAGAGGCAAGTCGGGTGGTTGGGTATTCCCATCTCTTGCAGAATTTTCCACAGTTTATTGTGATCCACACAGTCAAAGGCTTTGGCATAGTCAATAAAGCAGAAATAGATGTTTTTCTGGAACTCTCTTGCTTTTTCCATGATCCAGCGGATGTTGGCAATTGATCTCTGGTTCCTCTGCCTTTTCTAAAACCAGCTTGAACATCAGGAAGTTCATGCATGGTTCATGAATTGCTGAAGCCTGGCTTGGAAAATTTTGAGCATTACTTTACTAGCGTGTGAGATGAGTGCAATTGTGCAGTAGTTTGAGCATTCTTTGGCATTGCCTTTCTTTGGGATTGGAATGAAAACTGACCTTTTCCAGTCCTGTGGCCACTGCTGAGTTTTCCAAATTTGCTGGCATATTGAGTGCAGCACTTTCACAGCATCATCTTTTAGGCATTGAAATAGTTCAACTGGAATTCCATCACCTCCACTCGATTTTTGTTCTCCCAGTTTCTCTAATACCTCTTGACTAGAAAAATATTTACAAAAAAAAAAAAAAGAATCTAGAGAACATGTTACAAAAATTTCTTTTAGTAACAATTCAGAGGAAAACTCCAGACTGAACAACTCTTTAATATTGTTTCCCATTTTCCCTAAAGGAAAAGTGCTGCCCTTACTAGTATTTCTTTTTCAGGGTCTAGGTTTCAGATGCTTTAGGTTTGGCAGTCTTCTGCTCAAGCTGTCTTTATGCCTACAAAGTGATGATAAGGACTAAGGACAAGATGCTTAAATTGAAGTTTAATGAGGCACAACTGGAAGCAACTCTCAATGGGCTGTGCTTAGATACTATTGATACAAATGCATCACAGAAATTGGTCAAGATTCCTTGTTTTTGAAGCAGTACACTATGCTTTGACTGAAAAAAGCTTTTAAGATGTTCTTTATTCTCTCTCCCAGAATTCCTATTATAAGCTGAATTACCCTCCCCAACAAAACAAATTTTGTATGTTGAAGTTCCAACCCTCTATACCTTAGAATGTGACTGTATTTGGAGGTAGCACCTTCAAAAGGGGGACTAGCCCAAAAAAAGGCTGATAAGTATAGGGACTCTACTCCAGTATGATAGTGTCTTTATAGAAGAGAAAGACATACCAGGGGTGCACACGAGGAAAGGCCATGACAGAACATAGGATAAGATGGCCATTTACAAGCCAAGCAGAAAGGCTTCAGGAGAAACCAAGCCTACCTTCACCTTGACCTTGGACTTCCAAACTCCAGAACTATGAGAAATAAATTTCTGTTGTTTAAACCACCCAGTTATGGCAGCGCTCACAGAAGAGGGTAGTCTCCAGTGTGAAAGAGCAATGTGAGCCAGGTGGGGCCTCTTCCTCTCCCATGAGCACCATGTGCCCTTTCCTGCCTATAGGCTTTTGCATATGGTGCTCACAGCAGCAGGAAAACCATTGTTTGTTTCTTTTCTACTTTTTCTCTTTTTCTACCCTTTTGAAAAACAAATATGCTGTATTTCTATGTACTAACAGAGAATCAAAGAAATAATCCCATTTACCATTACATACAAAAAGACTATAATACATAGGAATAAACCTACCTAAGGAGACAAAAGACCTGTACTCCAAAAACTCTAAGACTCTGGAGAGAGAATTAAAAATGTCACAGATTGATAGCTATATCATGTTCTTGGATTGGAAGAATCAATATTATCAAAATGCCTATACTACCCAAGGCAATCTACAGATTCATTGCAATCTCTATCAAATTACCAGTGTCATTTTTTATAGAACTAGAACAAAAAAATCTAAAAATTTGAATGCAGACACAAAAGACCTCAAACAGCCAAAGCAACCTTAGAAAGAAAAACACAGCTGAAGGAATCAGGCTCACTGACTTCAGATTATACTACAAAGCTGCCGTCATAAAAAGACAGTATGGTACTTTTACAAAAACAGAAATATAGATGAATAGAACAGTACTGAAAGCCAGAAAACTAAGATCATGGCATCTGGTTCCATCATTTCATGGCAAATACATAGGGAAACAATGGAAACAGTGGCTGAATTTATTTTGGGGGGCTCCAAAATCACTGCAGATTCTGACTGCAGCATGAAATTAAAAGACACTTACTCCTTAGAAAGAAAGTTATGACCAACCTAGACAGCATATTAAAAAGCAGAGACATTACTTTGCCAACAAAGGTCCATCTTGTCAAGGCTATGGTTTTCCCACTAGTCATGTATGGATGTGAGAGTTGGACCATAAAGAAAGCTGAGCACCAAAGAATTGATGCTTTTGAGCTGTTGTGTTAGAAAAGACTCTTGAGAGTCCCTTGGACTGCAAGGAGATCCAACCAGTCCATCCTAAAGGAGATCAGTCCTGGGTGTTTATTGGAAGGACTGATTTTGAAGCTGAAACTCCAATACTTTGGCCACCTAATGAGAAGAGCTGACTCATTTGAAAAGACCCTGATGCTGGGAAAGATTGAGGGCGGGAGGAGAAGGGGATGACAGAGGATGAGATGGTTGGATGGCATCACCGACTCGATGGACATAGGTTTGGGTGGACTCTGGGAGTTGGTGATGGACAGGGAGGCCTGGCGTGCTGCGGTTCACGGGGTTGCAAAGAGTCGGACACGAATGAGCTACTGAACTGAACTGAAAGGAAGTTTGATTACACTCTGAGTAAAAATATTCTTTGTGCCTATTAATATGTATTTATTAGAGTAACATCCATTTCAAAAAGATGAAAGCTGTCTTTAGACTAGAAAATAGGGATGGCCTCATTTTTACCTAAAATAACTCCAACATATAGGTCAGAATAGACTAATACAAGGTTGCTCACTATCTTACAAGGCTGTGAAATTCTAAAACTTTAACATGATAAAATTTGTGAAAATCCTATTTAATACAATCGAACTGTTAGATAAGATGATAAAATCAAATTAGATAAATTTGATTTTCAATGATAAAATAGAAAATCAGATATTATTTGGCTACTGAAGAGTTATGAGAACATAATAGTTTTAGGTATTTCCAATGATTTCCTAAATTTAAAGCATTCGCCATCTTCCCTATAGTACAGTTACATAATGGCTGACAGGATTTTAATGTCTATTCAAGAAGGTTTTCTATAAATAAAAGAATTATATTTAATGTAAATTTTTTATCCATACTTGTGAGAAACATAGAAGTAAAACCTCTAATGGAAAACAGTGTGGATTATTGGCAGAAAAACACTATATGCTACTTGTATGTACATATTTGCCATGTTAACTAAGTGAATAAATCAGCAATTTCCTCTTCTGGTAGCCGTGAATGAAGGATGTTTCAGTGGCCAATATAAAGTTCAAAATATTCCTATTACATAGATATTTCACCTTTCCCTAGACTCTTTGATGTCAACAAATATATTATTTGAAAATGCCTAAGTTTTGCTTGCATGTCATCAATTGATGTCCAAGAAATAGACTCAATTACACTTTTTTAGTGTTTTTCATTTATCCTCTTTTCTGCCCAACCATTAACAAAAGAGTAGTTTGCATTGTTTAGTCTCTTGTTAAAATGTTAAGCTAAGTCTCTGGAAAGATTCTCAAGCCCCAGGGTGTTTTCTCCAAAGCACTCTGTTTAGCCTACTGGTAAAATTACAGTATTTAGTTTTAAAAAGTCTTTGAATGTTGATCTTTATTCAAATATATATAATCTTCAGCCAAAGAAAATTTGAGAAAATGAATTTTTTTAAAGTCCTTGGCATTTTCACAAAGAAATACAAATAAAGTGTTTAGAATTCAATATTTCTTCAAATTGAAATGTATTTGATTGGTTGCCTAATACTGATAACTCTGTTTACTGACCAAAGAATGGGAAAATTGATTTATAATGATTTGATATAGAAAGAAAATGAATAGCAAATAAATAATTTAAATTATTCTATACCAACTACAAGTACATAGCTAATGGAATTGACACTTGTAATTGCACTGTAAGTCAGAAAATATTATAATGTTATTTCCCCCAGTTTTGGCTACAAATAGCATAAAAGTATTACATGATTTGAAATCCTTCACCAAAACCTTGCTACTTAGATTCAAAAGAGTAGCAACATTTCATTCTCTTATCAATTAGTTATTAGAGTTCCTTCTTTAGACCAGAAACCTTCTTTAAGTCCACTAGAATTGCCTTGCTCTGTAAAATTAAATATTTCTTATTTTTATATCTCAAAGATGTGGACAATATAAAGTTATTAAAAATAAGAAGAGTCAGAATTTCTTGGTTCTTCTTTGAAGTATTAAGTAACTGTTGTTTATGGAATTCATACAAGAATACTTTAGTTTGCTTTTTTTTTAATAGAAGTTGAAATCATGCTATTTCTCAACTGTAGTGTCTACTGTGACAAAGCATACTCCAGGTGAAATAATTTCTTCTGAACAGAAGAAAAAGAATTGATATGACATGTGGATGGTTTTCCTTTCACAAAAATGCTTTTTGTACCAAATTCTCACCTACACAGGCCTGTCACAGCATCTAAATATTTGATATAAGGACCACTTCTGTGGATTAAAATAGTATTTTCCAAACAGTGTTTTGCTGCAGGCTGTTCCCATGAAGTGAAAAAAAGTAAAGTTTCCAACACGGTCAAATAAATTTGGGGAATACCACATATAAGATTAATAATTAAAACAATAATAATTAATAATCAAAAATAATACATGGTTTTTACTTTTCAATTTGTTATTGTGGTGTATTACATTGACTGACTTGTGGATATTGAAGAATCCTTATATCCCTGGGATCAAGCTCACTTGGTCATGATGTATAATCTTTTTAATATGTTGTTGGATTCTGTTTGCTAGAATTTTGTTAAGGATTTTTCTATCTATGTTCATCAGTGATATTGGCCTGTAGTTTTTGTTTTTTTTTTTTTTCTGGCATCTTTGTCAGGTTTTGGTATTGGGGTGATTGTGGCCTCATAGAATGCGTTTGGAAGCTTACCTTCCTCTGCAATTTCCTGGAAGAGTTTGAGTAGGATAGGTGTTAGCTCTTCTCTAAATTTTTGGTAGAAACCATATGATTATTTAAATAGATGCAAAGAAAGCCTTTGACAAAATTCAACATCCACTTATAATAAAAACCCTCCAGAAAGCAGGAATAGAAGGAACATACCTCAACATAATAAAAGCTATATATAACAAACACACAGCAAACATTATCCTCAATGGTAAAAAATTGGAAGCATTTCCCCTAAAGTCAGGAACAAGACAAGGGTGCCCATTTTCACCACTACTATTCAACATAGTTTTGGAAGTTTTGGCCACAGCAATCAGAGCATAAAAAGAAATAAAAGGAATCCAGATTGGAAAAGAAGAAGTAAAACTCTCACTGTTTACAGGTGACATGATCCTCTACATAGAAAACCCTAAAGACTCCACCAGAAAATTACTAGAGCTAATCAATGAATATAGTAAAGTTGCAGGATATAAAATCAACACACAGAAATCCCTTGCATTCCTATACACTAACAATGAGAAAACAGAAAGAGAAATTAAGGAAACAATTCCATTCACCATTGCAATGAAAAGAATAAAATACTTAGGAATATATCTACCTAAAGAAACAAAAGACCTATATTTAGAAAACTATAAAACACTGGTGAAAGAAATCAAAGAGGGCACAAATAGATGGAGAAATATACCCTGTTCATGGATCAGAAGAATCAATATAGTGAAAATGAGTATACTACCCAAAGCAATCTATAGATTCAATGCAATCCCTATCAAGCTACCAATGGTATTTTTCAGAG
>NW_011495032.1:21178440-21214440 GCF_000754665.1 Bison bison bison | reverse complement strand
CAGGTGACATGATCCTCTACATAGAAAACCCTAAAGACTCCACCAGAAAATTACTAGAGCTAATCAATGAATATAGTAAAGTTGCAGGATATAAAATCAACACACAGAAATCCCTTGCATTCCTATACACTAACAATGAGAAAACAGAAAGAGAAATTAAGGAAACAATTCCATTCACCATTGCAATGAAAAGAATAAAATACTTAGGAATATATCTACCTAAAGAAACAAAAGACCTATATTTAGAAAACTATAAAACACTGGTGAAAGAAATCAAAGAGGTCACAAATAGATGGAGAAATATACCCTGTTCATGGATCAGAAGAATCAATATAGTGAAAATGAGTATACTACCCAAAGCAATCTATAGATTCAATGCAATCCCTATCAAGCTACCAATGGTATTTTTCAGAGAACTAGAACAAATAATTTCACAATTTGTATAGAAATACAAAAAACCTCGAATAGCCAAAGCAATCTTGAGAAAGAAGAATGGAACTGAAGGACTCAACCTGCCTGACTTCAGGCTCTACCTCAATACAGTCATCAAGACAGTATGGTACTGGCACAAAGACAGAAATATTAACCAATGGAACAAAATAGAAAGCCCAGAGATAAATCCATGCACCTATGGACACCTTATCTTTGACAAAGGAGGCAAAAATATACAGTGGTGAAAAGACAATTTCTTTAATGAGTGGTGCTTGGAAAACTAGTCAACCACTTGTGAAAGAATGAAACTAGATAACTTTCTAACACCATACACAAAAATAAACTCAAAATGGATTAAAGATCTAAACATAAGACCAGAAACTGTAAAACTCCTAGAGGAAAACACAGGCAAAACACTCTCCTACATAAACCACAGCAGGATCCTCTATGACTCACCTCCCAGAATATTGGAAATAAAGGAAAAATAAATGAATGGGACCTAATTAAAATTAAAAACTTCTGCACAACAAAAGAAACTATAAGCAAGGTGAAAAGACAGCCTTCGGAATGGGAGAAAATAATAGCAAATGAAGCAATGGACAAAGAATTAATCTCAAAAATATACAACCAACTCCTGCAGCTCAATTCCAGAAAAATAAATGACCCAATCAAAAAATGGACAAAAGAACTAAACAGACATTTCTCCAAAGAAGACATACAGATGGCTAATAAACATATGAAAAGGTGCTCAACATCACTCATTATCAGAGAAATGCAAATCAAAACCACTATGAGGTATCATTTCACACCAGTGGCTGCTATCCAAAAGTCTACAAGCAATAAATGCTAGAGAGGGTGTGGAGAAAAGGGAATCCTCTTACACTGTTGGTGGGAATGCAAGCTAGTACAGCCACTATGGAGAACAGTGTGGAGATTCCTTAAAAAACTGGAAAAAGAACTGCCATATGACCCAGCAATCCCGCTACTGGGCATACACACTGAGGAAACCAGAATTGAAAAAGACAAGTGTACCCCAATGTTCATTGCAGCACTGTTTATAATAGCCAGGACATGGAAGCAACCTAGATGTCCATCAGCAGATGAATGGATTAGAAAGCTGTGGTATATATACACAATGGAATATTACACAGCCATTAAAAAGAATACATTTGAATCAGTTCTAATGAGGTGGATGAAACTGGAGCCTATTATATAGAGTGAAGTAAGCCAGAAAGAAAAACACCAATACAGTATGCTGCTGCTGCTGCTAAGTCGCTTCAGTCGTGTCCGACTCTGTGCGACCCCATAGATGGCAGCCCACTAGGCTCCTCTGTCCCTGGAATTCTCCAGGCAAGAATAGTGGAGTGGGTTGCCATTTCTTTCCCCAATGCATGAAAGTGAAAAGTGAAAGTAAAGTCACTCAGTCATGCCCAACTCTTAGCAACCCCATGGACTGCAGCCTACCAGGCTCCTCCATCCATGGGATTTTCCAGGCAAGAGTACTGGAGTCAGGTGCAATTGCCTTCTCTGCCAATACAGTATACTAATGCATATATATGGAATTTAGAAAGATGGTAACGATAACCCTGTATGCGAGACAGCAAAGAGACACAGATGTAGAGAACAGTCTTTTGGACTCTGTGGGAGAGGGCAAAGGTGGAATGATATGGGAGAATGGCATTGAAACATGTAAATTATCACATGTGAAATTAATCACCAGTCCAGGTTTGATGCATGATACAAGGTGCTCGGGGCTGGTGCAATGGGATGACCCAGAGGGATGGGATGGGGAGAGAGGTGGGAGGGGTGTTCAGGATGGGGAACACATGTACACTCATGGTGGATTCATGTCAATGTATGGCAAAACCAATACAATATTGTAAAGTAAAAAAAAAAAAAATCAATCAATAAATAAAACATATTTTAAAAATTAATAAAATTTTAAATAAAGAAATGTCCATTTCATTTTGCAGTTCTATTAGGATTTAAAATCTTGCATTAAAAATCTCAATATTTCCAAAAAAATAAAAACAAAAATAATATGTGGTATTTCACAAATTTCTTTGACCCTGGAAACTTTACTTTTTTCACCTTAAGGGATCAGCCTGCAGTAAAACACTGGAGAATATCGCTTTAATACACAGAAATGGTTTGTATAGCAAACATTAAATGCTGTGGCAGGCCTCTGTAGGTGAGAATTGGGAATTATTCAGCTTCACAGGTGGGTCAGTGGTAGAGAATCTGCCTGCCAAAGCAGGATACTGCAGGTTTGTTTCTTGGGTCGATACGATCATCTGGAGAAGACAACAGCAACCTACTCCGGTATTCTTGCCTGGAAAACTCCATGAACAGAGGAGCCTGGTTGGCTACAGTTCATGTCAGATAGAGTTGGATATGACTTAGCAACTGAGCACACATGTTTTTAATTATTGGAGTATCAAAATGCACATTTAACACACTATAGGCCCTAAGATATTAAATATATATATAGATATTATATATAATGTAATATAACATATAAGACATTAATATATATATATATATATATAAAAGATAAATCTGCTTAATTTTGTTTAAATCAACATTTCCCTATGGGTTTCCCAAGTGGTGCTAGTGGTAAAAAACCCACCTGCCAATGCAGGAGACACAAGAGATGTGAGTTCGATCCCTAGTTCAGGAAGATCCCCTGGAAAAGGAAATGGCAACCCACTCCAGTATTCTTGCCTGGAGAATTCCATGGACAGAGGAGCCTGGCAGACTACAGTCCATAGGATTGTAAAGAGTTGGACATGACTGAAGCGAATTAGCATGATAACTTATATGAAAAAAGAAACTAAAAAAGAATGAATATATAACTGAATCACTTCACTGTATCCCTAAAACTAACACAACATTGTAAATCAGCTATACTCCAATAAAACTAAAATTTAAAAATTTGTTTTTAATATCCAAATGTAGAGGGCCATAGAATCCATGTGAGGATGTGGCTGTGTGTTTGTTATATATGCATATTTTTGTACATCTATTAACATTCCATGGAAATCTGTGCTCCTGGGAATGCATGAGAGGAAACAGCTTAGTCATTAAACTCCCAAATTCACCTTTAAAATTCAAGCAGTAAATATCTATTAATGTCAATATCCTTAACAAGTGGGGCCAGAATGGAAGTCCAAATGAAGACCTTAGTAACTGGGAGGGAACACTACAGCAATGGGTATATGATTTTGGAGATTTAGTAAACTGTGGACCCATTAGAAAGAAGTCAAAGAGGAAACTGTCCAAAAAATGTTCAACAATTTCACAGTCTTAGCCAGAAATAATCCAATTATTCGGCCACAAGGGACACTTATTATCCTTTGAAAGAAAAGCTCTCATACTTAGCAGAGGTTGAGAATGTAATTTTTGATAATAAAGTTTTCAGTAAATTATTTTTAAAGATTGGATTGTGAAGGTATTTCTTTGGAAGATCAAGGTGCAATGTAAAGCTACTACCATATGAAAGCAAAATTTAATAAAAATTATTCACTACCAGGAAGGTAAGCTGAGCAAATCCAGGTAGAATGGCTGTAGTAGAGACTACCTCCTTGTTTTCTGTTTTGCTTCTTTACAACTAGACATTTCCCAGATTCCACTGTAAGTAGGTGAGAATGTGAGTCTGAATTCTAACTAATTGAATGTGGACCAAAGTGACAGACACCACATATATCTTGATCTGTAAATATCCTTCCATGGAATGGTCCACTCTCTCTTCATCCCTTTGATAATTGGAAGAAAAGGATTCAGCAAAGGCCTATGAGACTCTAAAGGACAGTAGTATAAGAAAATGGAAGGAAATTGAGTCCTGAATCAACACTTGAAAAGCCACTCCTAAAACACTTGTGTTGAACTCTCATAGGAGTAAGAAATGAACTTGTTGATCTTATCTAATATTTGGCAATTTATGGAGGCAAATTGCCAAATATTAAAGACTACACCAATTCACAGAATGTCTGAAGAAGAGATTAACAACTTGCATATAGCACCTTTTGGTCTTTTTGCAAGAACTGGGCCTTTGAAGTATGTATTATGATAAATGCACAAAGTGCTTCCACCTGGGAAGCCCCTTACTTTGAAAAGCACCCCTTAAATATGAAATGATATTTATTAATAATTAAAATGAAATATCTCTCTAAATCTAAGATATCAGTATTACAAAAAGACTGTTTATATAGCACCTGTCAGCAATAAGCTTAAAATTGTTGAATAATGTTAAAAGGGCCACAGTATGTGGCTTTCTGAATAACATAATATGAATGAGGAACATAAGGGAAAGCTTTTGAAGTTATATATTCCATAGTTATAAAAATAAGAATAGACAGACAAAGCTTCATGGAAAACAGAATGGCAATAGTAATAGTCAAAAAAGAACAGCAGCAGCTGGAGAGCACTCTACACTCTTCATAACTGGCACGTAGGTGCTTCTGTCACTTAGAAACAGGCCAGTAGCACGGTAGATGTTGAAGTCACCTGGTGTCAGCACTATTTTTCAAAACTCTAAGCCACATGGTTTCTAAACTTGGTTCCTTAGGATTTAGTCTGGTTAGGGATTGAGGGAAGTAGTTGGCCACTGTGGGCCAACTGTGACTAAAAACAGTTTTTCCACTTCTATAATAATCAATAGCTTCATAATATCAAGCAAGAGATAATTATGCCATGTTGGTTAAGAATTAGTTTCTTTCTGCCCTACATTACAATAGAACTTTGATAACAATTCTGTGTTAGAATTCATTGCTCTAAACATCCATGGTAGGCTCAGTGAGTAGACTGAAAATTCCTGGTGGTCAGTTAATCCTTGCAACACCCAAGTTAACATATTCTGACAACATTTACAACTTCTCGCTTGAGGAATATTGCTTTATGTGGTTTCTGTAACATGTGTGTTTCTCTTTAAATTATGAATACACAACCCATCTTAAACTCTTCCCTGAAAGAACTGCATCTATTCAACTCTCACAGAAGGTGACCTTGCAAGTAAGACTATGGCAGTTGCAAAAAAACTAAACATTCAATTCTTGAAATGATACTTGGCAACGTTGTGTGCAAAGGAAAAAAAACAAATATATATATATATATATATATTACACACACATATATATATGGATACATATTGCTCAAACAATCCCTTGATAGATTCTTAGACTTCTGAAGGGCTCCAGACTCCACAGAAAACCAAGGTAAGGCTGTCCTGCTCAAGAAATCAAATCCTGATGATAGCCACGTTATGAGCATTAAAGGAAATGGTAAAAGATGGCTTCAAATAATTTCAATAGTTGAAATGAGGACTCCTGCTCTTTCCAAGTATAGTAATATCTAACACCTCTTTTGCACTTCGTGGCTACAAAAGTTGCCAAGGGAGATTTTTTTCATTGCCATTATATCATGCTGTCTGCTTTGCAAAGAACTGGAATCATCGGTCTGATTCATCTCATGCCAGTTGCTGATGCTACAATCCCACAGAAAATGACTAAAATTTAACACATTTTTACACAAAGATTTACCACTGAGCAACATTCATCATCCCTTAAATGCATATTTTTTGGTCCTTTACAGAAAATAGTTCTCAGTGTCTCACAAGAAAGGCCAGGAAGAGAGTATTCTCTGCAATGTCCAAGTTTGTGAGATTTTGGCTAGAACAGAGGGAGAAGGCATTACACTGAGAGGGAAACAAGGTGTAGCATTTTCATTTCATCACAAGTTAAATAGAAGAGGCTGTTTCCACTGGGAACTGTGACAAATGTTAACCTGAATTTCCTGTGTTACTTTTAAGTTGCTTGGAATTGGTTTTATATGCATACATAACTGAGGTGTAGACTATATTAGGCACAAATTATGAACTAGATCCAAATAGTGTAGCTTGGACATCTTTTTATAAAACCAAATCACTACAAGATAGAGGATCTTAAACAGAAATCCTCTTCTTTCATCAACCAAATAGCTATAAAATGGAAAGTATAAAACTAAACCACCTTCCTTTCAATGGAACTGAAAAATTAGAAAGATGAGAGATAGGAAGGAGCTGTTTTAAAGTATATAGACTCATTGTAATTTAAGCTCAAATCCCTTTTCCAAAGTATTTCCTATCTGCTTTTAAACATATGCTTTCCTTCAGTCAGGTTGGTATTCATGGCCTTTGATAGTCCTTCCATACACTGACTAATATTTTTGCACCACTCTTACCTATTTGTTTCATTCTTCATTGTCCAATATAAGGCTTAAATCTTTGACACTCTCAGTCTAGAGTGAATTTTTTTCCCCCTTGAAACTTGAAAAACAGATAATTTTGCCTTACTTTGAAGAAGTTACTTGACTGCCTTCTATAGAAATGGAGTTACCAACATTTCAGGAGCACTACAAGAATTAAATGAGATCCAAGAAAGATACCTGGAATATTAATAGGCATATAGCAGCTGCTTAATCAATTCTAGAGGACTTAGTTTTTAATCTTTGTGATTGGCTCAGTGAACATGCTTATGTGCTTACCTATACAATAAAATCAGGGGACATTTCTTTCATATATTTTTTTACTTCTCATAGCTTTTTTTTGCACATAGATTCCTAGCAAATATCCACAAATTGGGAAATGAAATAATGTTGCTTTTTCGTCTAAAGGCTAGATCTATTATCATCATTTCCACTTCTAAATTAAAGATGCTGAGTTTCTCATAGTACCAGTTCTCTGGGATTCTCCCATCCTTCAAAATCATCGAAGATTCAATCATGTGCTGTCATTGCCAGGTGCAACAGGTATAACTGTCCCAGACCTATTGCTTAGCCTTATACTCAGGCTTAGGTCATACCTGAATGGTCTAGTGGTTTTCCCTACTTTCTTCAATTTAAGTCTGAATTTGGCAATAAGGAGCTCATGATCTGAGCCACAGTCAGCTCCCAGTCTTGTTTTTCTGACCATATAGAGCTTCTCCATCTTTGGCTGCAAAGAATATAATCAATCTGATTTCACTGTTGACCTTCTGGTGATGTTCATGTGTAGAGTCTTCTCTTGTGTTGTTGGAAGAGGGTGTTTGCTATGACCAGTACATTCTCTTGGTAAAACTCTATTAGCCTTTGCCCTGCTTCATTCCATATTCCAAGGCCAAACTTGCCTGTTACTCCATGTGTTTCTTGACTTCCTACTTTTGCACTGCAGTCCCCTGTAATGAAAAGGACATCTTTTTTGGGTGTTAGTTCTAAAAGGTCTTGTAGGTCTTCATAGAACCATTCAACTTCAGCTTCTTCAGCATTACTGGTTGGGGCGTAGACTTGGATTACTGTGATATTGAATGGTTTGCCTTGGAAATGAACAGAGATCATTCTGTCATTTTTAAGAACTGCAGATGGTGACTGCAGCCATAAAATTAAAAGACATTCCTTGGAACAAAAGTTATAACCAATCTAGATAGCATATTCAAAAGCAGAGACATTACTTTGCCAACAAAGGTCCATCTAGTCAAGGCTATGGTTTATCCAGTGGTCATGTATGGATGTGAGAGTTAGACTGTGAAGAAAGCTGAGTGCCGAAGACTTGATGCTTTTGAACTGTGGTGCTGGAGAAGACTCTTGAGAGTCCCTTGGACTGCAAGGAGATCCAACCAGTCCATTCTAAAGGAGACGAGCCCTGGGTATTCTTTGGAAGGAATGATGCTAAAGCTGAAACTCCAGTACTTTGGCCACCTCATGTGATGAGTTGACTCATTGGAAAAGACTCGGATGCTGGGAGGGAGTTGGGGCAGGAGGAAAAGGGGACGAAAGAGGATGAGACGGCTGGATGGCATCACCAACTTGATGGATGTGAGTTTGAGTCAACTCCGGGAGATGGTGATGGACAGGGAGGCCTGGCGTGCTGTGATTCATGGGGTCGAAAGAGTCGGACATGACTGAGCAACTGATCTGATCTGATCTGACTCAGGTAGCTCCAATTTTATTACTACAAATATATCACCAGTATATCTTGGAAGCTACAGTGTTTACTCTGATGGAGTTCCTTTATTGTTCACATGCCCTTGCCACTCTTGCCATCATTAGTAGTGGGAAATCCTAAATTCCTTAACTCTAAGACAGTCTTCAGACTCAGGAGATCTTCCATTTCCTTGTAGTATATTTAGGGAAACACTATTCCATTATTTCATGTCATTCACTTGAAGACTTTTTATCTTTAGAGTTTTCTCATCTTAAGCAATAGTATATTCCAGGAGTATTTTTTATCATGATTTGAGCTGAACTATGAATCAACATCAGACCTCATGATTTTTCACCTCTCAAAGGAAATTTTCATTTATATATCTTAAATCTGCAAGAATCAGCCACTCAAGATTCAAATGTCTTTCATCCACTTCATTATAAAAAACTATAAATTTAATCATTCTCAAATGTCAAAATATTTACCTCTCCTTTTCAATACATCATCTTCCTCAAAGACTATCTATTTGATAACTGGATCAATATATGGCAGGGAAAGTATGGACAGGAAGAAATAAGATCAGATTTATATGAAGAGAGTTAAAAACGATGAGCAGGAGAAAGAGGGGAGAATTCTGGAGCAGTATCATTGAGTAAGGGAGATATAATGGGATCTACTTGAGAGTCCCTTGGACTGCAAGGAGATCCAACCAGTCCATTCTAAAGGAGATCAGCCCTGGCTGTTCTTTGGAAGGAATGATGCTAAAGCTGAAACTCTAGTACTTTGGCCACCTCATGCAAAGATTTGACTCATTAGAAAAGACTCTGATGCTGGGAGGGATTGGGGGCAGGAGGAAAAGGGGATGAAAGAGGATGAGATGGCTGGATGGCATCACCGACTTGATGGACATGAGTTTGAGTGAACTCCGGGAGATGGTGATGGACAGGGAGGCCTGGCATGCTGCAATTCATGGGGTCACAAAGAGTTGGACATGACTGAGCGACTGAACTGAACTGAACTGAACTGCTCTAGTGGAAGACTGACTTTAGAAAGGAAGGAATATTTTATATATGGAAGGAGGTAGAAAGGTGGAATATAGGGGAAAGATAAGGATGGGTGGTTAGAGCTTATAGGACATTATCTAACCCTTGTACTAATAGTTGTTGGCTCATACTAACTACAAAAAACCAAAATGATTGTGCATGGCAAGGTTGGCTTACATCAAAGTGAAAGTGAAGTCGTTCAGTCGTGTCCGACTCTTTGCGACCCATGGACTGTAGCCCACCAAGCTCCTCCGTCCATGGGATTCTCCAGGCAAGAATACTGGAGTGGGTTTGATCAGCTGCTTATCTAATTCATTCTATTCAATTGTTACAGTCAAAGCCACATCATCCCACAATCAAAGCCATATTGTGATACTTCCCCAGGGTCCTTCAGGCAACCTTATCTTATTGACTTGGCCCTGAAAATGGCTTTTCACTCTTCCAGGAAGGACATTACTCCCTCAGCCACCTTAAATCTTACTTACATAGTTTTGGTTTCTCCCATGATGCTTTTGATAAAAGCACTCCATATTCTCATTTTTTTTTATAAACTCCACAGAATATCTATAGCATGCAACTTGCTAATTGTTAAATAACTCAATCTCACATAACTCACAAAACCCATTTTTTTTTTTTGCCACGTCTGGAAATGCAAAAGGCAGTTGGTGCAGACTGTGTTGATTATGGAACATAATATGACAACTCCACTTACAAGTCAGACTAACTCTGCCTCTTCCTTCACACAAATGAGTTTGAATCAAGCTGAGATTTCTAAGTGGTGAGAGACCTACAACTAAATTTAGGATAAATTCAGCTTGATGTAATGAAGAATATGTAGTCTCAGATAAGACAAACCTGGATCTGTTCGATGCCATCGTTCACTAATTCACATGACTGAGCCTCAGGCACTTCGTGTGTAAAATGGGAATGACACCAAAGTCACAGGGTTATTATGAAAGTTAAGTGAGATAACAAGTAGAGTATGTATGAGGATATTTGATGTGATCAATACTAGTACCGCTCAGGCTCTTATACTTCTGTTAGAATCTCACACAGTTGAGTCTACTGTGTCAGCACACACACAAATATAATGTATAAACCTAGCTGAAAATTTAACTTCTAAGAGAAAGTTTGGAAAAATATCATGCAAAACTCTCTTCCGTTTGTCAGTGGGTAATCTCACTCATAGCAAACCTTATAATATCTTACTTATAGCAAAGCAATTTAAAACTGTGGATCCCATGGTTTAGGTAAAATGTTTCAGGTCAATTTGGTCCATAACAGGATGTGTTCCTTGCATGGGCAGAGGCTTTGGAGTAACTAGGAGCTGAATTTGGCTCACATGCTACCAAAGTACCTGGATTACTCTGGACTCTACTTCTTATCATGAGTCTCTGGAAAGTGATTATCCTTATCAGTTAGCAACACCAAGATACATCAGACTTTTGGGCAGAAGTAGACTGGCTAAAGTTCCATGTGAATCACTTGGAAAACACCTATAATCAAATTGGGCAGGAATAAAAAATAATAGTAATAGTATTGCTTCTTAAAGCCTTAGTAATTTAAGGCTTTAAATCATGGGCGTACAGTTCAACAATAAATGCAGCAGGGTGCTAATGGCATAATTCCTACTTCATCAGAGAAAATTGTTAACAGAGAAAATTGTCAAGGAAAAGAAGAGTCATTAGTAATTGAATCAGAAGTCCATTGTTGTTGTCTTTCAATACTCCTAACTGAAAGCAAAATAAAGTTCTTATGTGTTTCTAAAATCTGAATGTCAGTTTGATCTTTCTGCAACATGAGTTGCTTGAATTTAAAATATTTTCCATTCTAGAGTTCAATGACTTTTATGAAAATCATACAATTACTTAGAAATGTCAGCTTAAGCTTGTTACATAATTGACACTTTTAATTGATCTTTATGATACATATTTTGTATTATTATATTACATGTATTCTTTATTTGCACTAAAATTGAACTTTCCCAACATTAGGATATTATCAAAAGTTAGGAAAGGAAACAATGGACCATTATTTCAATTCTGTGGATAAAGAACACCTACATTTAACCCTTACTCTAAATCGAAGGAGTATTACCAAGAGAGATATTTTTGTACAAGGTAGCAGAGATGGAAAAAGAAAGAGTAGAAAATGATGTGGCAGAATTGAAAGAAAACAAGACAAATACACAAATAATTACAAAATAAGGCAGAACATGTCACATAAAAATTTGAGGTTATATCGAACAGAGATAATAGGAAAGCATCTGAGAGGAGATGTAATTTGAGAAAAGCCTTGAAATATGTATCCAAAATGCTTCATATTTTGACATAAATGCAAAGGTAAAGAAACAGACCTTGACTTTCAATTTGAACATATGTCTAGTTTATGACACAGAGTCTATGACAAACTACAAATTTATATATTGAAGATATGATTTAGCCATGTTCACTGAACTCATCGACGCCCTAAATCACTGGGCAAGGGACAAAAAAAAAAAGGCATTTCTTATGGCATCCATGCCTTAAGAAATGATAACAGTGATAGTTTTCCTGCTAGACAGTTTTCTCTGCATATGTGTTCATCTTAATGAACACTCTGGAAGACAAATGCCCTGTAAACTTTGCTTTTGTTTGTTTGACAACTAGAAATTGGGCACATGCATTGCTGATATGGTGGGCAGGGAGGTGAGGGGAAGAAGTTCTCAAACAGCTGAATTCTGCCTATTCTGTGTGTGTATGCAAAGCATGCAACTGTTTCACTTTTTAAATTCCAGCTCAAGCAAAAAAAAAAAACAAAAAGAAAGAAAAGAAAAACTGGATGGCTGGATATTTCTTCAGTAAAAGTCCAGTGCTCAATTGGAAAAAATATTTGAAGACAGTGCACAATAAGGGCTTTTTTTCAAGTCATATAAAAGCTGTTTTATGAAATTAAGCTGGAAATATTATAAGTGGGAAATGACCACAGAATAAATAGGAACCTTTTAGAAAGAGAGCAAACATGTGTTATTTATTTTCCTAGTAAACAGAAGTGGCAGATTCAATCAACAAGAAACATTGGATAGTTGTGACCATTTTAATCATGTAAAAAATTAATAAGATTTGTTTTTGGTGCATTAAACAGCATCTTCAGGTCAGTATTAGGGAAAGTGAATATATTCTATTTACCAATAGACTAGAGATAAGAAGGGACCAGTTCTCTTAGGTGTCTGGTGAAAGAAAGGGACATAGACTATTTCAGCACTCTCCACTACTACCTCCTTTTATTCTTTATAAACATATGGAAATAATTATACCCACTTGCATAAAAAACATTTAAAACTATAAAACAGTTCCAAAGCATGTACTGTGCCATATTTCATGTGGAGAGAGACTGCCTTCAGTTCCGTTTTGAAAGGCCTAAAAAGTGCAAAGCAATAGTACTCTAAGTATTTATATCTACTTTGATTCCTTAATGTTTAAAGTCATGTTGAAAAATGTTAATTTTAGATGTTAATTATAGAGCTGGAATAAAGCATCGGTTATAAAATAGCTAGCTGAGGTTAAATCCCTCCATAATGATCAGTTTTTTGGTACTCCCTGTTATTTAAAATACTACCAAAGAAATACATTACAAAAAATACACTAGCATGTGGCATATCTTTTCACTTGGAATTTTTATGAATGATAAAACTAACTAGACACAAGGAAATCAAATATTTTCTGGTAAGTCTACCTTATTCAATAACATATATGTACACATCTTACATGTGTTTAGATTCAAAGATTAAAGGCAATATCCTAATGTAAAACAAAAATATCAAACATCCCTTGAAGGATAGAGTGTCAGCATTACACAACTCTTAATTTTTGTTTTTGCCTTAAAAATTATAATGCGCTTTTGGGATAGAGATGTAGTTTTTGTTTTAATGTCAAAAACTGCAAAGATTTGGTAAAATGCTAAAGGATTCTTTTTGTAAGTAAAGACTTTCTCTAACCATGAACCAGTTTACTTAGAGAAGTCGGCAAATACAATTCCACAGTACACTGATGTCTCTTTGGCAAAGTAGATTGAACAAAAGTCAATTTACTGACTGAGAATCCTTCCCCTGATTAAGACACTCCTTCCGCAAGGCTGTTGAAAAGATTTAGACTTCCTCTGGATATATAGTAAAGGGATCAGTCCCATAAATTCATACTCACTTTATTATCAACAAGATAATGCTTGAAGAAGAGACTGATTCAGGTAACACTGAGAAGCTGAAAATTGTTGATGTTAGCATATCTCTATTCACTAGCCCTTCTGTTCTGTTTCAGTCCTTTTCCTTCCTTTCTATTCCAGGCCACCCATGTTCCATGCTGTACTTCTTCTATGCCAATATGTTCATTTGCTCAGTTTTATCTGACTCTTTGTGACTCCATGGACTAAAGCCTGCCAGGCTCCTTTATCCATAGGATTTTCCAGGCAAGAGTGCTGAAGTGGGTTGTCATTTCCTTCTCCAAGGGATCTTCCCGAGCCAGGGATTAAACATGCATCTGCTGTGTGTCCTGCATTGGCAGGAAGTTCTTTACCACTGAGTCACCTGGACTTTGTATTGACTTTTAATCTAGTTTCTCTCATTGAAAATATACCTGATCTGCATTCCAAGTCAATAAAACCTTTTATCCATTTTTCAGTGTATCAGCTGTAACCTCATGAATAAGTTTATTTTCAGGAAATCACGAATGAAAAGGATTTAAAGTGGCAGTATTACACAAATATTTTTTATTTTGTAGGTATTTAAGCCTCAATGCCTAAGCTGAAAGTCATCTGTCACTCTACCTACATGAAGTTCCACCATACTGTCAACAGTACACAAAATGTCAGTTTTAGGGCACACCTTTATTTTATAAACCACCATGAAAGAAAAATGCTTCTATTTAAACCATGACATGATGCCATAATGATAATCCTGTACAACACATGAATTGATAACATCAGTCCCTCATTGCTTTGAAATGATTTCATCTATTCCAAAGAACTTGGCAATCTACCCTACCTTCAGTTGCAGTGCTTAGAGTGTGAGAATAATCTTTTTTGCAAGTATTTCAGGAACAAAACATAACACATCTTCATCTACTTGTGGATATCTTCCATTTTTAGGTCCATAAAACCCTTGGTTGTTAATTTGTAAGAAACTATGAAGTTCTGATCATTTCTACAATGATGCTTTATTCATATAAAACTTATTTTCCATCCAGCAATGTGGAAAGCCATAAAAAGTGTCATTTACACCCCATATAATGTAAAAGAGCCAAAAAAATTCATGAGTTTTCTTGAAACTATGGATAGCTGAGATTACAGGGCAACCAACTAGCTCAAAATCTAGGAAAGTGATGACATAAGAAATAGCTTGCTAGGGCAGATGTCACCCTTAGGACACTGGTGAAAACCAGTTGCAGCTGGGGGGAAGGAATGACAATAGCAACAAATCCTACCTCTAATAAGAGAGTGTGGGCTTGCATGCAGTGCCCATGGCCAGAGCCTGGAAAGGAGACCACACTCCAGGACCTGGGACCTGATATCATTCCAGTCTAAGACTTAATGTGAATAAGAGAAGATACCCATTACCACATCCTAGAGACAAGCTAACAAGCACTAAGTAACAACATTAGAATATGGCTGGAAAAGAAAAAGGGAGGAACAAGAGCAGATAAAGAAACATTCATAGTAAAATGAAAAATCTAAAATTGCAGGAGCACTCACTGTGGGGGATGGGGGGGGAAAGCCTCTTGAAAACCACTCTAACACAAGAAATCTAGAGGAATTCAAAAGCTGTGGTGCCTAAAGGATGCCTTTCCCTAAAGCTAGGCCCTCCTCCTGACTACATTAATTCAAATTCCATAATCTAGGTCTAGCAGAAGGAAAAGCATGCTGATTTCTAGGCAAAAGAGCCTATAAGACAGATGACTTTCAACAACAAAAACTATAAGACAAACAACAAAAATACATATAGAGACGATACTCTTCTAAGAGAAAAAATAATTATCAGAATCCAACTCAAGTATGACACAGGTAGTAAAATGTCCAGGGAGGAAATTTAAGGTAGCTGTGATTAACAGTGGTGCTGCTGCTGCTGCTAAGTCGCTTCAGTCGTGTCCGACTCTGTGCGATCCCATAAACGGCAGCCCACCAGGCTCCCCTGTCCCTGGGACTCTCCAGTCAAGAATACTGGAGTGGATTGCCATTTCCTTCTCCAATGCATGAAGGTGAAAAGTGAAAGTGAAGTTGCTCAGTCCTGTCCGACTCTGAGCGACGCCATGGACTGAAGCCTACCAGGCTCCTCCATCCCTGGGATTTTCCAGGCAAGAGAACTGGAGTGGGGTGCCATTGCCTTCTCCGGATTAACAGTGGTAAAGGTGATTAAAATTTAAGGTAAGATTTAAGGTACCTGTGATTAAAAGTGTTAAGGTAACTGTGTTAAAGTCTCCAGTGGAAGTGGTAAACCGCATGTAAGATTAGCTGGATCATTTCAGGACAGAGATGAAAACTATAAGAATGAATCAACTGAAAATGCTGGAAGTTAAAATACAATAACAGAAATGAAGAATGTCTTTGACAGGCATTATTAAGATTAACACAGACAAGGAAAAAAATCAGTGAACCTAAGGATAATTTGAAGATAAGTCAACAGAAATTACCCAAACTGAAACAAAAAAGAAAAGAGTAGAAAAGTAAACCAACACAATACAGAGTGTCCCAAAGCTATGGAACAAGGTCAATATATCAATAGATCTAACATACACATAGTTCAAATCCTAGAAAGAAGAGAGAAGAGGGCAAAAGAAATATTTGAGAAAATAATGGCCAAGAATTTTGCTATATTAATAACAGACGTCAACCACAGACTGAAGAAACTCAGAAAACATTGACCAGGTAAATACAAAAAAGCAAACTACATATTATCAGCAAATGTTAAAAAGATCAAGAGAAAATCCTGAAGGCAGTCAGACAGAAAAAGATTTATTACCTATGGATGAACAAAGAATTATAGCAGTTTCCAGTTAGAAACCATGCAAACTAGAAGACAATGAATGACATTTTCTAATTGTTGGGAGAAAAAGAAAAGAATCTTTCAACCCAGAATTCTACACTGAACAAAAATATATTTCCAAACAAAAGTGAAGATTCTCTTAGGTAAATAATTACTGAGAAAATTCAATACCAAATATCTTCCTCTCTAAGAAATATAGACACAATGTACTTCTGTCATAGGGAAACAATATGATACCATTTAATTTATTGTATATTTCTAGTGGATTTACAACTTAAATATATGACAATAACACAAATAATTGGAGGAATAAATTGAGAGCATATTATTATAAAGTTCTTACACTATATATGAAATAGTGTAATATTTTTTGAAGGTAGATTGTGATAGATGAAATGTGTATATTTTAGATTTTAGGGCAACCACTATGATTTTAAAGAGACATAAATAATAAGTCAGCAGAAAAAACAAAATTAAATTATAAATGCAATAAAATCAGAGAAGATAGGAAAACAGAAAGACAGTGATATTTATTAGCAATAAAGAAGGACATTATAAATTGTGGTCAATTTTCCAAGAAGGCATAAGAATCCTAAATGAGCACACACCTAATAAAAGAGCCTTAAAATATATGATGGAAAAATTGAACCAAAAGGAAAAACAGACAAATCTACAATTAGAGTTGAAGACTTCAATAATCCTCTCTCAGTAATTGGTGAAGCAAATCAAAAATATTGGTAGAATTGCTAAGTATACAGATGGTTTCACCACTATCAACCAACTTGATCTGACTGACAGTTATAGAACACTCCACTCAACAATATCAAAATACACATTCTCTTAAAGTACACATAAAACAAATCAGTAAAACAATCCATATACTGGGTAAAAAAATCCCCACAAATTTCAGCAAATTTAAAAGGATAGATACCGTATAGAGCATGCTCTTGGACTACAACGGAATTAAACTAGAAATCATTAAGAGAAAAAGAATCTGGAAAACCCCCAAATATTTGGAGGCTAAACTACATACTTTCAAATAACTGGAGTTCAAAATAAGATTTCAAAGGAGATTTTTTAATATTTTGAATTGAACCAAAATGAAAATATAATATATCAAAAATATGTGGAACATAGCTAACACACTGAGACAAATTTGTAGAAGAACGTGCTTACATTAGAAAAGAAGAAAAGTTTCAAATCAGGGTATCTATTTTAGGAAACTAGAATAAGAAAAAAAAAATTAAACCGAAATCAAGCCCTAAAAAGGAAATAATAAAGACTAAGGCCAAATCAATGAAAGTGAGTAACAGAAGATCAATAGAGAAAAATTAGTGAAACAAAAACCAAAAACTGGTCCTTCAAAAAAAAATGAGTATCATTTTATTCCAGCTTCTGTGCCTTACCAAATACATAATAACTGCATTTCAACACTAAGTCATAGGCTAATCTTTCAGGAGATATTTTAAATAGTAATCAAACTCAATATATAATTTCAACAATGTACTTATCTCAACTGAAATAGAAAATCAAAATAAATCTAAAGGTATTTCAGATAAAGGAGATAACAGATCAGAAAGGACTTTAAAATAATTGTAATTGATATATAATTAATATATATATATATCATATGCACAAAATAGATAAAAAGATGGAGAATTTTACCAATGAATTTCAAAACAATAAAATGGGAATTCTAGAACTGAATGATACAATATCTGAAATTCAGAACTCATGAATTTAACATCAGATTGGACACAACAGAAGACTGGGTGCTGCTGCTGCTAAGTTGCGTCAATCGTGTCCGACTCTCTGCTACCCCATAGACGGCAGCCCACCAGGCTCCCCCATCCCTGGGATTCTCCAGGCAAGAACACTGGAGTGGGTTGCCATTTCCTTCTCCAATGCATGAAAGTGAAAAGTGAAAGGGAAGTCGCTCAGTCATGTCCAACTCTTAGCGACCCCGTGGACGGCAGCCTACCAGGCTCCTCCATCCATGGGATTTTCCAGGCAAGAGTACTGGAGTGGAGTACCATCACCTTCTCTGAAAAATATATACATTGAAGCACATAAAGGAAAAAAGAAATTTAAAAAATAACATAGTATAAGTAACATGTGGTACACAACTCCAACCTCTATTTATCCCATCACAGAAGGAAATGAAGGAGAAATTGAGAAAGAAGTAATATTTAAAGAAATAATTGCAAAGATGCTTATCAACTGGAACTTTGTGCAGTGCAGGCGGGAGTGTACATTAGTACAACTGACCTGGAAAGCAGTTTGGCAGTAGTTACTAAAACTAAACAAATACATACTCTAAGACCCAACAATTCCATTTTGGGACACATACCCCCAAAATGAGGGCTTATGCTCACCAAAAGACTTGTGCAAGACTTCTTATAGCAGCTTTTTTCAAAAGTCAAACACTATAAAGAAATGTCCATCAACAAGAAAATTCATAAACAAATTATGATAGGCATAAATGAAATAAAGTAAACTAATGAAAGAGAACCAAAAACTACATATAATGAATCTCAAAAATATTACATTTGATAAAAGAAACCAGACACATAATTATATACTTTATAATTCTATTAATATATAGTTCAATAGTAATTATCTTTGCAGGGAGTATTAACTAGGTGAGGACACACAAAACCATCTGAGCACTATAATTTTTCTATATGTTGATCCAGGTGATGAATCAGTTAAGTTCCATTCAGTCACTCAGTTGTGTCCGACTCTTTGCAACCCCATGGACTGCAGCATGCCAGGCCTCCCTGTCCATCACCAACTCCCAGAGTTTACTCAAATTCATCATGTCCAATGAGTTGGTGATGCCATCCAACCATCTCATCCTCTGTCTTCCCCTTCTCCTCCCACCTTCAATCTTTCTCAGCATCAGGGTCTTTTCAAATGAGTCAGCTTTTCGCATCAAGTGGACAAAGTATTGGGGTTTCAACTTCAATATCAGTCCGTCCAGTGAATACCCAGGACTGATTTCCTTTAGGATTGACTGGATGGATCTCCTTGCAGTCCAAGGGACTCTCAAGAGTCTTCTCCAACACCACAGTTCAAAACCATCAATTCTTCGGTGCTCAGCTTTCTTTATAGAACTGAACTCTTATATCCATATATGACTACTGGAAAAGCCATAGCTTTGGCTAGACAGACCTTTGTTGGCAAAGTAACATCTCTGCTTTTTAATATGCTCTCTAGGTTGGTCATAACTTGTCTTCTAAGGAACAAGTGTCTTTTAATTTTATGACTTCAGTCACCATCTGCAGTGATTTTGGAGCCCAAAAATATAAAGTCTGTCACTGTTTCCACTGTTTCCCCATCTATTTCCCATGAAATGATGGGACCAGATGCCATGATCTTAGTTTTCAGTCAGATGTTGAATATATATATACAAAAACATCAATTTCTAAATTTAAGTTCATACACTGATATTATGGTGATGGACAGGGAGGCCTGGTGTGCTGCGGTTCATGGGGTCGCAAAGAGTTGGACATGACTTGAGTACCTGAACTATTAACTGAATGTTAGTAGCCCCCCAAAATTCATGTTGAAATTTAATCCCCAATATGATGGTATTTAGAGATGAGACCTTTGGAAGGTGAATGGGTCATGGATTAAGGTTAGCCCTCTTGAATGGGATTGTTGCTCTTAGAAACGAGATCTCAGTCATGTAAGTGCTCTTATAAAAGAGAGTTCTCATACCCTTTCCACCAGATAAGGACACAGCAAGATCGTTATATATGAACCAAAAGGTGAATTCTTACCAGACACTAAAGCTTCCAGTGCTTTTGGTCTTAGACTTCTCAGACTGCAGAACTGGGAGAAGTAAACTTTTATTTTTCATATGCTACCCAGTTTATAGCACTGTTGACCCTTGAACAGCACAGTTTCCACTGCACGGGAGGGGTCCACTTATACATGGATTTCTTTCACTAAATATATACCACAGTACTACACAATTCACATTGTGTGAATCCACAGATGCAAAATCTGATACAGAGAGCAGGCTGTAAAGTTATACTGAGATTTTCAACTGTGTGGAGGGTCAGCACCCCAAACCCCCTGAATTGTTCAAGGGTCAACTGTATTCTGTTATAGCAGCCAAAACAAAGACACACACTTGCTGTACACAATTTTATTTCAACTAAAAATAGTTTTTAAAGTACATTGTTAAGGTCCTCACTTTGCCCAAACAGAAACTACACCAGTTTTTGTATAGAGAAAATTTTATACAGAGAGTTAATAATTGTGTATAAACTTGTTAACTAAGTAATTTAAAAAGTACAAAGAATTATCACAAAGTATCTCAAAAATAGCAAGTGCAAGAGGCAGCTAACAGCATACAGACTATGGGACAAAAACTAGAGGTTGAGGTAATTACATAACAGAATTGTCAAGAAAGGGCCCAAGGTAGCTGAACCTCCAACTTCTGTGAGGGGTATTGATCAGCTGGGGCTGGTGTCTATGTATTGATACATCATGAAACTGGATCTGACGTGCTAGAAAAACTGCAAACTGGATTTCGATGTTACTAAAGTGATAAACTCACAGAAAGCCCTCTAGAAGCTCACAAGGAACAGGAAGTTTCCTTTCTTCCTCAGCACCCTCATTTTCCTCTAGTGCCCCCTATTGGCAGTGTTTTACAGGGAGTTTCTGGCAAGATAAAATCTGAGACTCAGCTCCTGCATCATAAAGCTGAATTTGGAATGCTGAGAGCTGAGAGACATCTTAATAATAAGCACCACCATATTCTGTTTGTTTGCTTAGACACAATTATTTGTTTAAGGATAAAATTTTCCACATTTGTACTCTTAAGGAAAAAATATTAAAACACATAAAGACTGTAGGAGGGTCTATATACTGCTGCTGCTGCTAAGTCGCTTCAGTCGTGTCCGACTCTGTGCGACCCCATAAGACGGCAGCCCACCAGGCTCCCCTGTCCCTGGGATTCTCCAGACAAGAACACTGGAGTGGGTTGCCATTTCCTTCTCCAATGCGTGAAAGTGAAGTCTCTCAGTCATGTCCGACTCTTAGTGACCCCATGGACGGCAGCCTACCAGGCTCCTCCATCCATGGGATTTTCCAGGCAAGAGTACTGGAGTGGGTTGCCATTGCCTTCTCCAGATCTATATATTAGTGGCCATAAACACAAGTTTTGACTATCTCATATAAGTCAGCAAAGTCAACCTTTAATGAAGAATACGATACAGCATATTTTTTAAGTAGAAAATTATTTCTCTCTCTCTCCCTCAGCTGTTCCTGTCTTCACACTATAGTACCTATAGGTACTCATAGGTACTCAATGGAAGTATGTTTTATCTCTTAGTCTTCAGCATATATCACAGAATCTGGCATATTGCAGGTCCCAGGAAACGTCACCAATACCTATTATATTATTTGTCTTTGTATAAAACAATGGAATTTTACCTAAAATGTTATCACTGCTATTCTTTCTTACCATTTTAAACTATTCATGCATTAAGAAAATTATCAGTTGTTTATTTTTAGTATTCAGTTAGGATAAGTTCTGCTACTATAAGGGGCTTCCCCTGGTGGCTCAGCTGGTAAAGAATCTGTCTGCAATGTGGGAGAACTGGGCTTGATCCCTGAGTTGGGAAGATCCCCTGGTGAAGGGAACAGCTACCCACTCCAATATTCTGGCCTGAAGAATTCCATGGACTGTATAGGCCATAGGGTTGCATAGAGTTGGACACAGCTGACCAACTTTTACTTTCACTGTAAATTCAGGAGTAACAAATTATCAAGGTGTACAGTTCTTTAGAGACCATCTTGTTCAGCCAGGCCTTCATGTACTATATAAGAAGGCAAATTTCAGGAAGACTCAATGACTTGCTTATCATCACATAATTCAAATTCATATTTGCCATCACCTATAACCCACTACTCCTCTTTTGTTTAATGATTTTGCAACTGATGTGTGGTATGTGTGTGCTCAGTCATATCCAGCTCTTTGAAAGGCCATGGACTATAGCCCACCAGGCTCCTCTGTCCATGGAATTTTATAGGCAAGAATACTGGAGTGGGTTGCCATTTCCTTCTCCAAGGGATCTTCCCGACATAGGGATTAAACTCCTGTCTGCTGCGTCTTTGAGTCTCCTGCATTGGAAAGCAGATTCTTTACCACTGAGCAACCTGGGAAGCCCCTTGCAACTGATACCAGCCTTTAAAAATACCCAGAAAAGAAACAATTAGTACCTGATGGGCTACAGTCCATCAGGTTGCAAACAGTCAGACAAGACTGAGTACTTTCACTTTTGCAGAAGTCCTATTTGAAGTTCTAGATGGCATCACCAACTCGATGGACGTGAGTTTGAGTGAACTCTGGGAGCTGGTGATGGACAGGGAGGCCTGGCGTGCTGAGATTCATGGGGTCGCAAAGAGTCGGACACGACTGAGCGACTGAACTGAACTGAACTGACCTCATATCCTGAAACTTGACACACAGTAATGATTTGGTGTCACTCTATTTTAGCCACTCTACCTCTTATACAATAAAAGCTAACATTATTGATTGCTTATTATATGTTAAACTATTCAAAGTATCTGACATGTATCTCCTCATATAACTTTCAAAACCGTCTACCATCAGTAGGTATTCCAACTTTACAGATGAGGAAAAGGAAGCATAGAGAGATTAAGTAATTTGACCAAGGTCACACTACCATGAAAGAGTTGGACTCAGAACTCTAGCCCACAAAATCTGCTTCCAGAGCCTATATTTTACTGAAACAACAAACTGACTCTGAAAATTATCTCATTTTCTCCAATCTTTTTTTATCCCTTCTGAAAACAAAACAACTTTTAATTTCTAGCTCAACTTTTTAATTTGTATGCCTACTCTCTACTTGAAATTACTGAAAGTTTAAAATCTAAATTCCTTATACATCTTATAAGAATTGTAACTTTCATAATTATCTTACAGGAAAATTGGCCACTGTATTGATTTTGTCTATTGCCACATGATACTATTTGACAAATTGCCCTAAAAGTTAATGGCTTTAATGCAATAACTTTAATTATTTCTCACAAAACTATGGTTCTGGTGAGCAGTTTTGCCGATCAGGGTTGAGTTCAGTTGATCTAGGATGGGCTCGCCCATGTATCCAGGCAGTTGGTGAGTCAACCAGAATTGGCTGGTCTGGGAAGCTTCAGTTAGGACAGTTCATCTTTTCCACACTCTCCCATTTCCTCCAATCAACCACACTGGGCATGTTCTCTAGGCAGTGGCAAAAGTCTAAGTGCATAATCGGAAATGTGCAAATACTTTTTAAGCTGCTTATGTCAGGTTTATTCTGTCTCACTAGTCAAAGAAAGTTACGTGGCCAAGTCTAAGATCAGTGTGGGAGGGTGATAGCAAAAGACATGGGTACAAGGATATATAAAAAGTTGGGGCCATCAATTCAATCCATCTAGCACATAAACTTTCCAGTTTTTCCTGGGCTTCTCAAATCTACCATAAGAAATTGTCTATCTGTTGTAAGAAATCCTATAACATGCAGGATGTTTATATCTCAAACCATTCATCTTTTCCCTGGAGGAATCTTGTAACTCAAGTGGTGTATCCTTAAGGGAATTATCAAATGTCTCCTCAGTAATGAAGATGAATGCCTTATAAGGTTTGCTGTACTACATAACCATTTTAAATTTCTTCTGCATATAGTAATGTTTAACTCAGCTTTATTTCATGATAAAGTAAATGAGCTAAGATAAATGAACAGCAATGTCTGCAAATATTAATGTTAATTTGAATCATTGTGAATTAACACCTTATGCAGAACAGTCTGCACATGGCGAGTTCATTTGGTTGGTGAACAGAGCTAATACAGATAGAATCATGTATTTAATTCCCATTCATTCTGCCTCATGACCAGAGAGATGGTCCCTCATTCTAATGACTCATTATATTAATTACCAGTAATGGCAGACAAACAAATATCAATTTGTTGATTAGTAGATTATTTCATCTATGCAGAAAATATAGAGTGTACATTTCCTATGTCCTTAGTTCTAGATACAGGGCTTCCCTGGTGGCTCAGAAGGTAAAGAATCAACCTGCAATGCAAGAGATCCAGTTTGGATCTCTGGGTCAGGAAGATCCCCTGGAGAAGGAAATGGCTACACACTCCAGTATTCTTGCCTAGAAAATACCATAGACAGAGGACCCTGGTGGGCTACAGTTCATGGAGTCACAAAAAGTATAGTTCTAGACATACAAAGAAGAATAAGTATTGATCCCTATCCAGTTCCTACTTTGAGGGAGAGATGGAAGTGCATGGTTGGTATTATAGAGCTCTTCCTTGGTAAGATATGAGATGCTAAATCGGTGAGTTCAAATTGTGTCTCACATAGCAACAACTCAGGCAGAGCTACTTTAAAGAGTCCAAGCAATTGCCAAGAGTAGGTCAAAATCAAAAGTCTTTATTTTATGTTTAGCCTCTGATTTATAGGTAAAGGGGACCCATGAAAGGGGGCAAAATTAGGACAGAATTTCCCTTTGAGAAGTTCCCAGGGCAGAAGTCCTATAAATGACCAAGTGCTGTAGAAATTACATGAACAAAATGTTATGAGAACACTGAGGACACAGGACCCCAAAATTAAAAATAATAATTATTACTATCATTAAAAGTTCCATTCTAACTGATGGGTCCTAGGAGCTTAAGTCCTTAGGAGGTATTAGATCTGTGTGTATATAAGGCTATAGGACACTGAGTTATGTCAGTAGGAATTTAGATTTGGAGAAACTCACTTAGCTCATGTCTTCAAAAGCAAAAAATGGTAGGAATATATCTGCTGAAAACAAACAGCAAAAGAATGTCAATAACAGAAAGGGCCTTATAATTTTAGGGAGATGACCTATTGACTTAACAGGATTTCAGAGGGATAAAGGATTCTTAGAATTGATGGATTTTGAAATAAAGAACTAAGGAACTATTGCAGAAACTTCAGATAAAAAAATAACAATTTAGTAACACAGGAAATGTGCAGTTTTATACTAGTCAACTTCATCATCGGAAAGTTGTTTTCCTTATAAGACAGCCCATGACATAGATCCAAGGACACAGGTAGCCCTTTGTGGCTTATCCCTCTATTTTTGCAGGCAAGCATGTTTCAGTAACAAAAGGACATTTGAAGTGATGGTGCAATGGGAATCTGCCCTGCCTCTATACACGTCTAATACTAAGAAATGGCAAATCTTTCTGAAAAAGCACTTTGAAAAAAATTGCTCTGGTTGAGAGCTCAAAAACCACATCAAATCTTAGTATAAAATCCTTTGGTCAAGTTATAATTTTTGAAATAGGGACTATAATGAAAACACTGACACTGCTTTAACCATAGAAACACTGATTATTCATAGTACTCATACTATTATCTATTTTTGTAACTATGTATGGCATTTTCATATAATGTTGAGATTAGTTATACATTTCATAAAAATGACACTGGATCATGGGTAACAATGATATAAGAACAAGCTAAGTATAAGTCAGTTTATCAGAGGAAAAGAAGCCTAGAGATCTGAAATACCTCAACATATTTAACCTTTTTGTATCAGAAAATGTGCGTGTGACAATGGAATCTCCAAGATGAAAGAGAAGGGGGCAAAGCTTTACTGTAAATGGATTCAGTTACATTATATTTATATAATTTTCCTAGATATTTTAAAACATACATTTGAAACATAAATGTATGTTGTTAAATGTATGCTATTAAATGTATGTTAATAGCATTAATTATACTGCATTTGTGTGCTAGGCTAATTATTTGACTACCATTTATAAGCAAAACTATTTTCAATAAATTTCCACTTCACTTTTATATTCTCTGTTTAGCATGCTGCTCTTTGTATCAAATGCACTTTTCAAATCAGAAAAGAAATTTTGTTCTACATTGATCTCTAGCTTCTTTCTGTACTCATAATCTGATATGATCCCAAAGAACAAGCATGGGTTTTAAATGATTCAAAGGAGCCCAAATATATCTAGGGTTTATCAGTAAAAAATCTGCCTGTGGTGCAGGAGACCTGGGTTCAATCCCTGGGTTAGGAAGATCCCCTGGAGAAAGAAATGGCAAACCATTCCAGTATCCTTGCTGTCAAATCCCATGGACAGATAAACCTGGTGGGTTGTAGGCCATGGGCTCGCAAAGAGCCTGGCATGGCTGAACAGCTAACACTTTCACTTTCGTTCTCCACTACAAGACCTGGTCGCACTCTGTGCTCTCTGTCCCACAAACATGTCACCCTCAAGCCTTGGAAAATGTTGTTCCCACATTGGCACAGCTCTGGGATTCAGTAAATGGCACCTTCACCCCTCCAGAGCCTTGACATGTTCTGTACCTTCTGCCTACACTGTGTCGCAGGGAAATCTGAGAAGAGGGTGCATGTGACAACCTGTATCACGTGTGCCATCCCTGCTTCAGTGTCATTCTGGGTACAGAGAACCTGCTGGCCTGTTGCTTCCTTGGGGTCTTACCTGGGCAGGTAGAAACATATGCCATATTCCATTTTTACTCTGGTTCAGAAGTGCCCAAGCTTTTGAGACTAATGTCAAGAATGACCCCCTCTTCTGTGTCTTCACTTCTGATGCAATGAGGATAAAATGCCAGTTTAAGAGGGTGAGGGAGTAGAAAGAGATACCAAGGACAAAACATATCAGTCAGCACCTCAAAAATGTTTTCTTTAGCTATGCAGGTCATGAATAAAAGAATATAGTTATTCTCCTTTATAGAATCACAATGCAAGCTATGAGGGAATTTTTGGTCAGTTAACATTCTGCTCAATATTTGTTTCGGAATGGTATGATCAACACTCCAGAATAAGTCCACACCCCTACTGCTAAGAAGCGGTGTCTCACCTAAAAATAAGTTGCCTCTGATATCAGTTAGTGAGAAGGACACTATCTTTCAGGCCAGAGGACAAGCCTGAAAGAAAGGTATTGAATCCTAAGGGCAAATTAGGGCAGGAATGGGGGATAGAGTGAGTGGGGTTCCCTGGTTGGCTTTATTCCATTCCCAAATTCTAATGTAAATTTCAAAGTGAGTCAGGATTAAAAAAGTATTTTTTGTGAGACAGTTTACACTCACAATTGACCAGTGGTCCCCAATCTTTTTGGCACCAGGGACTGGCTTCATGGAAGACAATTTTTCCATGGACTAGGGTGGGAGGATTGGTTTCAGCATGAGTCAAGTATGTTACATTCATTGTGCACTTTATTTCTATTATTATTCCATCAGCTCCACCACAGATCATCAGGCCTTTTACATTTCAGAGGTTGGGAATCCCTGCTGACTACTGATATGTACTTTCTTGTCCCTCTACATATTTAGTAAAACCAGCTGGAGTCATGGGGATACCTCAGCCTCAGAGGAAAGGATTTTGACTCTGGACATAATCTACTTAGAGCAGTACACCCCATGAGATCAGTATGGACATGAATCTAAGGAAGACTGATGCTGAAACTGAAACTCCAATACTTTGGCCACTTGATGCAAAGAACTGTCTCATTGGAAAAGACCCTGATGCTGGGAAAGTTTGAAGGCAGGAGGAGAAGGGGATGGTAGAGGATGAGATGGTTGGATGACATCATCAACTCAAGGTGAGTTTGAGTGTGAGTCAACTCTGGGAGTTCGTGAAGGACAGGGAAGCCTGGCATTCTGCAGTCCATGGGGTCGCAAAGAGTTGAACATGACTGAGCAACTGAACTGACTGACTATGGAAGACATTCATAGAACTCAGGAGTCTCGGATGTGCCCTTTTCTTAATTAGAGATTCTCTTTCCAAAGGCATATCAAAGAGCAGTATTTTTCAAAGCCAAGATCCCTTTTTCCTAAATGTAAACACTTTACACACACACACACACACACATACACACACACACACACACACACACACACACACACCCTATATCTCACCAGCCCATATTCTTTAAGCCCATATTCTTTCAAGGGTGGCTTATCCCATACCCTAGTGAACACATCAGTCTATCACCACCACCCAAGATGACTTGTTGAACTTAACCTTCTGCAATTGGCATCTTTTTCATTTTCCACATATAAAATTATGTCTTACCATAGAATATGCCTTTTAAATACCACAAGCACCATTCCCTCTACGACTTGATTGAAAGTTGCTGCTATAGGGGTTTTGGGTTTTACCTTATTACGGGTAATTTTAATACCCAACATGTCTGTTGTGTGTCAGACATGCGGACGTACAGTTAAACAAGTTCAAGGAGCTCAGAGTCTAGTGATGGAGACAGAAATGTAAACAAGCCGTTAGAATGCAATTCCTTAACAGAAGCTCTGTGAGGATCGAGGGAGCAATTAACTTTGTCTAAGAAGCTAGGGAAAGCACCTAAAGAGAGGACATTCAAGCTGTTTGTGTATGTTTAATTGAGTGATTTTTCTAATTATAAAGCTTGTGCAGAAAATACAGGGAAGTGAAAAACCCACTCCAGTATTTATGCCTGGAGAATCCCATGGACAGAGGAGCCTGGAAGGCTACGGTCTATAGAGTCACAAATAGTCGGACACAACTAAAGTGATTTAGCATGCATGTACAAAAAATTCATACCAGAGATTTTCATTGAAATATTTGTTGTGTTTTAGCACATAATCTGTTTTTGAAAAATGAATTTAACATATATAATAATTTACTTTTCTCTCTCAAGACTATAGTTTTCAAAATTTTGCCATTAAATATTATTCTACAGGTTGATTGACAATGTAAGCAGCTTTCTATAATAATAATCAGTAAATACTTGGTACACTTATTGTGTGCCTCATAATTTTCTAAGTGCTTTACATGTACTAAATTATTTATTTCTAAAATAAATAAAATAAAAGAACCCTATGACATAAATTATTAATTAATCCTTATTTTAATACCTTTATTTTATAGCTCAGTAAAATAAGACCTGGAGCAACAATGTAACTTGGCCAAAGGCTAGTAATAATATGTGGTAATGTCTGGTAAGTGGTAAAGGCAGGACTCAGCCCAGGAGTCTGTTTCCAAACGCTATTGTTTCTACTATTATATTATATTACTTCTCTAGCCTACAGACACATACAGACTCATACAAGTACTGTATTGTTATGTCTGGCACTGTTTCTTACACTGAAAATGACATAGTGTGTGTCAAAACCCTCCCAAATGTTTACTTGATGTATCCCAGAAGTTCAACATCATGATAACAGTCCAGAAAGAGACTATCATACCATATTTTTAATGAATATATTCGATGTTTCAGTATTTTGTTTGCATTTTAAATGACTAATAGTAATGACCTTTTTTTTAATATTGGTTGGAATTTGTATCCTTGTTTTACAAATTTTTTAGTCAATATTCATGTCCATTATTCTATTGCTTACCTTAAGTAAATGGTTCTTATATAAAAAATATTAACTTTTTGTAAATATGTTAGTTTGTCATTTGCTTTGAAGATGCTTATGTCATTTTTATGAAGCACATGAGTACTTTCAGATTTATCTGAAATTTATCAATTATTTTAATTAGGGTTTCTTTCTCTGCTGTTATATAATGGAAACATGTACCACTCTAAGAATAGATGGCCAGCATTTATTTTTCTAATAATGAATGTGCTTAGTTGCTCAGTTGTGTCCAACTCTTTGCAACCCCATGAACTGTAGCCTCCAGGCTTCTCTGTCCATGGGGATCCTCCAGGCAAGAATATTAGAGTGGGTTGCCATGCCCTCCTCCAGGGGATCTTTTCAACTCAGGGATCAAACACATATCTCCCACATTGCAGGCAGATTCTTTACCACCTGAGCCACCAGTCTAGGCATTCATATTTACTTTTTTCAAAATGTAAATGGCTTATTTTCTGATAATAAAATTATATCCATACTAAAAAGACAAACTATAGATACCTACAGAAATGAAATTTTCAAAAAATATCAGTGAGTTAGAGAATAACACATGTAATTAGAGTTCTTGAAAGGAGAGGGAGAGATGGGGACAGGAAAAATACTTGAAGAAATAGTGACAGGAAGTTTTACATGTTTGATGAAAATAATAAATACACAAATCCAAGCTCAAAAATATTAGAGCACAAGAAACATGAATAAAATTATGCTAAAGCACAGTATAATTAAGTTGCTCATAACCTTTGAAAAATGGAAAATCTTAAATGCAGCCAGGAAAAAAAAAACTTTTTATGTATTATGTATTGAAAAAAATTAAGAAAGGCAGCAGATATCATGTCATTAACAATGCAAATGAGAGGATAGTGGAACAACTTCTTTAAATTATTAAAAGAAAAAAATAAGAACTTAGATTCTTTACCTCACCAAAAATCCTCAAATATGAAAGTGAAATAAAGACTTTTTTAGATCTGCAAAAGCTGAAAGTTTTCATCATCAGTAAACCCACCCAACAAGAAATTTTAAAAGGAAATCTGATTCATGGGGTCACAAAGAGTCAGACACGACTGAGCGACTGAACTGAACTGAACTGAATCTCAAATCAAAAACCTATAAAGATACACACACACACAAAGAAAGAAAGGACTCGAAACACAACACCAAAGATAGTCATCAAGTACCAAGAGAAGAGAGCAAAAGAAAAAAAGAATCAAAAGAACTATAAAAATAATAAAAAAAAAGTGGCAATAAGTACAAACCTATCAATAATTACTTTAAATATAAATGAAATTGGAGCCATAAAAAATGAAATTTTGTCATTTGAAACAACATGGATGGATATAGAGGATATTATGCTAAGTGGAATCTCAGATAGAGAAAGATAAATATCATATAATTTCACTTATACATGCAGTTTATTATTTTTTTTACATGCAGTTTAATAAACAAAACCAATCTACAAACAGAACAAAAGCAGGCTCATAGATACAAAGAATAAATAGGTGATTGCCATGTGGGATGGTGATGAGGTGGGGCAAAATTGGTGAAGGGGATTAAGAGGTATAAACCTCCAGTTATAAAATGAATAAGACATAGGGTTGTAATATACAGCACAGGAATACAGTCAATAATACTGTAATAACTTAGCATGGTGATAATTTCACAATGTGGGCTTCCCTGGTAGCTCAGCTGGTAAAGAATCTGCTTGCAATGCAAGAGACCCCAGTTCTATTCCTAGATCAGGAATATCCCCTGGAGAAGGGATAGGCTACCCACAATGTATATGAAAATCAAGTCATTGTGTAATAAACCTAAAACACAATATTGCATGTCAAATACATTTCCATTTTAAATATTAAATAAATATAAAGACATATACACAATAAAAGGAAAATGGTAAAGATATGCCATGTGAATGCTAATCAAAAGAGGGTTAGCCTAACTTAATCAGACAAATCTATTTCTGATCAGAAATAGCACGAGGGATAAAGGTCTTTTCATAAAGAATTCATTTAATCAAATAACTTAGCAATGCTAAGGATTTATGCACCCAACATTAGTGCTCCAAAACACCTGAAGCAAAAACTGATAGAATTTAAAATGGTATAAATAGACAATGTCACAAATAAAGTCATTTTTATGCCAGCTTCTTCTCATGTCCTCCATTATACCTGTTGTACCTGGTTCTGGATCCTCTTCAGTGTTCTGGTGAATATCCTATGCCTCTTTCGTCTGCTGAAAATTTTCTTCTACACATTCTGCATTGCTCATGTTTTCACTATTTAATATACCAAGAAGTTTCCAAAACCTTTATTTTATAAGTTGTGTTAAAGGCTTATTCACTGTCTTCGTCCTACTTTTCTGGACCTTTCAACCCGGAAATAGAACACATACCGGAAATGATTTTTTAACAGAACCAAAATTGAAAGAGGCAATAGGATATTCCTAGAATATAGAAAAATAAAGGCCAAGAGCCTGAAACACTTTGGAAAGCATCCAGTAGGAGTTCAGGCTTAACTTTTGTAGGTAGGTGAATTAATTCTTTAATTCATTTAAAGAATTAAACATTGGATTATAGGGTCATCTTTGATGTCAGAAAAATAGTCCTGAAGAGCTCCAATTAAACATAGTAGCCTAAAGCCAGACAACTATCTTAGATCCTTCTCAAAACCCTACTAAAAGGAATAAAACCACTAATATCCCAGAAGATCAGAAGAATGGAAGAGGCATTGACAGCAGATGATATCAACTATGTTACGAAAAACAAAAAGAAGTTCAGCAAGTGGCTATTGATTTTAAAAAGATGAAAGGGATTTAAGTGCCAAAGGAGAGGAAGCCAATAAGGAAAAAAATGGACCTGTTCTATCAAAACCTGGAAAGGCCATGAATCAGAGCAACCAAATACCTCTGGAAATAGGAAAGGAGGCTGCAAACAAAAACAGGAAGATTGGTTGAAACTTGGAAGAAGAAGAACTTAAATCTCAGATTCACATTCACCATCCCATTCAGCCAGAACCAAAGCCCTCTGGTTACCAGACAGAAGAGAGAAGGTGGACTCTCTGGAAAAGTTAAATTGTTCTGTCTTGGGGACACCAAACAAACAGAAGGCTGCAGTGAGGCAACATATTAAAATGAGTGGGATTAAATACAAATCTATTTTCTGAACCTTGGCTCATATCTTCTAAGCATGAGTTTGAAAGAATCCAAGACTATTTAGAGAATATAAAAACCGAAAAAAATCTCAAGAAAAATGATGTACTCAGAATCTCAAATTTGGCAGAAGAAGTCAAGTAAGATGACAATTTAAGAATGTCCTTGGAATATGACAGTTAGAAAGCCATTTGTGTCTTAAAAAGAACAAGAAAAGAAACATAAAGAAACTCGGTTTTGGGGATAATATTTTTACCCTAAGGAATTTCTAATATGACAGGTTTATCGCTGTGACTCATGGGTTGCAAAAATATGCGTGAGAAGGCATTGCTGGAATCTCCCCATCATGTAACACAGATGACCACCCACTCCACATATGTAAAAAACAAGTCATGGGCAAGAGCTTTGATAAGCCAAACTTTTTCAATTTAATCCTTAAATGATTCTGAAACTGATAGCCTAAAATTTAGGACCTAAATCATCTAAAGATGCAGAAATATATAGATAAAAGACCACCATGTTTGAGTGGACTTAACGACCCCTGTTCTTAAAGAAAAATGGCAGGAAATGCTCAGGCTGGTTATTTAAACAGTTTTATAATAACATTATAGAGACTATGAACTCTTAAATCATGACTTTAACCTAAAATGTAAATGAAGATAATTTACACAGAATGAAGTTTTCATGTTTTACAGCCTTTTCACTTACTTATGGAGCATGCTAAATCCTCATCATTTTTTGCAAAAATATCAGTACAGCTAGGATATGGGCACCATTCCTTGACATTTCCCTTTCTGTATCCTCTGTTCCAACCCCAGTGATCATTCTCATCAACACGTCACACACTTTCTCATCTGCATGGCTCTCTCCTGAGAATGTCCTCCTCTTTTTCACCTTCTCTACCTGACCAACTCCTACTCATTCTCAAACAGCAGTCCAAAAGTCTCATGTGTGGAACCTTTCCTGACTTCTTTATGTAGCAAAGGAGTTTATACAATGCTCTTCTAAGGCACCTACCACTCTGTACTATAATTTCTTGTTGATAGACAGGTCTCCCCACCACAATAATTCAAAGAGCATGTCACATTCAGTGTTACAGTCCCAGAGTCCAGGAAGCTTTCTGTCTTTCAACGGGTACTGCATAAATGTCAGACAAAAGGAGTATAATTATCTGATTATTATTCTTATTATTCTAAGCATTTCCCCGATAATTAGGAATCTTTCACTCCATGGGTATCAATGAAAGTACCCCCATGGGTCTTTAATTATAAAACTTTTCTTGGTTGATTTTCAGCTTGTCACATAATTCACTAAATGAGGATCACTAAGTCAAAGTAGTCAACTGTAAGATTGACTACTTTTAACATACATGTATGTTAGATAGAGGAGGGTTCTTAAGAAAGCAAGTAGGATTTATATGTAACATGACCATATCAAGTCTATATGTTCATTATTTTAATGACCTAGTATCACTAAAACTGCTTGTTTATTAACTATTATTTCTAAAAAGTTTGTAGACCCCTAAAATAGGTGTCACATAATCAGAGAGCATATAAGCATGTATAATTAGAGATTATGCTGTGTGCTCAGTAGCTCAGTCATGTCCAACTCTTTGGGACCCCCATGGACTGTAGCCTGCCAGGCTCCTCTGTCCATGGAATTTTCCAGGCAAGAATACTAGAGTGGGTTGCCATTTCCTATTCCAGGGTTTTTCCTGACCCAGGGATCAAATCTATATCTCTTGCACCTCCGGCATTGATAGGCAGATTCTTTACCACTAGCGCCACCTGTGAAGCCACAATTACCCAAAGAAAATCTATATAGAATCTATTTTGAATATATATATTTGATATAAATATTTGAATATATATATATATATAAATTTTTTTTCACACAGTTTTGAGACTGCAACTACCTAGCATTCAAAGGATAAAATATTGCATTTGCCAGCAGGCCCCAATTTCCAAGTTAACACACAGCATGTTTCCCTGCAGCTTTGAGCAGTGAAAACACATGCATAGGCCACACTAGACCCTATATAAAAAAACTTGTGTGTGCATGGTGTTCACTGTGGAGTGTGTGGCATACTTGTGATTACCATGGTTAAGCTTAGGTTTTCTGAGACGAGTTCCTAGCAAGTCGTTTCAAGCAGTGTGTGTCTTTTCAGAAAACTCACTTGAGTGGAAACTTAATTGCGATGAATAGAATACAAGCAGTGTGTGTCATTTCAGAAAACTCACTTGAGTGGAGACTTAATTGTGATGAATAGAATACAAGCAACCAAAGTGTTTTTCTAGCAGCTTTTAGGCAGCAACTACCTAATTTAGGTAGGTTTTATATACATATATGTTCAGTTCAGTTCAGTCACTCAGTCGTGTCCCACTCTTTGCAACTCCATGAATCACAGCACACCAGCCCTCCCTGTCCATCACCAACTCCCGGAGTTCACTGAGACTCATGTCCATTGAGTCGGTGATGCCATCCAGCCGTCTAATTCTTTGTTGTCCCCTTCTCCTTCTGCCCCTAATCCCTCCTAGCATCAGAGTCTTTTCCAATGAGTCAACTCTTCGCATGAGGTGGCCAAAGTAGTGCAGTTTTAGCTTTAGCATCAGTCCTTCCAATGAACACTCAGGACTGATCTCCTTTAGGATGATTGGTTGGATCTCCTTGCAGTCCAAGGGACTCTCAAGTGTCTTCTCCAACAACACAGTTCAAAAGCATCAATTCTTCGGCACTCAGCTTTCTTCACAGTCCAACTCTCACATCCATACATGACCACTGGAAAAACCATAGCCTTGACTAGATGGACCTTTGTTGGCAAAGTAGTGTCTCTGCTTTTAATACGCTATCTAGGTTGGTCATAATTTTCCTTCCAAGGAGTAAGCGTCTTTTAATTTCATAGCTGCAAATCACCATCTGCAGTGATTTTGGAGCCCAAAAAAATAAAGTCTGACACTGTTTCCCCATCTATTTCCCATGAAGTGATGGGACCAGATGCCATGATCTTA
>NW_011495032.1:21177921-21178340 GCF_000754665.1 Bison bison bison | reverse complement strand
TTTTTTTTCACACAGTTTTGAGACTGCAACTACCTAGCATTCAAAGGATAAAACATTGCATTTGCCAGCAGGCCCCAATTTCCAAGTTAACACACAGCATGTTTCCCTGCAGCTTTGAGCAGTGAAAACACATGCATAGGCCACACTAGACCCTATATAAAAAAACTTGTGTGTGCATGGTGTTCACTGTGGAGTGTGTGGCATACTTGTGATTACCATGGTTAAGCTTAGGTTTTCTGAGACGAGTTCCTAGCAAGTCGTTTCAAGCAGTGTGTGTCTTTTCAGAAAACTCACTTGAGTGGAGACTTAATTGTGATGAATAGAATACAAGCAACCAAAGTGTTTTTCTAGCAGCTTTTAGGCAGCAACTACCTAATTTAGGTAGGTTTTATATACATATATGTTCAGTTCAGTTCAGT
>NW_011495032.1:21153959-21177821 GCF_000754665.1 Bison bison bison | reverse complement strand
TGAGCTTTAAGCCAGCATTTTCACTCTCCTCTTTCACTTTCATCAACAGGCTTTTTAGTTCCTCTTCACTTTTTGCCACAAGGGTGATGTCATCTGCATGTCTGAGGTTATTGATATTTCTCCAGACAATCTTAATTCCAGCTTGTGCTTCTTCCAGCACAGCGTTTCTCATGATGCACTCTGCATAAAAATTAAATAAGCAATGACAATATAGAGCCTTGACGAACTCCTTTTCCTATTTGGAACCAGTCTGTTGTTCCATGTGCAGTTCTAACTGTTGCTTCCTGACCTGCATATAGGTTTCTCAAGAGGCAGGTCAGGTGGTCTGGTATTCCCATCTCTTTCAGAATTTTCCACAGTTTATTGTGATCCACACAGTCAAAGGCTTTGGCATAGTCAGTAAAACAGAAATAAATGTTTTTCTGGAACTCTTGCTTTTTCGATGATCCAGCGATGTTTGCAATTTGATCTCTGGTTCCTTTGCCTTTTCTAAAACCAGCTTGAACATCTGGAATTTCACGGTTCACATATTGCTGAAGCCTGGCTTGGAGAATTTTGAGCATTACTTTACTAGCATGTGAGATGAGTGCAATTGTGCAGTAGTTTGAGCATTCTTTGGCCTTGCCTTTCTTTGGGATTGGAATGAAAACTGACCTTTTTCAGTCCTGTGGCCACTTATGTATGCATACATATATACATATGTATATGTGTGTGTGTGTGTGTGTGTGTGTGTGTGTATGGGGCTTCCATTGTGGCATATATATATATATAACAGGGAAAATATTTTACTGAATATGATTTAATATAATGAAGAGAAGAAATGTAAGAAAAAAAATCTACTTGTTTCAAGTATATTTAGTAGTTGCTAGATTTCATCAAGCAACTACTATATACCAGAAACTGTGCTATGACTAGAGGTTCAGCAGTGAGCAAGAGAGACATGGTTGACCTCATCGTATTTATGATTTAGTGAGGGATATGGTAACTTAGATACATATTTTTTAAGTAAATAAGTATAAATTATCATCATTTCATAAAAGAAACAACCAACCAAGATAATATGTTAAAGATTATCAAGGGTGAATTTGTGTTACACAGTGTAGTCAGGGAAAATTTCCTGAGGGATTGACTTTTAAACTGAGACCTTGACCATAAGGGGTCAGTTCTGAGAGATCAGGGATTGTTTTTGAAACAGCAGGAGAGGTCAGGCAGTCTTGGTAGAAGAATAAGCATAGATAGGCCTTGTGCTAAGAAAGAAAATAATGTGTTCAAGTAATTTAAAAAGAAAGTCAAAGTCAGTAAAGTATAGTTACCAAGGAGAAGACCAAACTAAAGTTAAACTCTGGGTGTAGGCAGACTTCAGATTGTTTAGGGGCCTATTGTCCATAGGAGGCCGGATTTTATTTCACAGGAGTAAGAAAATCTTAAAGGGTCGTAGACAGTAAAGCCACAGCATCTGATTGACATTTTTAAAAGATCGATAGTAGAAGCAGCTGAAGAGGAAAAGTTGCCTGCTTTTATTTAGCAGGTATTCAGGGAAGAGATGATCTTGCTTGGACTAGCCAGGTAGTGGTGGGCATAGAGACAGAGGCAGGGACACTCAAGAATATGGTTTGAAAGTAAAATCAACAGGGCTTTCTGATGGTTTACAGGTGGAGGTGAATAAAGCAAAATCAAGTGCGATCCCCTGGTTTCAAATGAGGAAAGCTGGAGGATGGACATGCTAGAGTAGCAATGGGTTTTGCAGAAGTGAGATGAGTTCAAGGTGAATAAAGGCTACCAAGAGACGGAAGGGTGCCTACTTTACCCAGGGAGCCTGAGGACGTACCTGAGAGAGGCTGCAGAGAAAGTGGGATAGTCAGTTTTCTGTTCAAGGCAAGGAGACAGAGTTCTGTTCCAAGTGAAGATTGAGGAATTATGGGAAGTTGCTGGACACACAAAGGGATGCTCGATAGACAGACTGGAAGAGTTTGGGGAGGTGGGATGTGGATGAAGTCCAAGGGAGGAGGAATGGACACAATACTGTAGAGTTGGGACTAGAAAGCAGTGGCTGAGATTAGGTGGGAAATAGGACATGTTAAAATCGCTACTCTTTTAGAGAAGATATTCTCGATTCTATTTCTTTTACAAGAACCAGGAGAAATTCTAGAACATGCTTTGTCATATGCCGGTTGCTAGAGCAGCTGCTCCTTCTGGCCACTGGCAGAATAATGACGGTGATGAGTGGCATCACTGAATGCCAGTGTGTGGCAGCATCTTACTCTAGACTTTATTGCACAAAATATACTGTCTTTTCCATTTTAATTTATCTGGCTCTGTCTGAGAGAGATTTTATAAAATAGAATCCTCGCTATAAATTTCATATAGTTCATCTGAATTTTCTGCTTGTGGCCAAGCTTCTTACAAGTTCACAATAATAGTCACAGATGGACTTGGTAAATGTACCATTTACCATACTAACACCATACTGACTGTCCACTTTGGAAAAGTGCTGGTGGACAGTCTATGTTTCTAAAACAGCTCCATTTCCAGGGGCTGGTGATGGAGATGCAGGAGGAGAACCTCAGAAGTTTTCAACCTCATCCCATAGTGTAATGTTTTCAGTGGGAACAGATATCTATTTCACTTGTCACATATGAGCTTATTTCCCAACCATTTCAGACCCTAACCAGGAGAATTAAAAACAAATGTTAACACTTGTATGGGCCCAGCCAGAACAACGCTTCTCTATGTCACCTTTATGTCCAGTCCCCCAAGGAGCCAGAGCAGCAGAAAGATCTAATGTAGAAGCAGAGAGAAGCTGTGTATAATAAAGCCTTAAGGATGGAAGAGGGAAAAGAGGGTTTAAAGAATTACGTAGAACAACAGTTGCATAGTAGCCATTATATTCTTATTTTTGAGTAATAAACTAACAATTTTCCTATTGAACAAAAGTATTATAAGTAGTTTTCCCCTGACAAAGAATACTAGAATCAATACTATATATACTAGAGTCAATGATAAAATAGAGAATGGAATGCTTATGAGCAAAACTTGTGCCACTTTAGTTTTTCTGACTGTATCTGTCCTGAGGACTATAAAGTCATTTTTTCCATAGTCGTATGTTCTAATTATATGCTATCTTTTCATCAAAGGGATAAGTGAAGAATTAAAATTTAAGAATTGCTTTCAAGAGGATTATATACACTTAGTTTTTTGGGTTTTTTTTTTTTTGTTTTTTTAATGAAGAAATGGAAAATGTGTGCTTTGTTATGTCTCTAACATTAAGATCTCGCTCTACTTCTCTTTCCTCTACTCCCTCCCACCCACCTCTGCTTGTCTGTCCTCACCTCCACCACCCTCTGCTTTTACCAGATATCAGAATCTCCATAGCTAAAGAATACCATAGCATGCAATAGTAAATAAGACTCAGTAGCACTGGTGTGAGGAATTCAGGGCAGGGCAATTGGTTGGCACCTTTGTTATGCCGCAGACAGGGACAACATATTCAGTGCCATTAAGAGATTCCCTTGAGATTTCCTGGTGCCCTGGAACAGAAGAAGCTGCCCTGGGTGGGGTGGGGCAGGTAAATCTGAGCATGAGAGAAGGAGGACTAAACACAAAATTCACTGCATGAATTTCCCTTTCAACTTCTTTCTGATCTAGGATAGAGCTGTAGGGAACCATTCTCACTATAGCCCTATCCCACCCAAAGACATGTGAGCCACTCTACAATGCCTCTCCTGTCTGTGGGCTCAGATTCCTTACTCGCACTGTCTCACAAGCCTGGTGTGCAGGTCCCAGAGCCTCGTTCCAGATAACAGCCACCACTGCTGGGACCCCACCTGTCACCTGCAGCAGCTGGTCTGCCCCAGGCTTTCTCCACTCAAGGGGCATTTTCTCAGAACAAACCACACAGGTGCAAACTAGTGTGAAGAAGTAATCAATGTGATTATTTATCCCTTTGAACAGGTTTCTTTCTTTGTTCTAACATTCCTCTGACACTGTGGCTGTGGGTTTTGTCAAGTCTGCAGCCCTTGACAGCAGGTGGGTTCCTCCTTTAAGGCACTAGTGATACATCACTTACTATGGGAGTAATAGTATTGTATGGATCAGGCAGATAATGGGAGATAGAAACAGAGCATGACAGAAAATGCAAAGAAAATAAACAAGGGCAGAGCCGGGTGACGGGAGCCCAGAGAGAGAGAAAGAAAATCAGAAAGGACGTGAAGATTTGTCTCTAAATGTTCAACACAGAAGTTTCTCAGGATGTGTGCAGTTTCTAAGCTGCAGATATTATATGTAGATGGTAACCTTGCCACCTCAGTGTCCAACCTGGTGGCCTGGCAGCCTGAAGATGTGCCCAACCTGGTTCTGGGCTGGAGACAAGCCCAGAAGTCTACTAGAAAGAAAGTTAAGTCACTCAGTCATGTCTGACTCTTTGAGACCCCATGGACTGTAGACCCCATGGACTGTAGCCTGCCAGGTTCCTCCATCCATGGGATTTTCCAGGCAAGAATACTAGAGTGGGTTGCCATTTCCTTCTCCAGGGGATCTTCCCGACCCAGGGATCGAACCCAGGTCACCCTCACTGAAGGCAGACTCTTTACCATCTGAGCCACCAGGGAAGCCCATGGGGTTGTTGAAATGGGGCCATGGAAGAGTGATTACATCATTCAATGCTTCCAACTTATTCTGTTATTACTGTTGAAGGATAAATATGGAAATGAAAGAGAAACCACTGTAGATTTTGAAAAGAAAGTCTAGCAATATTTTGTGGTATGTTTAGTTTCCTGCATTTACCCTAACTTTAAGTGCAATTAATCATCTATAAATCTGATATAAAAATGGAGATAATGCTGAGACAAAGGTTTTTTTAATTAAATTCTTACTCAAAATATCTAAATTATTCTGCTACCAACTTCTTCTATTTAAATCTTTCCTTTAAAATATCCTGCCATTCATTAAAAATGATTTGAATTCATATTTATAAAGATTAGTGTTTCCCTCACCTTGATAAATTATATATTTTATTAATGTATATTGATTTTGATCTATCTCAATGCAATAGCTCAAGCATAATGCTATGTGAATGTCATTCTGACAATCACAGTCATCCTCACAATTGGCACCAAAACTGTGACTAAATAAATCAAGAAATAGTCTTAAAGGTGGTTATAATCAAATTGGCCATGCTGAAATCCAGTTCAGTAACAGGGAACAAATGTGGTCAGAGCTAGCATTTTACATGCATATATATATTGAAGCTGAGGATGTTGCATTTTCTTCCTTTTCATTCATTCATTCACTGTATGTATTGATGGCCTACCATGTAGCCAGTATTCTAGAAGATGCAGGTTTACTGTGGGAGCAAAGGTCATGGAGTAGTGGGGACTTTGCTCATGGGCTTACAGTCCAGATTTAGAGAGGCAATTGCAGAGTGTGGCCTAGGCATGGGAGTTCCAATTACAGGGAAGCAGAGGGCACTTTGAGAACACAGAGGCAGGACTCCTAGCTTAGGCTGAGGCTTAAGGAAGTCTTGTGGAAGAAATAACCTCTTTGCTGACACTGCAGGGGAAGAAGATTCAAACCAGGCAAAGGCAGGGAGAGTGGGAAGTAGAAGAGGGACAGTTGTGGCCAGAGGGACCAAGTCTGCAAAACAGAGGGAAGAGAAAGCAGAGCTGCCCAAGGCAAGCACAGGAGCTCATGACGGTTGGTAGAACGTGGAGGGAAGTGAGAGAAAGTGGAAGCCAGCAAGCATGAAGAGGTGGGCAAGCCATTCTGAGATTTCACTTTCTTCTGACAGTGATCCTCCAAAGCCTTTCTTTAAAATTACCTCTTAACAAAAGTTATTCATAATAAAATCTTCAAATGAAATTTAAATAATTTTAAAGTTTTTATGATACTTTAAGAAAAAAATTGCATATTTTATACAAAGCTTGCATCACATTTGGAATAAAAAAGCAATCCAAGGTTTCAGAAGGAATATTTATGCTTACTTGTGGCAGTTATTTACAGGCTCATTCAATTACTGATCAAGTGAACAAAACTTGAGTTTATAAGTTCAGTTCTGAAATTCCAGCTGACTGAATTTATCTTATGAAACATTTCCCAAGCACCACTCTCTCACTCCTCAACATGCAAATTATAAAATGTTTGGCATTCGATTTTTAATAAAAATCTAAAATATTTATAACAGTTGCTAATGATTAATGAAGATCTCTTCTAAAACCCATATGTTAATTATTCATATCATCCTCTATTTTTCTAATCTGTACCAGACTCTGTTCTATTTTCCCTTCATATAAAAAATAATTAATTTCCAAGTATTAAATATATGGTAAAAATAATAAATTCAGGATAGCTGTTTTCTCTATTGCCACCTGTTATATGTTGGTAGATATATGAATTTCAAATCATAAGGAAAAAATGAGTACTTCTGAACACTTTTGGAAATAAATCTAACAAGATATTGTTTATGTTTAAATAAGAATGGTAAAATTGAGTTTGTTGTAAGATGAGAATTAAAATTTTACAAGGACATAATATATAGTTCTTAAAAGTTAATGTCATTAAAATAGCTTTAGTACTAACAATTCCATATGGAATCAGATGAGGAAGCTAGTTAAAAAATGGCTTAGTAATCAGTATTAATGACAGTACACTGGGACAAACATTATAATGCTGACTTAGAATCATTCCAAATTTTATGAAAAATCAAATGATCAGTTGCTATACATCATCATAATTATTTATAAAGTATCCCTATTTGTTTAGTCATAATTTTCAAAAAAGACAGAGGAACCAGAGATCAAATTGCCAACATCAGTTGGATCATAGAAAAAGCAAGAAAATTCCAGAAAAACATCTACTTCTTCATTATTGATTATGCCAAAGCCTTTACTGTATATATCCCAACAAATTGTAGAAAATTCTTCAAGAGATGGGAATACCAGACCATCTTACCTGCCTCCTGAGAAATCTGTATGCAGGTCAAGAAGCAACAGTTAGAACCGGACATGGAACAACAGACTGGTTCCAAACTGGGAAACAAGTATGTCAAGGCTGTATATTGTCACCCTGCTTATTTAACTTCTATGCAGAGTACATCATGTGAAATGCCAAGCTTGATGAAGCACAAGCTGGAATCAAGATTGCCGGGGGAAATATCAGTAACCTCAGACACTCAGGTGATACCACCCTTATGGTAGAGAGTGAAGATGAACTGAAGAGCCTCTTGATAAAAGTGAAAGAGGAGAGTGAAAAAGCTGACTCAACTAACTCAACATTCAAAAAACTAAGATCATGCCATCTGGTCTCATCACTTCATGGCAAATAGGTGGGAAAATAATGAAAACAGTGACAGACTTTATTTTCTTGGGCTCCAAAATCACTGCAGATGGTGACTGCAGCCATGAAATTAAAAGATGTTTGTTCCTTGGAAGAAAAGCTATGACAAACCTAGACAGCATATTAGAAAGCAGAGACATTACTTTGCCTACAAAGGTCCATCTAGTCAAAGCTATAGTTTTTCCAGTAGTCATGTATGGATATAAGAGTTGGACTATAAAGAAAGCTGAGTGCTGAAGAACTGATGTTTTTGAACTGTGGTGCTGGAGAAGACTCTTGAGAGTCCCTTGGACTGCAAGGAGATCCAACCAGTCCATCCTTAAGGAAATCAATCCTGAATATTCATTGGAAGGACTGATGCTGAAGTTGACACTCCAATACTTTGGCCACCTGATGTGAAGCTGACTCTTTGGAAAAGACCTTGATGCTGGGAAAGATTGAAGGCAGGAGGAGAAGGGGATGATAGAAGATGAGATGGTTGGATGGCATCACCAACTCAATGGACATGAGTTTCAGCAAACTCCGGGGATTGGTGATGGATAAACAGGCCTGGTGTGCTGCCATCCACGGGGTGACAAAGAGTCAGACACGTCTGAATGACTGAACTGAATTTTCAAACCCAACTTTTTATATAGTACAAATAGAAAGTAAAGTTGTATATTTGCAAAAGGCAATTAAGATAATTTGAAGCTTCAAAAATCTGACTGTTGACAAAACATACACTACTAGCACCAAAAGATATTACTATCAATATTTAAGAAAAATGCCTTTTTTAATCATCTGAATCAACCTGGCTTATTTTATCATTTTCTAATTTTTTATTCCTAGAGGAAAATAGGGATAATAAAATCATTATGTTCCTTCTTATGTTACTCATTTAATCATTTAATATTCATAACCAGAGAGGCATTAGATGCAACTGATTTTCTACAGATGAGACCAGAACTTATTTGTAGTCACACTGCTGGAAAGAATTCAAACTAAGGTCCATTTTTTACTGTACACATAGCCCTCCTGCACAAGATATTGCTCAAGATATGGAACTAAGAAATTATATTTTAAGTCTTTTTCTGTTACCAGAGTAAACAATCTTCAGGTGAAAACAATATTTGGGTGATATCCTCACTCAGATAGTTTTATGTACCAAGAAATCAAAGTTTAAGAAATCAAAGCCTTAAGAGGAACTATTATGTCTATAAAATTTTTCTACATCTCAAAGGAGATTAATACAAAATGTCTTAAATGGCCCTTTGTTCTAGTGAGGCTTAGAAAATTCTAAAATAAATGAAGTGTATACAAATAGAAGTTACTTATTCTCTTATGTAAGGAAATCTGGAGATTAGCAGTCTAAGACTGGTAAGGCAGCTCCATCAAGGACCCAATCTCCTTTCTGTTCCATCATTCTAGTATACGGTTTATAGTATAACATCCTCTCATAGCCCAAGATGACTGCTGGAGCTGCAGTCATTACGTCAGTGTTACAAGCCAGAATAAAAAGAAAAGATGAAGGGCCTAAGACTGGGTCCTCTCAGCTGAGACAGCTTCCTTTAATCAGCCTTCCCAGAAAACTCACAAACTACTTTCACGTATATCTTATTGGTCAGAGTCTTATCACATGGATACACCTGCTGCTGCTGCTGCTGCTGCTAAGTCGCTTCAGTCGTGTCCGACTCTGTGCGACCCCATAGACGGCAGCCCACCAGGCTCCACCATCCCTGGGATTCTCCAGGCAAGAACACTGGAGTGGGTTGCTGTTTCCTTCTCCAATGGATACACCTAAATGCAGGTAATTGGGAGATACAGACTTTCAGATGGCAATGTATCCAGCTAAAAGGCAGGACCCATTGCTAAGAAGCAAAGAAAGAATGGGCATTAGAGTAAGCACATATCCCAGTCTCTATTACAGCCTTTACATGCAAAGGCATTATAATGGGAATTAACAAACATGCAATGTTAAAGAAAGTTAATGACAGAAAGTTCAGAGACTGAACTGACTGAACTGAACATCTACCATGGGCAAGGTAATATTTTAGATGCAAGAGAAAAGATCACAAAGATAATTTAGAAACATTTTTTACCTCAGTTCAGTTTAGTTCAGTCGCTCAGTCGTGTCTGACTCTTTGCGACCCCATGAATCACAGCATGCCAGGCCTCCCTGTCCATCACCAACTCCCAGAGTTCACTCAAACTCATGTCCATCGAGTCGGTGATGCCATCCAGCCATCTCATCCTCTGTCGTCCTCTTCTCCTCCTGCCCCCAATCCCTCCCAGCGTCAGTCTTTTCCAATGAGTCAACTCTTTGCATGAGGTGGCCAAAGTATTGGAGTTTCAGCTTTAGCATCATTCCTTCCAAAGAACACCCAGGACTGATCTTTTTACCTCAAGGATCTAATAAATCTCAATCTAACATACAAAATCGAGATAGCAACTCAACACTTTTGAGGGTGTCATTTGGATTAATTCTTTTAACAAATCTTTATTAAGTATGTTTTTTGAAATAAAGCATGGGGTGAGTGCTATAGAGATCACAGAGAAAGCAAGACACTGGCCCCAGCTTCTAAAGGAATTTATGATGAAGAAGGGTGGAAAGTATACATGCAAATAAATAGTATTCTGAATATAGAATGAATATAATGAGAGAATGTACAAAATGTGCCCTAAAACCCAAGACTATATATAGCAAAATACACAAACACATTCATGTACCAGGAAAGAATGAGCTATTCTAAATGGCTGTGTAAAAAAAAGTTGTAATTCAAGCTTATTTGGCCTATCTTTTTTATAATTCTTAGGCCCATTTATGGAAGGTCTGAATAAGAAGACATTATCAATTTAACCTTAATTGTGTTTTTATTAACTAGATCAGTTTGATGACTAATTCATCTCTAAACTCGTATTTACAGGTACACATTTATAGGTACACCATGCCACCTTAAAAACAACTATTAAGTTGATTAAGACTAAATTCATTTCAGGATCCATTGCAGTGTTTCATGCTCGATATGCACTTGCAAAGAGAACCTGTGGTGTTATACTGTGAACAAAGATCAATAGAAAGTTGGTGAACACCAAATATGTGCTTGTCCAGTGATGCTGCGACTTGTAAACACCAAACTGGAATTTTATGACTAGTGGCAGTTCAAGGAAAAGAGGCCTCATGATCTTTAGCTAATCAAGTCCTCTTTAACGTATAAGGGGATCATATATGAAATGAGATGTGAAAGGTTGGAGGCAATTATTTAAGGAACCTAAGAAGAAATTGCTAAATGTTTTCAAGATTATGCTTTATTAGGCTACAGAAAAGTGACTCATTTTTGCCTAAAAAACAGCACAAGTGAAGGAGAACATCTAACAATTTTCCAACATGTGAAAACAAGTTGAATGCTTAATCATCGATCATTCATAGGCAAGAGTAGGGCATTCCTGAACCACTGCCATTCAGCCTACAACCTCGTTTCTACCCCCACCTAGCAGAGGTAACCTCACCCTTTCCATGAACTCTGAGAGTTTCTTCTCAGTCTTCATCATTCCTTCCATCTCCCTTCACCAGTTTATAGGGGATTATTATTCTATCATTTTCCTCTTGCTATTAAAACCTTTGTCTGGCTGCTTTTAGCTTTTCCCTGAGTTTTGACAATCAGATCTATGCTATTATTTTAAAATCTTAATATATAACCCCTTATCTTTTGAATTCCATTTCTTAATTTTTGATACTCTACATAACAATGTCCACAATCTGAATTGAATTCAGATTCAGTGGGCCAGAAACTGAATTCATCCTCTTAGCTCCCCACCTTCCCATCCTCCTGTGATCCCCAGATCCACTATGCCCTGTCCTTCCTATAACCCATTCTGGAAATATCAGGAAGATTTGCCAACACTTTGAGAACAAAACACCCTTTCAGTCTTCCTCTGCCACAACTCCAAAAACGCAGCCCTCCTGATTATCCAATTCAGGGCTTCTTGCCAACCTATCAGGGCTTCCCAGTTGGCACTAATGGTAGAGTCCGCCTGCCTATCACAGGAGATCTTTTTTTTGTTGTTTTCTCATCTCTAGCTTTTCATATGTCTGGTCTACCCTTCACACCCACATTTTGCATATACCTGAAAGCAGGGGCTTTGCTCATTCATTTCCCAGCTGATAGAACTTCCAAGGTTCTCAGGCATCTATAGGTCTAAGTTTTTAAATGTGAAATTCACAATGCCCTGGTCTTGAATTCCTATATTTTTGCATTCCTATATTTTAACTTCATGGTTAAAGTGGCATGAAGGAGTAATGGAAAATAACAGATGATGAGAGTACTGATCAACTGATCATGAAGAGCCTTGTATGTCAGTTCAGGTATAGCTTGGACCACTTTATTCTGTCATCAAGGAAGGCCATCAGTAGGGTTTATGCTTTTGGAGACAAGTCTGAAAGTGTTTTAGAAGCTAGATTTTCAGAGTATAAGGAAGCACTGGAAGGAAAGACTAGATGAGGGATGGCCAAATAAAGGAAAAGAAGTAATGAGTGCATCATATTCAGTCTTCAGATCTTGACGAATATTTGGTGATGTTGATAAGGTAGAAAGTGAAGGACCAGAAAAACTGTAAAGTGTCTAGCCTTGGTAAAAAGGATACTGGGGGCACGATCAGGAGAAAAGGAGAAAGAGGGTCAAGTTTATGGGGAGAACAAGTTTTCTTTGAAATGATTTCCTATGGCAAAATGAATTTCTAGGCTTAAATGGTATTCCTAGTGGCCTCAGAGATAACGTTAAACATTATTTCTTCCTACACTCACTATGGACAGCTCCCCTGTTCCCACTGACCCTCCCTCTTGCCCATGGTAGCATTTTTGTTGCAGGACAGCCACATCCAATCCCTCCTTCCTTTGAACTGCCCTCTCTGATTCTCAAATACTTAAATCAAACTAGATAAATGTATACCTATGGCTCACTCATGTTGAGGTTTGACAGTAAACAACAAAATTATGTAAAGCAACTATCCTTCAATTAAAATATAATTTTTTTTAAAAAAGGGGAAAAAACTAGATATTTCTAAAGGAAAGGGTGAATCCACTTCATTGACACAAGGAATACATTCTTTGGGTCCTAAGAAGCTTTACCATTTGATCCAACCCCACACCATCCCAAGAGCTGCTGAGTCAGGAAATAGGAGGAACAAGATTAATATCTGGGAGCTGATCTGGACTAACCAAGACTTCTTGTAGCTGAAAGCACAACATTTTAAAACATATATTAAAACCTCTTATGTGTGCATGCTAAGTTACTTCCATCACGTCTGACTCTTTGCAACCCTAGGGACTGCAGCCCACCAAGATCCTCTGTCCATGGGATTCTCCAGTCAACAATACTGGAGTGGTTGGTGCCCTCTTCCAGGGGATCTTCCAGACCCAGGGACTGACCTTGCATCTCTTATGTCTTCTGCATTGGCAGGTGAGTTCTTTACCACTAATGCCACCTGAGAAGCCCATCAAAACCTTTCAGTTCAGTCAGTTCAGTTCAGTCACTGAGTCGTGTCTGACTCTGCAACACGCCAGGCCTCCCTGTCCATCACCAACTCCCGGAGTTCACTCAAACTCATGCCCATAGAGTCGGTGATGCCATCCAGCCATCTCATCCTCTGTCGTCCCCTTCCCCTCCTGCCCCCAATCCCTCCCAGCATCAGAGTCTTCAAAACCTCTCACATGTTTCTAATTGTTGTGACTTTCTTACCAATAAACTGGATCCTCTATTCTGCATTATTAATAGTTTTTTTCCTTAAACTAGTTTGTATAGTTCTACAAAAATTGCTCTAATAGTTAAATTTTGTCAACTACTTAATCCTGCCAAAAGACTGTCAATAAATTACTATTAATAGAGATGATAACATAGCTCAAAGTGATGAAAATACTTAGTCTGGGGTATTACTTATTCTGCTCAATATGTTTACTTTTAAATCTTCTTGATTCTTGAACACCAGAGAAATGCTGAAATTCCTGGAGGTTTTGAATAGTTCATAACTAACATTAACATTTTATGAAACCCAATAAACATAATTTTGAAAAAGATTCTAAAAACTTAATGACTTGGGAAGGCATCAGCTTATTATGTAATTATCAGGCCAAAACTTTATCAGCCAATACCAACTCTATAAGACTGTTTCAAAGATTAACTCCTTTAGGAGAAACCAAGCTACAGACAGTCTTCAGGACAAGTTTTCCTGTTTTAATCAGACTTTCCAATTTATATGTTTTTGTGGCATAAAACAAGAGCTGAAGCACTAAAACGAAAGCAAAACCTGACTAAATATTAGTCTGATATGATAAAGATATTGTATTTCCAATTTTGTCATCACCCATTAAAAAAAGCAAGAATTTTATGAAGAATTCAGATGCTCCTGAAAAAGGATAACCTAAGTTTAGATATTCGGTGATGTTTCATAATTCAGCCCTCCAAAATTGCCTATTCTTTCTTTGTTTCATTCACTCCCTCACTCATTAGTATTTGCTCAGCCTCTATTACCACAGAGCACTGAGAGGAAATACAAAAATAAACAAAATAAAATTGTTAGCCTAAAGGTACATATTATCTTATTTCCTAGTAGCCTGCAATACCAAATTATCAGTCCCAACCAGAGTAATTTTTAACTAAGATCAAAGAAAACTTCAGGAAACTGAAGATAGGCCTGTATGAAAGTTTTAAAACAAACAAACAAAGCTCCAGAGGGAATGGACACAAAAGCCTGAAATGTGATCAAAAAGACACTAAACAAAAACTTGCAAAACTACCAAGAAGTGCTTTATTCTAGTTGATCTTCCAGAAAGCAGCAAACAAGCAAAAAGATCAAATAATAAATGCAAAGATGAGAAGATAAATAAAATGACATTTATACTACTCTTTTGTAGTTTATGAAGTTTCCCTCACATGATTTCTTCTAATTTCATCTTCTTTAAGTACAGTGAGTTTGTATCTTTTCAGCAATGCATAGCAATGTGAATATGTGTCTGCTTCTTTTTTTTTTGTAAGAAATTGATCATTACTTCTCTTGTAAGATCTTCTCTACATCTCCAAAGACAATGAAGATTCATCCATCTATGTCTAAGTTAAAATGACAAGGAATGTTTTCTTTGATTTATTAGTAAACAACTAAATAGCAACATTAAGCTTTTAGGAAAAGATTAACAACATTGCACTGCAGTACCTGTCATGTTAATTTAAGGAAAAACTGTTAAAAATGTTCATTCTTTGTAATGGAGCATTCAATAGTCTTTGCCTAATGGACAGGGAAGTGGTATAAAACACCTTTAGAACTAGGACAGTGTAATCAAGATGCAGCAATGCTTCAGTCTAAAAACTGTAGTCTAAAAACTAGCTTGTTTCAAAATCAGTTAAGTATTGAATGTAAGATAGTTTAGGTCACTTAGATGGCTTGCTTACTTAGTTTCATATAAAATTTTTCTTTATTCAAAAATATTGTCTATATTCTGTATGAAACAGAATTTACTTGATAAAACTAATGGTTACACACCTCATTATGCAACTTATTTTTTGTCTGAAGACAAAACAGTCAAGTGTGAGGATTTGGAACTTTTTTCTCTTGTAACTGTGAGAATAATTATTATTACTATCTTGCAAGTAGAGCAATAAATCACTAATTAACAGAATCTTTTATTTCAGTTACACAGAAAATAAAGGAGAGTTAAGAGAAATCTAAAATTTAACAGTTTTTCACCAAAAGTCACAATAACTCTTCCAAGGAGTGAATGTTCTCTCTATCCACCCACTTAGACAGCAAGATTAAAAAAAAAAAAAAAATACTGGGTAATATGTTCAAGCAAATGAACTTCTTCACTCTGGATATGAATTTGTATAAAAGTTTCTCTATCACAGAAACTAAATCTTTGAATCCTTATTTAGAGACCAGATTCATGTCTTTATGAAAACCTAGGTCAATGCAGTATTTCCATTGTACATTTTTTCTTTTCTCTGATTACAAAGCTGAACAACATGTGAAATCTGAATCTATGCATGTTTCCATTATACCCATTTATGTTACATAAACACTGTTGAATCAAAGATAATTGTACATATTTATTTGGTTAATTTGTTTGTTTTTATGAGCCTCTGCTACTAGTTCCCTGTATTTTACCAAATTGAGTTTATTTTCATAGATACAAACCAAAATTCTGTCATTTGGAAAGAAAGGAAAATATTCTAACTCATAACATACCAACATAGCCTAGGTTAAAAAAATATATTTTAAAATGTATTGGTGGTCTTTATCCTAAAAGGAATAGAAATATTCAGGAAATCAGTCAATATCTAAAAGGCAGCTTCAGGGAAGTAGAAGCTGAGTGCTACCCATTGCAGACTGCTGATTGCAACAGTAGCATAGAAAAGGTGTGTGTGTGTGTGTGTTAAATTAAGTTTGAGAAACTAATCTGATTATACTATAAAACAGAATAGAATCCTGGAAAGAATAAATCATCTTGAGAATGTCTACAGTGTATAAAATACATTTGTTGTCGCTGTTACATTTGTTTAGTTGCTAAGTCGTGTCTAAGTCTTTTGTGACTCCATGGACTACAGCCTGCCAGTCTTCTCTTTATGGGATTTCCCAGGCAAGAATACTGGAGTGGGTTGCCAATTCCTTCTCCAGGGGATCTTCCTGGCAGAAGGATCAAACCCACCTCTCCTTACTGGCAGGCAAGTTCTTTACCACTGAACCACCAAGGAAGTCCATAAAAGGCCTCTCTGTCCATGGAATTCTCCAGGCAAGAATACTAGAATGGGTTGTCATTTCCTTCTCCAGATAAAAGATGTTTAGAACTAATGCATTATCGTATACATGTAGTCAAACTATGTGCAAGTAAGGTGGGTTGAAGAGAGTTAAACCTCAGGAGATGGATAGCGCAAACAACATGGCACAGTAGGATTATTATTATAATGCTTACTTATGTTTACTATTCACAGAAATGTGAGAAAGAAATAAAGCTTTACTAATATTTACATTCGGGTTGATACTAGTGCTTTTGTTTGGTCTCTCTTGGTGGGTAGTGTGGACCTTATGGTATTCACAATATTCAGAAGGGAAAATCGAAATGGATAACAGAGAAACACAATCCTTTAGTTAGCCATCACCATAATCCAGTGGATGGCAATGTATGTGGGCTGAGATTTAGAGACTGAATTTAGAGATTTTATTATCAAATTTTACATAAACTAACCTTCTCAAAAATAACAACAGCATAAGAGATTATTGGAAAGAAACTGTGGACCAAAGGAAATAGCACAAAGTAAGCACAAGCAAACCACAGAAGAAAGACAAAGGCACTGTTTCTTTTCTCCCTCTGCTGAGCTTACCCACCACTCTTTGGGATAAAAGCAAGGATGAACAAGATCTGAGATGATGTAGGGTCAATTTTTTGCTACCTTAGAAAGGGAAGGGAAGTCGCTCAGTCGTGTCCGACTCTTAGCGACCCCATGGACTGCAGCCTACCAGGCTCCTCCGTCCATGGGATTTTCCAGGCAAGAGTAGTGGAGTGGGGTGCCATTGCCTTCTCCAACACCTTAGAAAAGACTACTTGAAATATGGATTTATATTTACTACTGCTGATGATAAACTTCACTATAAGCTATAGTTTGCTTTGAGATGTTACCGAAGGTAAGTAGTACATTTATCATAGGATACACTAATATATTTCTTCTTAATCATTATTTTAAATATCATTTTCTTATGTTATTATATTTATTATATTACATGTATAAAATATATTATTATTTAAAGTTAAGTAATACAAACACATGCATTTATCTAGGGGTCAGATATCGAGTACTCTAAATATTTCTCCAGAAGTGGATCTGTGACCAAAAAATACTTGGGGTCCACTAGAAGAGTAAATAAAACTGCTCATGGTTTATCTACTGAAACACATAGTAGAGAACTCTATGAATCTGTAGCCTTAAGAAAGCAAACCAAAAGACACTAGAGAGAAGAACGGTAGTGAATGCAATTGCTTTTGTTGCTGCCACCTGAACTTCATTAAACTTGTCTGTTACTCTATTTGAAGTTCAGGTAGAGGAGCCTGGTGGGTTACAATCCATGCGGTCACAAAGAGTCAGACATGACTGTGCAACCAAGCATGTGACTCTGTTTGGACTAGAGCGATTATTTTCATGTCTAAGATGCTTATACTCTAGTTGTGTACTAAAGAAGGAAGGGAAGGGGAAGAAAGAACAAAAGAAGGACAACAAGATGGAAAGACAGACAGACAAAAACAAAAAAAGCAAGAATGTGCCACTCCAAGAGACAGCTGAATGTTTCTGCATGCACCATCCCTCTGTGAAACTGCGAGATGCCTCCAGAGCATTGGGCAGCCTGACGGTCTTGCACCCTCTTCCCACTCTCCACTCCATGACCCTTCCTCACCTCTCACATCCACAGGAAAATTTCCCTCACGCCACAGGAATGAGCTGAATGTCACAAGTTTACATTGAAAAAAGTTAGGAAAAAAGTAGAAAATAGTGAGAAATTTATAATAAGGGTTAATTAGGTCTTTGCTATGCTAAGTCACTTCAGTTGTGTCCGACTCTGTGCAACCCCAGAGACAGCAGCACACCAGGCTCCCCCGTCCCTGGGATTCTCCAGGAAAGAACACTGGAGTGGGTTGCCATTTCCTTCTCCAATACATGAAAGTGAAAAGAGAAAGTGAAGTCGCTCAGTCGTGTCCGGCTCCTAGCAACCCCATGGACTGCAGCCCACCAGGCTCCTCCATCCATGGGATTTTCCAGGAAAGTGTACTGGAGTGGGGTGCCATTGCCTTCTCCGAATTAGGTCTTTAAGTGGTATAAATCTTAGTGTATATTCTTTTTCCAAAACATAGAGTAAAGCTGCAACACAAACACTGCAAAGAATGATTCACAGGGAGAACTCTCTGATAGCAATCAGATAAAGAGCAGGAATTGGAAATGCTACAGATACCTGCAAACAATCCAAATGAGTTATAAAGAAATTGAGAATATTGATTGAATACATAAAGGGCAATAATACTACCCATAATATTGGCATCAAGCATTAATTCAAAGAATTATCAAAGCTTCAGATCATCAAAAACATCCCATAGACTCTAACTTTTTATCTTTATTTCTGTTCACTTTGCTTCCACAAGATCAGGCCTTGATGACCACTAATTTCCAATATTGCAATAATTCTTTATGTGGTCACCTCACCCTTGATTTCTCCACTTCCATCTATGTTATATCTGTTGCCACAATAACCTTCCTAAAGTGTTTTTATTTTGTGACTTTGCTCAAAATTATTCAATGACTACTTATTGCCTATTAAATTTTTAATCTGGAGTTTAAACAACATAGTCCTAACCTATTTTTCCACGTCTGTTGCACATTATTTCCCCATCACTTTGACCACTGTGGTCTTTCATTCCCTTGGTTTAACTCAAATGAATAGTCCTGCCCCTCCCAGATGACTCCAAGTTCTCTGCCCCTTGATTCATTCCAGCTCTTTGTCTTTATCGAAGTCCATGCTAACAGCCTCCACAAAGTTAAAGCTCCAAACGAGAACTTGATCTTCTTTAACCACTAAATTTCTGGCCAACAGAGTGCTACCAGGCACATCCTGGGGCTCATGAAATAACTATTGAATGAATGAATGAAATGCTTATTGTTAGAATTTACTTACCTTATTTTCCCTTCTGATACAAGCATATTGAAGTTAAGACCCCTGTCTTGCCCTTACCAGAATCCTTGTAGATCCTACCCTGAAACTTATGTATGAAAACATACACTAAAGTCTCACTTGAGTCAAATATTATAACATTTTAACACTTTATAAAAAGCAAAGGAAAAAAGGATTTTGCTTCAAAGAGCAGATTCCATTTAACAGCTTATCCTTCCAACTGATGAGCACACAAGCACTGAATCTGGAAGGCCCTGCTGGGATGTTGGCGGCATGGTTATTTGACACGGTGATTTCATTCATGAGTTTATAGAGCCTCTGTCACAGCCTCCATCAGAAGGGACGCAAAGACCAGCAATTATCTCATCCTAAGGTGCCTGGTCTCAATGAAGCGCATATCTGTCCATTCTGTCATCTGTCTTAGACTACTTTAAACCCAGAACAATCTGTCTGTTATTCCTATCTAGGGGAATTTCTCCCGTTTGCAAAAATGAGGTATTTAACCACCAACAGTTCTGATCTTATTAAAACCACCAGGTCTTTCTGTTACAATTATACACCTGAAAAGATGAAATGTCATACCACATTTTGTCATTTTAAATCCATCTAATGTGGATTACTTAGCCTTTATTAAATGACTACTGAACCTTGATTTTGATACTCAGGAACACTAGTTAAAGAGGAAAATTGCATTCTCAGGCTTATCCACCTATTGTTAGTATAAGGGATAATTATTGTTGTTAGGGATTAGCAACCAAGTAATGCCTTCTAATTAACAGGATCTAAAATAAAGTGAAACACAAGAAATTACTGTTTAACCATAATATTTAAAGACCAGGCTCCCTATCCATTTAATTTATTTAAATTTAATAATAAGTATCATATATCAAGACAATTGTATTATTCTTTATTTGACTTTAATGTCTAATTGCCAAAGAATGCTCAAACTACTGCACAATTGCACTCATCTCACATGCTAATAAAGTAATGCTCAAAATTCTCCAGGCCAGGCTTCAACAATATGTGGACCGTGAACTTCTTGATGTTCAAGCTGGTTTTAGAAAAAGAGGAACCAGAGATCAAATTCCCAACATCCACTGGATCATTGAAAAAGCAAGAGAGTTCCAGAAAAACATCTATTTCTGCTTTATTGACTATGCCAACGCCTTTGACTGTGTGGATCACAAGAAACTCTGGAAAATTCTGAGAGAGATGGGAATACCAGACCACCTGACTTGCCTCTGGAAAAATCTGTAAGCAGGTCAGGAAGCAAAAGTTAGAACTGCACATGGAACAACAGACTGGTTGCAAATAGGAAAAGGAGTACGTCAAGGGTGTATATTGTCACTGCTTATTTAACTTCTATGCAGAGTACATCATGAGAAACGCTGGCTGGAAGAAGTACAAGATTGCCGGGAGAAATATCAATAACCTCAGATATGCAGATGACACCACCCTTATGGCAGAAAATGAAGAAGAACTAAAGAGCCTCTTGATGAAAGTGAAAGAGGAGAGTAAAAAAGTTGGCTTAAAGCTCAACTTTCAGAAAAATAAGATCATGGCATCCAGTCCCATCACTTCATGGGAAATAGATGGGGAAACAGTGGAAACTGTGGCTGACTTTATTTTGGGGGGCTCCAAAATCACTACAGATGGTGATTGCAGCCATGAAATTAAAAGACGCTTACTCCTTGGAAGGAAAGTTGTAACAAACCTGGATAGCATATTAAAAAGCAGAGACATTACTTTGCCAGCAAAGGTCTATCTAGTCAAGGCTATGGTTTTTCCAGTGGTCATGTATGGATGTGAGAGTTGGACTGTAAAGAAAGCTGAGCACCAAAGAATTGATGCTTTTGAACTGTGGTGTTGGAGAAGACACTTGAGAGTTCCTTGGACTGCAAGGAGATCCAACCAGTCCATCCTAAAGGAGATCAGTCCTGAATATTCATTGGAAGGATTGATGTCGAAGCTGAAACTCCAATACTTTGGCCACCTGATGCAAAGAACTGACTCATTTGATAAGACCCTGATGCTGGGAAAGATTGAGGGCAGGAGGAGAAGGGGACGACAGAGGATGAGATGGCTGGATGGGCATCACCAACTCAATGGACACGAGTTTGGGTAGACTCCAGGAGTTGGTGATGGTCAGGGAGGCCTGGCATGCTACGGTTCATGGGGTCACAGAGTCGGACATGACTGAGTGACTGAACTGAACTGAAGCCAGCTTTATAATTCTCCTCTTTCACCTTCATCAAGAGGCTCTTTAGTTCCTCTTCACTTTCTGCCAGTAGAATGATGTTATCTGCATTGTTTGCTATGACCAGCACATTCTCTTGGCAAAACTGTTAGCCTTTGCCCTGCTTCATTTTGTACTCCAAAGCCAAACCTGCTTGTTACTCCAGTTATCTCTTGATTTCCTACTTTTGCTTTCCAGTCCTGTATGATAAAAAGGACATCTTTTTTGGTCTTAGTTTTAGAAGGTCTTGTAGGTCTTCATAGTACTGTTCAACTTCATTTTCTTCAGCATTAGTGGTTAAGGTATAGACTTGGGTCACTGTGATGTTGAATAGTTTGTCTTGGAAATGAACCAAGACTATTCTGTCAAAATAGCCCTCTATTTTTCACATTTGTAAGCAAAATATTTCTTTTCTCTTGTTGAGTAAATAAGCACCAAGTTTACAAGTTTACTTCCTAAAAACATTTTCAACTTCCTAGTAATTGGATATTATTTTGCATTCTATATGATAAAAATAATTATGTACAGAAATTATTTTAGATTATTATGCATATGGCCACAGAGTTAAGGTAATGTATAAACTTTCTTTGACATTTTTGTTTTTAGCATGTATATTTCTTCACAAGGGAGTTTTCTTCTTATGAGAAATATCCTTCTGTTGCAATTCCATGTTAATTTTATGGAACGTAAAACCTGTATTTCATGTGTCTCAGGAGAGATTCTAGGTAAATAATGAAAATCAAAACAAAACCTTGGTAAAATGACCAAATAAAAACTTACAAGTGCTTACAAGTCACATACTTACTCTACATGCATTTTTTATTAGAATGTAATAAGTGGCTTTTAATAGGTGAGTTTTATGACAATCAACTACTAACCAACATTTGGCCTATTGGGGCAAATATTATATACTACTTGAGCCCCTCAAACATAGGGCTGCATGTTTGAGGTCACATAAGAACTCAATATTTCCTGGATATGTACAAATCAAAACTATCCAATACTAATATTGATCTACCTTGAGCTTTAAACTTAAAGGGATTAAGAAAGTTAAAGAGATTGAATAGGCATGAAGAAAAGGTCATGTGGTATACCGCATTCTGAGGCCAAATTTTCTGAGTTGGAATGCTGGCACAACCACGTTTTCTGTTTTTGTTTTTCCAAAACTAACTTCTTTGTGCCTCAGTTTAGTTTTCTCACCTGAAAAATGGGCACCGTAGTAGTACACAATGGGCTATTATGAGGATTAATTAATTACCACTTGGAAAGCATTTAGAACAGTACATAGCACATAATAAAGACTAGGTAAGCATTCCTTTAAAAGTAAGATTTGTACTATAAGATGCCAACTATATGACAGTCTGGAAAAGGCAAAACTATGTAGACAATAAAAAGGTCAGTGGTTACCACAATGGACAGGAAGGACAAATAGGCAGAGCACAGAGGATTTTCAAGGCAGTAAACTATTCTATATGATGTTATATGGATAAATATGTGTCATTATGTGTTAGTCCACATCCATAGAATATATAGCACCAAGAGTGAACCTTAATATAAAATATGGGTGATTATGTTGTGTCAATGCAATCATTCTTGATAAAAAATGTACTTTTGTGGTGAATGATGTTAATAATGGTGGAAGCTATGCATGTAGAGAAGCAGTGAGTGTATGGTAAATCTCTATACTTTCCTCTCACTTTAATTGCAAATCTTAACTTTATTTGAAAAACTTGTCTTTAAAAAAAGTTAAGTAACCATAAATGATGGTCTTAACACCTGTGGGAAAAACAAACAGGAACAACTGACAAGATAAACCTCAAGAAATGGCATAGGAGTGAAACAAATGTGCACATAGACGAGAAACACATTTTCTTAAACTGTGCAATTTCTTTTTTTCTGTAACAGATTTATCTTCCTCATAAGCCTCTACCCTGTTAGATGGAGGTGAGACAAGAAGGTAGTGGAGACAATAAAAACTTTCCCATTAATTTTATCTCCAACTTTTCTTAAATTGCTTTATTCAGAAGATATTTTTGGATGAATAGGTAAACATGTATGTTTTCTCTTCTATCTTCCGTTGCTGCCATATTGAGAGCAAGGATGTCATGTGTTACCATGACAGTGACCAAAGAAAAACCAAAGATGCTATGCAGTGTTCTCAGGCTACAGACTTTCTTCCCCTCTTGGGTCTATTCAGGAGCCCCAGTCATTTCTGCATCCTTGGTGACGTGCCAGTTCCTGTTGGCCTTTTAGTATAGGATAGTAACCACTGGTGCTAAAGGCTGACCATGCCTCTTCCTGATCCCTGATTACTGCCCCTGCCCAACCCTCAATAGGGTTCTATACAGTTACACTTCAGTCTCCTAAAGACCATGTGCAGGTTCACCATGTGAGAAGCTTCAACTCTCACCCCAACTCCTCCTTCTGCCAGAGTTACCCTAGTTGTCAAAGCTACATTGCATATGGCACTGAGAAGAATGCTTAGGAAATGGAATCATTCGTTCTGGTGTTCTATCATTTTCTTACATCTTTCCAAGTAGTTTTTCAGCACTCTGCCCTTGTTCAAAACTAGGAGTAATGAGGACTTCATCACATGATTTTCTTTTTTTTTTTTTTTTTTT
>NW_011495032.1:21125250-21153859 GCF_000754665.1 Bison bison bison | reverse complement strand
TTTTATACAGTAGGTCCTTGTTGGTTATCTATTTTTTTATTTATTTATTTTTTTGGTTATCTATTTTATTTTATTTTTTTTTTCTCTAATTTTATTTTATTTTTAAACTTACCCAACCTTCCTTTGTTCTTCCCACATTCCTCTAAGGATGGAAGGGACAGAAGTTTTTCCTTCCCTTGTGGTAGGGACTTCCTCGTGCTGTATCTTTAGGTCTAGCTACAGCTGGTTTATAATAACTTTGATGCTTGACTGGCCAGGCCAGCTCTTAGTCTACTAGTAGCAGAATACAATTAGACACTAGGGATTATCAGGTTCAAAAAATACATTGGTTTACTATTTTAAAAGAAAAAATCATAAATGGATATTATTTTTTTCTAAAAGTAGAGGAAAAATGCCTCAAAAAGTTGGCAGAAGACTATTATTTTTTCATCATAATTCTTTACATCTGTGTAGTTTTTCAGAAGCTTTCAGAGAATTTTCACATACTATATTTCACTTTAACCTGATAGCAATGTGATGACACAGGCAAAGTAAGGATTCATAATCTCATTTTTATCAAAAATAAACCAAGGCTCAAGGAAGAACAAAGGGCAAATAAGTATAGGAGGTGGCTCTAAAACCAAGGGGTTCTGAATCATAGTTTAGTGCCCTTCAGTATTCCATTACTCACACTACATTCAAAAGTTCTTCCCTGCCACCCTCTACCCTGTAGGACAGCAAATTCCATGTGCATAAGAAGAAACTCTTATTGTGCAGAAGCTTTTCATTTTAATTAGGTCCCATTTGTTTATTTTTTCTTTTATTTCCAATATTCTGGGAGATGGGTCGTGGAGGATCCTGCTGTGATTTATGTCAGAAAGTGTTTTGCCTATGTTCTCCTCTAGGAGCTTTATAGTTTCTTGACTTACATTTAGATCTTTAACCCATTTTGAGTTTATTTTTGTGTATGGTGTTAGAAAGTGTTCTAGTTTCATCCTTTTACAAGTGGTTGACCAGTTTTCCCAGCACCACTTGTTAAAGAGATTGTCTTTTCTCCATTGTATATTCTTGCCTCCTTTGTCAAAGATAAGGTGTCCATAGGTGTGTGGCTTTATCTCTGGGCTTTCTATTTTGTTCCATTGATGTATATTTCTGTCTTTGTGCCAGTACGATACTCTCTTGATGACTGTGGCTTTGTAGTAGAGCCTGAAGTCAGGCAGGTTGAGTCCTCCAGTTCCATTCTTCTTTCTCAAGATTACTTTGGCTATTCGAAGTTTTTTGTATTTCCATACAAATTGTGAAATTATTTGTTCTAGCTCTGTGAAAAATACCATTGGTAGCTTGATAGGGATTGCACTGAATCTATAGATTGCTTTGGGTAGTATACTCATTTTCACTATATTGATTCTTCCAATCCATGAACATGGTATGTTTCTCCATCTATTAGTGTCCTCTTTGATTTCTTTCACCAGTGTTCTATAGTTTTCTATATATAGGTCTTTAGTTTCTTTAGGTAAATATATTCCTAAGTATTTTATCCTTTGTTGCAATGCTGAATGGAATTGTTTCCTTAATTTCTCTGTTTTCTCATTGTTAGTATATAGGAATGCAAGGGATTTCTGTGTGTTGATTTTATATCCTGCATCTTTACTATATTCATTGATTAGCTCTAGTAATTTTCTGGTAGAGTCTTTAGGGTTTTCTATGTAGAGGATCATGTCTTATGCAAACAGTGAGAGTTTTGCTTATTCTTTTCCAATTTGGACTCCTTTTATTTCTTTTTCTGCTCTGATTGCTGTGACCAAAACTTCCAAAACTATGTTGAATAGTAGTGGTGAGGGTAGGCACCCTTGTCTTGTTCCTGACTTTAGGGGAAATGCTTTCAATTTTTCACCATTGAGGATAATGTTTGCTGTGGGTTTGTCATATATAGCTTGTATTATGTTGAGGTATAGCCTTCAGAATGGGAGAAAATAATAGCAAATGAAGCAACTGACAAACAACTAATCTCAAAAATACACAAGCAACTCCTGCAGCTCAATTCCAGAAAAATAAATGACCTAATCAAAAAATGGGCCAAAGAACTAAACAGACATTTCTCCAAAGAAGACATACAGATGGCTAACAAACACATGAAAAGATGCTCAACATCACTCATTATCAGAGAAATGCAAATCAAAACCACAATGAGGTACCATTTCACGCCAGTCAGAATTGCTGCTATCCAAGAGTCTACAAGCAATAAATGCTGGAGAGGGTATGGAGAAAAGGGAACTCTCTTATACTGTTGGTGGGAATGCAAACTAGTACAGCCACTATGGAGAGTAGTGTGGAGATTCCTTAACAAACTGGAAATAGAACTGCCTTCAGTTCAGTTCAGTCGGTCAGTCGTGTCCGACTCTTTGCGACCCCATGAATTGCAGCACGCCAGGCCTCCCTGTCCATCACCAACTCCTGGAGTTCACTCAAACTCATGTCCATTGTGTTGGTGATGCCATCCAGCCATCTCATCCTCTGTCATCCCCCTTTTCTCCTGCCCCCAATCCCTTCCAGCATCAGAGTCTTTTCCAACGAGTCAACTCTTCACATGAGGTGGCCAAAGTACTGGAGTTTCAGCTTTAGCATCATTCCTTCCAAAGAATACCCAGGACTGATTTCCTTTAGAATGGACTGGTTGGATCTCCTTGCAGTCCAAGGGACTCTCAAGAGTCTTCTCCAACACCACAATTCAAATGCACCAATTCTTTGGCGCTCAGCCTTCTTCATAGTCCAACTCTCACATCCATACATGACCACTGAAAAAACCATAGCCTTGACTAGACGAACCTTTGTTGGCAAAGTAATGTCTCTGCTTTTGAATATGCTATCTAGGTTGGTCATAACTTTCCTTCCAAGGAGTGTCTTTTAATTTCATGGCTGCAGTCACCATCTGCAGTAATTTTGGAGCCCAGAAAAATAAAGTCTGACACTGTTTCCACTGTTTCCCCATCTATTTCCCATGAAGTGATGGGACCAGATGTCATGATCTTCATTTTCTTAATGTTGAGCCTTAAGTCAACTTTTTCACTCTCCTCTTTCACTTTCATCAAGAGGCTTTTGAGTTCCTCTTCACTTTCTGCCATAAGGGTGGTGTCATCTGCATATCTGAGGTGATTGGAATTTCTCCCGGCAATCTTGATTCCAGTTTGTGCTTCCAGCCCAGCGTTTCTCATGATGTACTCTGCATATAAGTTAAATAAGCAGGGTGACAATATACAGTCTTGACATATTCTTTTTCCTACTTGGAACAAGTCTGTTGTTCCATGTCCAGTTCTAACTATTGCTTCCTGACCTGCATATAGGTTTCTCAAGAGAACTGCCTTATGACCCAGTAATCCCACTGCTGGGCATACACACTGAGGAAACCAGAATTGAAAGAGACACATGTACCCCACTGTTCATCACAGAACTGTTTATAATAGCCAGGACATGGAAGCAACCTAGATGTCATCAGCAGATGAATGGATAAGAAAGCTGTGGTACATATACACAATGGAATATTACTCAGCCATTAAAAAGAATACATTTGAATCAGTTCTAATGAGGTGGATGAAACTGGAGCCTATTATACAGAGTGAAGTAAGCCAGAAAGCAAAACACCAATACAGTATCCTAACACATATATGTGGAATTTAGAAAGATGGTAACGATAATCCTGTATGCAAGACAGCAAAAGAGACACTGATGTATAGAACAGTCTTTTGGACTCTGTGGGAGAAGGAGAGGGTGGGATGATTTGGGAGAATGGCATTGAAACAGGTATAATATCATATATGAAACAAATTGCCAGTCCTGGTTCAATGCTTGATACAGGATGCTTGGGGCTGGTGCACTGGGATGACCCAGAGGGATGGTATGGGGAGGGAGGTGGGAGGGGGGTTCAGGATGGGGAACACATGTACACCTGTGGCAGATTCATGTTGATGTATGGCAAAACCAATACAATATTGTAAAGTAATTAGCTTCTATTAAAATAAATAAATTTATATTTTAAAAATAGAGGAAACTCTTAAATGGTCTCTTTAACACTTTGTCATTGACAATCTAAGAATATTCCACTTTCCACTGGTAGTTTCTAAAGGAAAATAATCATTAAGGCAACAATTCATAAATGTCCACACTTTGTATGTCAGGTCAGTACTCTATAAGCAGAAGCCTCCACACCAACTAGAGAGGAGAGGAGTTCTGTTTTTCCTCAACTCCATGCTCATCTACAAGTGGGATGTATGGCTTCATCCTGGCCTGACTTGTCTGAAGATACCACCTATGACCTTTCAGAGCAGCAGCATAACCAGCAGTGCTCTGGGTGTTTCTATTGAAATTCTCACAGCCTTTTTCATTTCCAAGGTCACATACTAAGCATCTGGAAGAGTCAGAAATAAAAATTAATTCATTTTAATTCATGTATATCAGCACTAAAATGGACTTGCAACCAGTAGGTATAAACTCTCTGTGACTTATAAGTGGTCTATTTTCCTTCTGCCCAGTAATAAGAAATAATTATTTTAATGTCATTGGGGACTGGATCAAAGAAGGGAATTAATAAAACCTATGATGAAAAATATTACTTCTACAATATCACTGCAAGTGTTAAACATAATAATTATAACTGTTGGCTGTTTTCTTATTGGTGATGTTGATGTCAAATTAGCCTCAGATGTGTTACATTTGCATATATAAAATATTTAGTGCTAATTGAGAGTTTAGCCTGATGTATTAGTCAATATTGAAAGACTTCTATTAAATTTAATGCAATTTTTACACATTGCTAGATTACATTTTTTTTGCAGTTTGCTAGTTTTTGTTCAGTATCACTTTTTGCTCTGAAAATCTGGAGGCAACCCTTTGAGATTTACACATTTAAAAAAAAAATCACAGTGATATTTGCTTTATATATGCTACTTAACAGAGCTGTTTATTTTGACCTTAGTTTTTTCTATTTTAGCTGTAAACAATGCTGATGTTTTAAAGCAAAATAATTAACATATTGCAGATATATAAATTACAAAATAAATAATCTTTGTAAAAGTACAATGGAGTATTCATAAGCACTAGAGTCTATTCAAAAATGTCAAACATTCCATGCTTTTCCATGTGCTGACACTCACCTCTAGATTTGGTCAAAACTGCCAGGAGTGAGCTCTGTAGTTCAAAGATGAAGTACAGAGCAGCTCAGCTAAGCACCTGAGAAAATCTGAGCATCAGGAAATCTTAAATCTGCCTGATCCAAGATTTAGCCCTTTTTCCCCCACAAATGGAACTGCATTCTCTTCCTAATAATTACTATTGTTTTGGTATTATATTTTCTCCTATACAATTCATTTTCACAAAGAAACTTACTACTGTTTGGTATAATGTACTATTTTCACAGGGGCTTCCCTGGTGGCTCAGACGGTAAAGTAATTGCCTGCAATGCGGGAGACTCAGGTTTGATCCTTGAGTCAGGAACATCCTCTGGAGAAGGGAACGACTCGCTCCAGTCATTCTTGTCTGGAAAATTCCGTGGACAGAGTAGCCTGGTGGGACATAATCCGTGGGGTTGCAAAGAGTTGGGCACGACTGAGCAACTAACACTTTCACTATTCTTACAACCTGAAATACCTAGTTAAAGCTTCAAGAAAAATGACAAAATTTTATGTGAATTACAAAGAGAAAATGGGTTGCTGGATATTGAAAGCATATACATACAAAAATACACTTCAGATGTATTTCAATTATTCAGATAGTAGATGTTAGGGAAATGTGTCTGTCTAGGGAAATAGAAATTACAAAATTTCAGGCAAGGTTTAGGAAAGCTAACTAGAATATTTATCTACAATAGGCCACTTAGGTGAAAGTATGTGAGTTCATTTAAGAAGTGAATAATACCCTGTGTATGTATGTATATATATGTATACATACACACATATATTTATTTATTTATAATCGCTAGAAGGAAAAGACAAGGGAAAAAATCATACTAGTAACATTTTCCAATTAAACCTCACTTGTACATAATGTATCCATTCATTCAAATTAGCCATAATTTGTTCAGTACATATGTTGGTTATAATACAGAGCAAATAGCAGTGCCATAAATCGCTATTTCATTTAATATTAAAACACCTATTCTACCACTGTAGTCATTGTATTAGCAGCAAAATATAATTTAATTTTTTTAAAAAAGCATTTCCAGTTTAACTTTATAATCATCAGTTGTCATATTACATAGAGATTCTGATGTAGTTATTTGTGTAATTTTAATACACATATTCCAGTGGTTTATAAATCTATGAAGTAGACTATGACTGTGTACATTTTTGTTGCAAAAGAAATTTTTGTTTTGTTAATTATTATATTTCTTCCTCCTTCTGAAGGCTATGCAAGTACAGAAAACCACTTTGTAAACTTATTTAAAATATTTCGTGTTGTATATTCCTTAAAATACAAATGATTCAAGTTTCAGATTTGTAATGCCAAAATAATGGTATTATTCTAACAAAACATTGATATTTCAATGCATTAAAAACATGCACTAGAATATTAAAAAAAAAACTAGTATTGTTAATTCTAGGTATTGAAAATCTAAAAAATATTAGTCAACTGACTGGTCACCATCATTGTTAGCATTTTTAACAGCCAGACTACATCTCAATTATCAAACTCATTACTTCCATCTAACTGGTAGGTGGGTTCATTTTTTCCTTTTTCTAAACCATACTCAATTGTCAACACTTAAAAATTGTTATATTTCACATTGAAAAGTCCGTATTTTTCTATAAAATCCAAACTTGTGGTTTCTCTCAAAAATTGCATTCCCACTTGGCAACAGAAAGCTGTCACCGGTACCCAGCTGAGAAGGAGCTCATGTTCCCCATGTGGTTACAGCTTGCACTCAACAAGTTTGGCTCATTTAGATTAATTTCTTGGGCCTATGAGTGCACTAAAGCTTTCTGACCCTGAACTATAGGTGCGCTGGATACATAGATGCTGAGAGCATAAGGGAGGCTGGGTTAAGCATATGGACACTATTGCACCCCTGTTAATCTGAGTGGCCATATTTACAGTGTTCTGGGAAAAAAGGTCTAGAAAAATCCATCGCCAAAAAGTAGATATTAGTCTATATCATATTATGTTATAGCCCTGTTATTTTGTACTCCTCTCCTTTTCCCTATATTTAATGCAATGGAAAAAGTTAAGCCTCTCTTCTCTGCTTTGGAACAATCAAAACAGGTATCTAGAAACCCAGCACTCATTTCAATCCAGAAATCATTTTGCTATTGCTGTTAATTTTGAAAGGTCACATTTCTATTCTACTTTTCTTTCCAGAAGATAAATTCCACATAGGTTGTTCCCAAAAGTTTCAAAGAGAGCACCATTTGCAAAATATAAATGCCTAAAAAATTTTTTTAAAGAATTAGAGTCAAAATAGTTTACCATATGTCTGAGTCCATTTGAGCTGCTATAACAAAAATATAAACTGAGTGAATTTATAAACAATAAGCATTTATTTCTCACAATTCTGGTGGCTATAAAGTTCAAGATCATGGTACAGGGGGATATCAGGTACGGACCTACTTCCCAGTTGATAGACCTCACATTTTCCCAGTGTCCTCACATAATAGAAGGGACAGCTAGCTCTCTGGGGTTTCTACTATATAGGCACTAACCCTAATCATGAGGGCTCTGGCCTCATGATCAAATCACCTTTCAAAGGCCTTACTTCCCAATACAGGGGACTTCTAAGTGGCGCTAGTGGTAAAGAACCCAGCTGCCAATGCAGGAGACATAAGAGACACGGATTTGACCCCTGGGTCAGGAAGATCCTCTGGAGGAGGGCATGGAAACCTGCTCCAGTATTCTTGCCTGGAGAATCCCATGGACAGAGGAGCCTGGCTGGCTACAGTCCATAGGGTCACAAAGAGTCAAACATGGCTGAAGCAACTTAGCGCACACTCACCTCTTAAACAATCACCTTCAGGGTTAGGACTTCAGCATATGGATCTTGAATACATAGAGATATTCAGACCATGGTACCATATTTTCTTTATTTTACTATCCTGATCTCTATAACATACATAAACTAGTGTCATTTTATAAGCTATCTCCAGAAATAATATGGACGATACAGTCCATGGAATTCTCCAGGCCAGGATAGTGGAGTGGGTAGCCTTTCCCTTCTCAAGGGGATCTTCACAACTAAGGAATCAAACCCAGGTCTCCTGCATTGCTTGAGGATTCTTTACCAGCTGAGCTACAAGGGAAGCCCTATTTTATAAGCTATCTCTGGAAATAATATTCAAAATTAGATAATCAGTTTGTTGCAAAGAAGTAAGTGTAATCAGTTCCCTACCCACTCTCACCCCTATAACCACCATTTACCTAGTTCATCTCCCAGTTCAGGAAGCACAATGCATGGGGTAAGGGAGAGATTCATTGTAAGAATGAGTTAGAAACAACCTCTCAGCACCCCAAGGGCACAGGATGGGCAAGCCCAGGTAGCAGAGGACTTGGTGGGGAAGGCACTAAAAAATAAGGCCTGCTTTTGCCAGGTCCTCTCTCAGGGACCCAAAGCAACTGCTGAGCATTTCTGGCTATTAACCCTAAAGATCAAGTTAGGTAGAGACAGATTGAAGTACTGAAATCCACACCAGAATCTGGTATTCCACTACCAAGATTTAAAAGCCAAGCCATAAGTGGTGAACTAACATCATTTTTTGCTCCTTGAGACTATGAGGTGACTATTAGTCTAATAGCAGCACCCTGCCACACTTAGGGTATTTCATCAAGTTCCACATATTGATATTTAGCTACTTTTCTAACTGATAAAATATAATCATTGGTAAGAAAATATATAGCTATTAGGGTAATTTTAAAAGATGAACAACAGATTTAAGGAAAAATAGTTTTTCGTGAGAATAAATTAGAAACACACCAATTATCCCAAATAAAATGTAAACAAAAGCAAAACTTAACAGAAATTTTATTGAAGATAAATTTTTAGAACTTTAGAAATCATATTTAATCTCCTCCATACTTGGAATGATTCTTTATCTTTTTGATGTGATTGACCCCAAAGTTTTTAAACATAATTGATCAATCTCCCTTATCATTTGCATCTGTTTCTTATGCTCTATCAGAAAGTTGAAAATCAATTAAAATTAAAAAATAATCACACATAAAAGTTACATTGTGTTTGACTAAATTCTATGTTCCAAGCAGCAACTAATGGGCAATAATGATTACTCATTTTGTTTGAGATTCAGTGAAAAAATAAAGGAATCATGTGCTTAAAGATATATCAGAACTATCTTAATTCCCTTATTTTAAAATAATAATGTCTTAAAACTAAGAAGTGGAATTTTTTAAAATATCGATTTAAATGGATACCTTCAAAAGTTTGTACATTAAAGATTTATTTAACTTAAATTCACAACTTGTATAACCCTAAAAATTTATCTTGTTTTTGGCTCTCTCAAAGAAAACAAGCAATGCAAACACCAAACTTTTTAAATTCCTTTGACAGTTTTACACTGAATCCAGAAATAATACAGAAGCAAAAAGAAGCTCAATTAAAAGCATTCTAATAAGAACACCATAGTGAATTTAGAGAATTTACTTTCGTTTCAACCAAATTCACTGCTAAACAAATGCACAGAAAATTTTCAAATTTAGAATTTTTTGCAGGTGGAATTCTACATCCGCAATTACTTGGTTTTAGCAAATCTATATTTGAAATGAGGTTTTAGAAAATCTATATTCGAAATGAGCTGTTCTAATTAGAAAAATCATACTCAGGACAGGTGCCCCTCATTTCACCAACTGAACACCCTTGTAGCTGCTTAGCAGTAAGAACGAACCTGTAATTGAAATTCTTCCATTGAAATGCTAAAAATGCTCCTGATTCTAAGCATAACATGCAAAACAAAGATCATTAGTCCATAAACAGGAATCTGAGCATCTAAGAATCAGTCTTATTGCTACAGATGAAGAAACGGAAACAGGCTGTCTCGGGTCCAAAATGGCGTCAGTGTGGATCATGAATAAATAAAGCATGAATGGAAGTAAAAATCAAGGAGATGGCAGAGCAAGAATTCAAGTGCCCTGACTCCAAGTAAAGTGCTTCTTTCTAAACAAATTTCTCTTATAATGCTATTACAAGGGGAGAAGAATATTAGGGGGTGGGGAAACAGAGAGACATCTGAATAAATTGATATTTTACACGAGCTTATTTTAGTGTGAGTTCCTGACTGATTTAAACCCGAGATTAACTTTTCTCTAGATGGATGCTATTATGCCGAACTTTTCAATCCAAAGACAATATTTAAAGTTACAGTTTAAAGAAACAAACAAGTTCTTACAAACAAAAAGCAGTAATAACCTCAACCAAAGCAAATTTTAGTCTTAAGAATTACAAACCTATGTATAACTAATGTGCCTTCCCCAAGTAATTGCCTGCATATGTAAACATGCACATCTAAACCCAAACACCTGTGCAGCTGTAAAATAAGACTGGGTTTGTTTTTGTTGTTGTTTGTTTGTATGTTTTCCAGTTTCCTTGTTTTGTGCATCATATCTCATGGACGCAGCATATTTATGGGCAGAATCAGATCAATGGCCAGGTGAGTCACTACTCTAAAACTAACAGATGGACCAGTGCTATTTCTAGTATAGCTGGGGAAAACAGTTGAAGCTATTTTCTAGATATCATCTCTCTGTTTAAAGTTGTTCCCTAAGTTAGTGTCTGTTTTTGATTAGAGCAGGGTTTTTTTTTTTCCTTTTTTCTGTCTATATCTCTCTTACCCTTTTAAAATAATTTCCGAGATGAAAGGCATATAATTTCTGTGCTACAGAAAGAAATACCTAGTATTAGTATTGCTCCTTGTAGTTCTAGTAGGTCAACATTTATTGCCTGAAGGTCATAATTCTGTTAAGCTATTGTTTCAAGACCCTAAGGTGTTGTAGCAATTAACCAATAGATCACTGTCATTATCTGTAAGGAGAGGCACTTCCTAAGGAAAAAAAAATAAAATTTTTAAAACACATCAGATGTTTTATATATTTTTTAAGATTTTTTAATGTGGATTTTTAAAGTCTTTATTGAACTTGTTACAATATTGCTTCTGTTTTATGTTTTTTGGTGTTTTGGCCAGGAGGCATGTGGGATCTTAGCTCCCCAATCAGAGATCAAACCTGCACCCCCTAATAGGAAGGTGAAATCTTAACCAATGGACTACCAGAGAAGTCTCAGATGTATTATATCTGAGTTCAAGTTGTACCTTGAACCTAACATTTTTTTTTTAAAGGAAAGTTATTTAAATTGACGTGTTACAAGCAAGCACAAAAATATCTACCACCTAACATAGTAAAATAAAGGAACCTTGAATGACTCACTGTGCCCAACACCTGGATCCTCCGACATTGCTTGCACTCTCTTCCCTTCCCTTTCTCCCTCTTTATCTCCTTCTCCCATCTCTCTGTCATTTTGTCCATACAAAGTTAACATTACCCCTGACAAGGAAGTGATTAGGTAGGGGGAAAAAATCAGATGGCTTTCTGAAACATGAAAACAACCTATTGGTTACTTGTATTCAGTCAAAGGTGTGTCAATTCTAGGCTGCATAAACCACAACGGCCTGAAAAAAACTAATCTTATTCGGGATCAACTGCAGAGTCAGTTCAACCAAAATGCTCTAAATATTTCAGTCCAATTATATCACGCTGCCTCTCCTGGAATTTCACTTTACGATTATATGTATTATACTACCAAGATTTCTATTTACATTATATAGAATGTGTCACAGAAAAATACAAAAGCAGTTCTTTCCAGATTCATGTCTATATTGTAGAGACTTTCATAAGGACCATCTATTGTTCAAATATTAGAACTAAACTAATTCTATTTCCTATTCCTACCTTTGGCAGACAGTACTCCTTACCTACCTAATGGCAATTTCCCCCACTTCCTTATTAAATGTACCCCAATTTTGTTAGGTATCAATAACCTTATCGTTCGTGGTTGGTAGTAGAATGGCGATTAGTTTCATCCATCAGGGTAATTCCATTATTCTGTCCATGGTCAACACAGGCGTGGCTGCAGACCCAGCCACAGACCTGTGAGTCTGATTTAAGATTACAGGAAAAGTTTTCTTCTTCCTTACATAGGGAAACATCACAGAAACTCACCCTCTCTTACTTTGGGCAACGTTTAGTGTGACACGAGAAGAAAGTCACTGAATTAAACCAGTCACAGAAGTTCCATCCAATTTATTTCTTATAAGATAATAAAATGCCCTTTATGTTTTAACCATATTTAAAAATGAGTTTGTTACTTGCAGCCAAAATCATCCTAGCTAATATGCTGCCCTTTAAAACAAGAAAAAAATAAGAATTTGTAGATTCTTTCCTGCCTTACATAGGAATTGGCAGCATATAAACAATTTAATAAGGGGTGTTGGGTGAATATGAGAATATATGTTAGTGCTTTCACAAACAAAGAATACAGCACTTCAAAATCTAGCCACATGTTATTTGACCTATTTGAAGTGTATCTTCAAAAGTCTTGAAATAAAGCTTTATTTAGTCCATAATCTTTTTCAAGCAACCAGACTTTTTTATATGTAAATTTCAGGATTCTTATTCCACCAAATATTGTCTGCAAAATAACCCAAAATGGTTGAAAGAAATCTTTATATTTTTCTGATCAGTTGATTTTGTAGTGAGAATGCTTTTGGCAATCAAACCGAACTACATCTCAAATTTAAAGTGCAGGAAAGTTTGAACCTCTCTAAGTAGGCTCACTATTTTCTCACCCTTTGGAATATAACACACAGGTGTGCTTTGAAGTTTATAAACCATATCTCAGTACTTTTAAAATAACCTCCGGAAAATTTGAAAAGGAGAGAGTGTGAATCAGCCCCATGCTCAGGAAGGTGGGCCATGTTCATCATATTTACTATTATGACATATTAGATTATTTTCGTTCAGTGCTCGAAAGGCACACACTTTCCAAAAGGGAAATAAAGTTCTTTATATTTGGTTCACATAATCCAGACCTGCAGTGTCAGTGCCTGAAACAAATTACTGTTTATATTAGAAACTTAGTTTAATAAATTAGGTCTGGTCTATGAACTGTCAAAGTCCTTATAGTCTGCAATTCATATATAACAGATGCCTTTTCCATGACTCTTAACTAGAAGTGGCCAACGTGATTGCTTCCTCCTTGCCATTACTACATTCTGTAGGTTTAGTTATCTACTGCCCACAGAGAATTAAAAACAATTTGAGAGGGCATCTGGAATAAAGCACTCCAAGAGAAAAAAAAAATCTTTCCATATACAATAACTTTCTGTTTAGGTCAGAGAATTATTCAATAATTGGCACTTGTTTAAATAGACCATTCAGAATCAGTTTGGTTTTCCAATCTCAGATTGAGTTACAGGATTTTTTTTTTTCTTTTTCAAAACTCACTTTTGCAAGTCCTAATTTCCAGCATATTTGTGGCACCACTGTGATTAACAGACTAGCTAATTTTTGTATAAGATACAAACACATTTTTCAAAAGTGTTGTAAATAATTCACTAATTTTTCCAGAGACTGTTTATAAATTATGAATTTTAGCTGACTTGCCCTAGTTTAGAAAATATACCGGTAAAACAGGGGAGCTAAAAGCAGGAATTTTAGTATATGAATTTATACAATTTAAATTTCATGAGAAACCTGGGTTCTTCCATCTTTCATGTTTCTTCCCTCACAAACATCCCTTTAAGAGTTGGATCAGGAAATCTGTGCCACTTCCAGTATCTCCGCCTCTTGTACTGGTTGAGTCAATACAGGAACAGTTGTTGCATAAAAACTTAATAATGATGCACATCTACAAAGATTAAATAATAAGGCCATGCAAACTTACATCAACTCACATCAACACAGAAATTCAGACATATGGACACTTCTAACTGCTAGGCTTTTTTTAAGCTCTACTTTGAAATGTTATGTTATAATGTGTTTCTTTTTGAGTTGTTTGGTCAGCAAACTCTCAATTCTGGAATATCTATGCAAAAGATTACTTGCGAATAGTGTATTTGCTCAGATCTTGAGAACTAGACAGAGAAGTTACTCAGTGACATTTTAACACTTAGGTCCAATAATACATTGATATCTCAATAAAAGAAAAGCTATTCTTGGTATGAAATGAGATGATTTCCCTACAACACCACCTACACCAAAATGTCTGTCAAGTGAAGTTTTTAAATCTTATAAGGTTAAAGAATTTATAGTAGCTATCTGCAAATTGGTTTTAATATAAAGATATTAGCCCATTAGTATAAAGAAAAACAGGTAAACAATCATCAATGTCTTCTTTACCAGTGATTTGTGAACATGTAATCCTATTTTAAATTTCACTCTTGTTCTTCGATCTTTCAAGTGATTATAGTTTTCCTGGAGTGAAAATAACTTAAACTTACTAGACTTTTTAATATCTTTACAGCCAAACTGCTACAATTCTCACTTTGCTAATCTGTAATTCTCACAGAAGAACTGGCAGCGTTACCCGGCCTTTAGCAAGGACCCTGAAGTGAAATCACTTAAAACTTCCTCTATTTTAATTTCAAATGATATACTCTGTATATAAACCACACAAATATGCTCCATCAAATACATAGACGTGTACCTGCAATGTTAACATTTCTTCCGGATGCCATCAGGCTGTAGACAGTCATGTATCATGGAAGTACTGGTTTCTTGTAGAACAGGTAAAGAGCTTGGATTTCAATAGCTCTTTACCCTCATCTTATCTCTCTGAAGGCCCTGGCATTTTGGATAATTTGACTGAGATGCCACAGCTGGGTAGGGGCAGAGTTAGTCTTTGAGTCTGCATCCACTTACCTTAGCCGTTTTTCAATCCTGGTTGCCCGTGAGATAACCTGGGAAGATTTGACAAAATAAAATCTTAGCTCTTCTATAAATTCGTAGTCAATCTGGGGCAGGCCTGAGGCTTGGGTATTTTGTTACTTCCCCTTGGTGATTCTTACAGGGTTTAGAGTTGGAACTCCTGGACCCCTGCACTTTGTATCACAATTTTCTGTTTCAAAAAATCAGAATTATATTTCCAGATTTATCATCATCTTTTCACAGTCTCTTCTCTAAAAGCAGTTGACAAATGTATTTGAATATTCAGAGAATGAAACTGAAATCTGATAAGTAAAAAACTTCATTTCATAAAACCCAACTGTACAAGACCCTTGAGGAACTAGATTATGACTGCTGCACTCCAGTTTGAATAGACACAAACTAAGCACAAGCAAATATTTATAGGTGCTTTTAAAAAATAAGATCAAGAGAGAGAAAACATCTAAATAGAGAATAAACAAATATTTAGTAAAACTCAGTATCTATTTTGTCCTCGAAATCTGTTCTGTGCTTAGTCACTCAGTCGTGTCCGACTCTTTGTGACCTCATGGACTATAGCCCACCAGGCTTCTCTGTCCATGGGGATTCTCCAGGGAAGAATACCGCAGTGGTTTGCCATGCCCTCCTCCAGGGGATCTTCCCGCCCAGGGATCAAAGCCAGGTCACCACATTGCAGATAGATTCTTTACTGTCTGAGCCACCAGGGAAGCCTCTAGGGATATAATTTAAAATACTTCAATATAATAATGATATTAAAAATATTTTCCAAACTAATAGTGAATTCACAAAATAGAAACCAAAATGTTTCACCTATATTAGCCATAATAACAAGATACAATTTTTTTTGCCTAAAAAAATTGCACCTCTCTCCACAGTCATGACTATATATATTTTTAAATTATTTAAAATATCCCATGTCAGTGAGCATTTTAGGAAATGGCGCTGTCATACTCTGCTGATGATAATGTAAATTGATACAACATTTGCTCTTTGCAGACTGATGGTTAAATTTATGTGTCAACTTGACTGGGTCATGGGATACCAGATAGCTGCTGCTTCTGCTGCTTCTGCTGCTGTTTAGTCACTAAGTCACGTCTGATTCTTTTGTGACCCCATGGACTGTAGCCTGCCAGGCTCCTCTGTCCTTGGGATTTCCCAGGCAAGAATACTGGAGTGAGTTGCCATTTCCTTCTCCACAGTATCTTCCCAACCCAGGGATTGAACCTTCACCTCCTGCTTGACAGGAGGATAATTTACCTTTGAGCCACCTGAGAAGCCCCAGCCAGATATCTAGTTAAACATTAATTCTGGGTATGTCTGTGAGAGTGTTTCTGGACGAGAATATTATTTGAATTGGCAAACTGAATTAAGCAGATGATCCTGCCCAATGTGGGTGGGCATCATTCAATCTACTAAGGAACTGAATAGAACAAAAAGGCAGAGGAAGGTTGAATTCTCACTGTTTCATTCTCTTTCACTCTCTCCCTGACTTTTTGAGCTGGAACATCTATCTTTTCCTGCTCTTGGGGATCCTGGTTTACAGGCCTTCTGACTGCCTAAACTTTCCAACCTTGAAGCTACACCACCAGCTTTTCTGGGTCTCCAAATTGCAGATGGCAGATCATGAGACTTCTTAGCCTCTATAACTGCATGAGCCATATGTTATGAAGTCTCTCATATATATGGTATACACATATATCTATCCCATATTTTGTCTTGAGATCAGTGTTAGTTTATCCCTATTTACTAAGCATTTACAATGCTATCTATATTGCTCCCTGAAGAGCAAAGCCTAGAAGACTCATGAGAACAGGATACCCAACCAAGGGCTCACAGTGAGTTAATCTGGCTCTCAGACTCCAGGAGAGGAAAAGGAATATTGAGTGTCTACAATAAACTAAGCTGTGGATTCAGCATTTTCCATCCATCACCAAATGTACTCCCCTCTGCAACCCTATAAGATGCATACAGTTATCCCAAATTTCCACTTTACAGATGAAAATACTGTGGCTCAGAGCAGTTAATCAATTTATAGCTAGTGATCCAAACCTCTGACTCCAAAATCTGTGCTCATATCCAACATTTCACTACCCTCCCTGCAGCAATAGAAGACTCTTGAATACCTAACAGCAACCAATAACTTGAAATTTTTATATTTTGGAGGCCAAATCAAGATTTGTATCAAAACATCATCACTTTCCAGGAGCACCTGGGAGACAGTAAAGATTGTAGGGAACAGCTGTGTGCAGCCACGAGCTTCCAGCAGAGATGCTGCAAGGGCAAACGTCACAGCCTCCAAGTGTCGGGCAAGTAGCACGTTATCAAACCATCCGGCTCACTGGAACAAAGCCTTAGATGAGTACAGATCACTCCTTGTCAAATCATTCAATCTATATCTGATACTTAAAATGTCTAATACAAGAAAATTTGTAAACCCAAAAGACATTAAAGAAAAACTTGCTATTTCTACAATATTAACTGAAATAAGGCTGTTTCTACACTATCTTAGTTCCAGATTTTAACCAAAAGCCAAAAATATAAACAAAGAAAAATACCAGTGCTTAGAATTTAACATTCGCTGGTGGGAAAGACCTTATTAATCAGACTCAATTTGTAGCTCATAACATCTTTAACCTATGTTAGCATTTCTGATATAGGCCTGAAAATTTAGATAACAACAGTTTCTCTTCAAAAATATGATTAGTCCTGGTTGTGCATACTTGCCGGAGAAGGCGATGGCACCCCACTCCAGTACTCTTGCCTGGAAAATCCCATGGATGGAGGAGCCTGGTAGCCTGCAGTCCATGGGGTCGCTAAGAGTCAGACACAACTGAGCGACTTCACTTTCACTTTTCACTTTCATGCATTGGAGAAGGAAATGGCAACCCACTCCAGTGTTCTTGCCTGGAGAAGCCCAGGGATGGGGAGCCTGGTGGGCTGCCGTCTATGGGGTCACACAAAGTCGGACACGACTGAAATGACTTAGCAGTAGCCGTAGCAGTGCATATTTGCGTGCGTGCATGTGTGCTAAGTCACTTCAGTCATGTAAGACTCTTTGTGACCCTATAGACTATAGCCCACCAGGCTCCTCTGTCCATGGGATTCTCCAGGCAAGAATACTCGAGTGGTTGCCAGGCCTTCCTCCAGGCCATCTTCCCAACCCAGAGATCCAACCTGAGTATCTTATATCTCCTACACTGGCAGGTAGGTTCTTGACCACTAGTGCCACCTGGGAAGCCCCTTATGCATACTTAGTCCACCAAATGTTTATTGTACTCAAAAATTAAATGCAAGCTAAAAACAATGCAGAATGCAGAAAGAGTCCATATTCTATTTTTTTAATTTAAATTTATTTATTTTAATTGGTGGCTAATTACTTTACAATTTTTTTTTTTTAACTTTACAATATTGTATTGGTTTTGCCATGCATCAACATGCATCCACCACGGGTGGTTCAACATGAATCCGACATGGGCTTACACGTGTTCCCCATCCTGAACCCCCCTCCCACCTCCCTCCCCATACCATCCCTCCAAGTCATCCCAGTGCACCAGCCCCAAGCATCCTGTATCAAACCTGGACTGGCGATTCATTTTTTATATGATATTATACATGTTTCAGTGCCATTCACCCAAATCGTCCCACCCTCTCCCTCTCCCACAGAGTCCATAAGACTGTTCTATACATCTGTGTCTCTTTTGCTGTCTCACATACAGGGTTATCATTACCATCTTTCTAAATTCCATATATATGCGTTAGGATACTGTATTGGTGTTTTGCTTTCTGGCTTACTTCACTCTGTATAATAGGCTCCAGTTTCATCCACCTCAGTAGAACTGATTCAAATGTATTCTTTTTAGTGGCTGAGTAATACTCCATTGTGTATATGTACCATAGCTTTCTTATCCATTTATCTGCGGATGGACATCTAGGTTGCTTCCATGTCCTGACTATTATAAACAGTGCTGTGATGAACATCGGGGTACACGTGTCTCTTTCCCTTCTGGTTTCCTCAGTGTGTATGCCCAGCAGTGGGATTTCTGGGTCATAAGGCAGTTCTATTTCCAGTTTTTTAAGGAATCTCCACACTGTTCTCCATAGTGGCTGTACTAGTTTGCATTCCTACCAACAGTGTAAGAGGGTTCCCTTTTATCCACACCCTCTCCAGCATTTATTGCTTGTAGACTTTTGGATAGCAGCCATTCTGACTGGCTTGAAATGGTACCTATTCTATTTTTAAACACAATTTTGATTGTATTTATATTATTTTTTCACTTAGAGTAGTCTGATCAAGAACACTGGAGTATCTGATACTGATTCTACTAACATTTATAGAATCAATGACTACTGATGAAAAGGATCAATTTTTACCCATACATCTTACATTCTATTTTTCTAAAACAATAGAACTCTCCTTAGGATTCTCATGTAAGGACTCAAAATATTTCATTTTTCTAAAACCTGATACTTTACCGTCTCTCAATAGTGCTATGTGGAGAAGGAAATGGCAACTCTCTCTAGCATTCTTGCCTGAAGAATTCCATGGACAGAGGAGACTGGTGGGCTACAGTCCATGGCATCTCAAAGAAATTGGACATGACTGAATGACTTTTCTCTTCACTTCACTTCATATGATACAATGAGGTCTCAAGTTGCTCAGGCTAGTTTGCCAGAAAGGTGAAGAAAGGCTTCCTCAATGCTTACTGTCACAGGATTAGAAGCTTCTAGCCTAAGCATCCTTTCCAAAACGTCTCTTTAAAGGATAAGTATTTTAACTTCTCTGCATTGCTAATATAATGGAATAAATTGACCAATGTCCACAATGTCCAACCAAATTCTGCAATGATTCCTGAAGGAACGGGACACAAGGTGAGTGCATTCTGAGAGGAAAAGCACTTCGTGGCACCACAGTGAAATCTCGTAGAGGAAGGACGAAGGAGCAGCCTTTCTTTCCAGCTGATGAGAGAAAGATTGTAAACATACTTCATCATTTGATATCATGGCTTAGGACTGACAGCAGGTGCCTCATTTAAATATTTTTCTCCTTTTCTTTCTCTTAACTTTCTATATGGATAATTACTTTCTTTAAGTTTTATTTAGCATTAATCTGCTACACATGTCTCTTTGAAATGTTTTAAGCATCCTTCTTTCTTCAACTTCTTTAGATTTCCAGGTCATCAATAGATTCAAGGTTATCTGAACACTCAAATGATACCAAGTACACTGATCTGAAATAGTATTGGGATGATTCTAAGGGTAGAACTTTAGAGTGCATTTTGTATAAATGAAAATAGTTAATGATGTGATTTTCCTATTGCTAAAAACATACAGAGCATTATACCATTATTTTCTTCTTTCATATATCATCAGCATTTTTCAAAATTTTAATTGTAAGTCTGAACATATTCATAATGATCAAAAGTAAAATGTGTTCCTAGCACAAATCTCAGATGAAAGTCTATAATCTTTGAAATAACTTATAGAAAGTGAATCATGCTACTTTATTCATTTTTAGCTTTCTTGATGCTATAATCATAAATACTTAAAAGACAGCTGGTAGAAACTGACTCCAAATGGGAAATTTATACTTTACATTTTAGTAAAATGAGTTATTTTAAAAGTTGATCCCATGTTTTCTTGAATACCTAGGCAAATCTCTTGTTTGATTTTTCACCGGAACTCCCTTCTCAAAAAGCACTAATTGAAAGTGAAAGTGAAGTCGCTCAGTCCTATCCGACTCTTTGTGACCCCATGGACTGTAGCCTACCAGGCTCTTCCGTCCATGGAATTTTCCAGGCAAGAGTACTGGAGTGGGTTGCCATTTCCTTCTCCAGGGGATCTTCCCAACCCAGGGATCAAACCCAGGTCTCTGGCATTGCAGGCAGATGCTTGACCATTTGAGCCATCAGAGAAGCTATTAATTGAACAATGAAAAATTTTAATGGATTCAACATCTAAGCAATTTCTAAATGCAACATCCAACGAGGCTCTTTAGCATGCATACTTACAATACAATGAATAGCTTAGTTTTTGTTTAGCTGTTACTTTCTCTTTTATTTTAAAACATTGAAAGTAAATAATTGGATGCTGTTTCTCTCCTGGTTACATCTTTGAATTCCATTCATTTTTATCCTATTATATACATAATCAAGCTCACCATCATGTACCAGCCCCTCAAGGCTTTCATTCTCCAAAGTATAGATTTGGAATAATTCTTACATTGGAAAAAAAAATGGATTCAGAGAAACCTGTTGTAGGAAATATTGTTGTTATTGTTTAGTCACTCAGTCATGTACAACTCCTTGTGACCCCATGGCCTGTAGCTCGCCAGGCTCCTCTGTTCAAGGGATTTAATATACCATTAATTCTCGCCCTTATTTGTATCTGTCTGGAGCAGCATCTTTATAGTTTATTTCCTGTTCACTAATATTCAACCACTATCATCTATCAGAAAAAAATAGCAATTATGTATTTTGGGTTAACAAAAAATGTTCTAAAAAGAATCATTATGCTGTGTCCCTGAGACTACAGGGAAATTAGTATTGCCCCAAGGAAAATAAGGAATCAAAACCAAAGATACACATGATGAATCTGTTTTATTTATTTACTTCAAGGTATATCCTACCTTGATCTAAAAAATGTTCATGGCAACTTAGAATATTATGTGGTAGAAGGTCTGGTTTCACTGTGTTAAACCACTATGACTTCAGGAAAAAATATTGGCAGAATTAAAGGGACAGAATATGCACTTAATCCAAATCAATTCAAAAAATTTTTGAGCATCTTTATAAAAGGTGCTTACCTCTGGAATCTTAAAAGTTGCAAAAAAGTAAAAAAAAAAAGTAAAGTGGCCATTTCTCCTCATACTTACTTAGTCTGAAGTCCAACAAATACATACATGTTAAAAAGTATCTGTGTGTCCATCTTATCCTGATGACACTCAGACAAATCAAACAAGGTTACAGTTTTAAGGAAATCACAGTGCAGAGGAAGGAGATGGATGAGTGAACCCATTGCAATTGTTCTGGGATTCCACTTGCTGGGATAAGTATGTCAGAACAACCACAATGAGATCACTCATCCATTGATAAACAACAATAATACATGGCTTCGTAGTAGAAATATAAAGAGAATAATCAAGTAATGAAAAATACTTGCGTGCTGCTGCTGCTGCTAAGTCGCTTCAGTCGTGTCCGACTCTGTGCGATCCCATAGACGGCAGCCCACCAGCCTCCCCATCCCTGGGATTCTCCAGGCAAGAACACTGGAGTGGGTTTCCATTTCTTTCTCCAGTGCATGAAAGTGAAAATTGAAAGTGAAGTCACTCAATCGTGTCCCACTCTTCACGACCACATGGACTGCAGCCCACCAGGCTCCTCTGTCCATGGGATTTTCCAGGCAAGAGTACTGGAGTGGGGTGCCATTGCCTTCTCCAAAGATACTTGAGTAGTGAGAAATAATTGAGGAAATAATCAATGTATCAGCTATGTATAAACACTAAGCTTTTCATGTGTTATCTCAATTTAACTCCCAGAACTACAATTTACAGGTAAAGAAAGTGAAACACAGAGAGTTTCAGTAGTTTCCCCGAGGACAGTAAAGGGCAGAATTAGGATAGGAATGTAGAAAATCTATTTCCAGAGACAGTGTATTTAACCATACTCCCTCTCAAAGCACAAAGAGATTGATGGAAGGGGAGATCACAATGGAAAAAGGTCATTGGTAATGGTTCTTGAAGGAGTTGGCATAGTTCATCCATTTAGCAAGTATCTACTGAGCATCAGTTGGGCACAAGACATTATGCTAGACACTGGAGATACACTGGCAAATTAATAAAAGAAATTATGATAGATAGGTCAACTTGACGGATAGGTAGTATTTTAATTTTAAAAGATGAAACGCAGTTAGGGTTAGGAAGAAAATCACCCACCTGTTAAAAGCACTAAATTTGCAAATGCACCAAAATGGGAACAAGTAGTGGCTTCTGCTTTTAACTTCAGGAGATATAAAAATTAAATTTAAATTTCATTTTAAGGGAAAAGAGGAGTGGGGAAGCAAAAGAAAACTTTGGACATTGTGGTCAAAGCCTCTAAATAGCCCCCAACCCCTGACATTATGCGACCTGTCCTTGAGTGCAATCAGGACTGTCCGACTCACTTGCAATGAGTATGGTGGAACTGAAAGGTTGTCACTTCTGATATTAGGCTAGATAAAGACTCTTCCATTTGGGGTTTTCTCACTCCCTCCTGGAGCACTCACAGTAGGGAAACCAGTTGCCATATCATGAGGTCGCCCTGTAGAATGGTTCATGTAGTGAGGAACTAAAATCTGCCAGTCATCAGCTAAGTGAACCTGAAAGTGGATTCTGCCCTTGTCCTCGGCTGGCTGAGCCCCAACCCCAGTTGACCACAATCTCCCGAGAGAACTGAGTCAAAATCTTCCAGCTAAACAGCACTCAGATTATTAATCCATAGAAAAAATGAGGTAACAAAAATTTGTTGTTTTAACCTGCTGTTTTGGAGTAATGTATTACTCAGCCATAGATAACAAAGATTCTTTCTACAGCCTCTGCCTATAATATTCCTTTTTGAACCATCCATACACAGATTTTTGTCATAAAGTCCTTACCAAAATGAGAGGAAGGCAATAAGGAAGGAAGAAAACAAAAAAGCAAAGTGGGAGATGGGTAGGAAGGAGGGAAGGAAGGGAGGAAGGAGAGAGGAGGTGGGAGGGAGAGAACAAAAGATATGGTAAAGGCAGCTCAGAGCAGATCCTCTGACCCAGAGGAAATTCTGAACTTACATGTCTGAGACAGTGTGTGCAGAGTCTTCCTCAACATAGTTGTGTCTGTATTTCATGGTCTGTATAGAGTTTCTGATATTCACATAGCTTCTATTTATTATTTTCTCTTTTGTCATGCTTGTACTTTGAATTGGGGACAGTATTGGCTGAATCAATGTCAAAGTATGGCAATTCCGTTAGTTGACATTTATTCATCTATGACTGTTGCTTCTTAAATAATCATTTGGTTATACTATCTGTGGCCCAGAAGTTCAATTTGAGATACTCCTCTTTTATAGACAATAAACAGCATGTAACAACTGATGTAACCCAGAATATATAGGTGGTTAAAGTGGGCATTATTTTTTATTTCCTTTCAAACTGCAGAGCAGGCTGAACAACAGACAGCAAACAAGTCGCTTTGCATGGCTTTCGGGGGACTCGAAAAAAAATTTGACTTAATGGAAACTGATGCTTTGTTGGAAGCCCTGCAAATGAAGCAATAGAAGATCCACATGGTAAGTGCCCCAAACATATTTTCACAAATGATACAGTCACATTTAACTCGAAAATTGGGTGGTAAAGGTCAGTTTGTAGTGTAGAATTAATAGGTGGTATCTCACTAAGACTCTTCACCTCCTGCCTTGAGAAAACTTTCAAGGTTTCTACAGATAAAGAAAAAGGACTCAAGGACCAGAGACACCTCAAATATGTAGATGACATCGTCATCTTTTGCTTATACTAAAGACCTTGAAGCAATGGTGAAAGAATATAACAGAAGAGCAAAGAATCTGGATCATTATAGAAAAGAAGCATATGCAAAATCACATCAAGTACATACATTCAAGAGGGAAAGCTGGCTGCAAAAAAATTAGGCATCGCTAAGAAGTGTTTGTTGAGGCCATATGGTGCACATTGTTACAACCAGAAAGGTTCAGAAAACAGAATCGACTCTTCTTAGAGTCTCTGGGAAGCAGAAAATGAAGAGTTTTCTATGTTTAGAGAACCATCTACTAGGAGAGATGATACTAGCTGGTTCCTTGTTTGGGCAGCTAGAGCAAAAGCACACATACTTAACAGAGAAAGAATAAAATTTGTGTAATAAAATAGAAGGCACTTTGGGTATGGTACAGTGTGAAGAGACAAAAGAAAAATTGGAATTAGCAGAATGTGGTAGACAATTACTAGAAAGAAAAATATCTGGCTTTCTTTGGCGGGGTACACATTAGAGGTATAGGATAAGCCAGGGTGAGTAGCCCTTTCTAGTAGGTTCTGAAACCAGTTATGTCTCTTCATAGATTCAGATCTAAGTCTTTATAACTGAGGGGAATGAGAATCATCAAAGTACAGGGAACAAAGATGCAAACTCTCTGTCTTATATTCCAGGATAAGGCTGGATCACATGTTTCTTTTAACTACTCTTCCCCTAGACTCATACTATTACTGCTTCCCCATGAAATCAGAGTCATGATGAAAAAAGTGATCACATATGAGTGAAGTTCTTTTCCCACCTGATTATTTTCTAATTGTTTTGTGACTTTTTGTTATTATTTTATTTTTATTAAAGAATAGTTATTTACAATGATTAGGGTATATGGCAAAGTGATTCAGTTATTATAGATATACATATATACATATTCTTTCTTTTACATTATAGGTTATTATGTTATATAATAAGTTATTATAAGTTATAGTATAGGTTATTATAAGGTTTTGAATGTATTTCTCTGTGCTATACATTAAGTCTTTTGGTTTATCTATTTTATGTATAGTAGTGTGTTCTCAAGTGATTTTAGGGGTGCCATGTCACACAACATGCCAGATTTTAGTTCCCAGAACTGGGATAACCTGTGCCCCCTGCAGTGTAAACATGAAGCCCTAACCACAGGAGTGCCAGGCAGTCCCCCTCCTGTGATTTTTGATGAGCAGTTCTATATCTTAAATGTTTTTATTTCCACAACTCTACATATAAAAAAGGTGTTCAATAAATATTTTTCAGTTGTGGGTTGGTTTCTTCCGCCTGTAACAGCAGCCATGTTGCTTGTATTTCTTGACTGCTTCTATTGTAGCACATACCATAGTATGTTGGTGTTGTGCTGTGCTTAGTCGCTCAGTCACATATGACTCTTTGTGACCCCATAGACTGTAGCCCACCAGGCTCCTCTGTCCAGGCAAGAATACTGGAGTGAGTTGCCAGGGGATCTTCCCAGTCCAAGGATCAAACCCAGGTCTCCAGTACTGCAGGCAGATTCTTTACTATCTGAGCCACCAGGCAAACCCAAGAATACTGGAGTGGGTAGCCTATACATTCCAGGGGATCTTCCCCACCTATGAATCAAACTACAGTCTCCTGCATTGCAGGTAAATTCTTTACCAGCTGAGTACTAGGGAAGCCCATTTGGTGCTAAATAGTATTATACAGGAAGTGCCATGGCGTCCATACTTCTGCACAATGGAAGCATTCTTGCTTTAGCTTATATCCAAAATGGAGTCACTCTTGCCACTGCTTGGAGTAGATCACAATAATGTTTGTTGGTCCAGCATGGCCAGAACATGAAGGCAGAGTCCAGAAAACAGAGGACACACACATTACTCTCTGTCAGATAATTCTGCGTTTCCCTCTCTCATCCCTCTGATCACTGAAGCTTTCATCATATTTCCTTCTGGGCCACTCCCAGCAAGTTATAGACTCCTCAAATGTCATGAGAGGATAGAAGCCATCAGCTGGGAATGCCCCCATCTTTCCAACTCCAAATTTTCCTGTTTCTTCTCTCTCCCTGTCCTTTTCTCTCCGCACTCCACTACTGCTTCCAGATCCTCATGATTAAGGATGTGTCCTTCCTCTTGCCAAAGGTCAGGGATTCCACACTGTCATACCTTCTTACCTTTTCCAGTAAGTCTCTCTTTCTGTTATTTCCTCTCCATCTGAATCTTCAAATTCTCCCCCTCTGCAAAGTCATTACCCTGAGCATCAAATTCATGCTGACGACTCTGTGTTAACCAAACTTCCACTGACACCTGTGTTTGACTCTAGCTTGACATCACTTCTGTCACTTTTATAGCCAAATCCCTCTTTAAAAATCTACATAAGCTTTCTCTCTCTCTGTGTCCCTCCTACCCAATGTCCCATTCTCTTTTGGTTTTAATTTTTTCATCGATAAAACTTTTTTTATTGTATAAAATACACAGACAACAAATAAAAGAAAAAAAAAGGAAGCAAAAGTGACCTGAAAACCCACACCTCTGACTTGGCCACCAATAACATTTCGGAAGCACCCTTCCTTGCTTGTTTAAATGGCTGAGCCTGCTCAGATGTGTAATTTTACCCATATGGCACCACTTTCCTTTTTGACCATCTTGTTCTAATGTGGTTCTTTTCTTCTTTCCTCTCCCACCCTTCCAAAATGACAGCGTCACCACTGTGGTAGCTGAGGCTACCTGGTCTGAACACTTCTTACAAGTCTTTCTGTTCATGTAATTGCTTACAAAGATGCACGTGCATATTATACAAGTATTCTGAAATTTTCTTATCCCCACACAATAGTACATAGCAGAAATTTCTTCAAGTTAACGGATGTACATCAAATTGATTTTTAATGGCTGTGTAATACTTCATCATAAAAATATAGCAGAAATTTTTCCATACTTCTTGAGTGATAGGTATTCAGTTTATTTCCAGTTTGGGTATGGGGATGGGAACAGGCTACTTGTTTCTTGCTTGTTTCAGGCTACTTGTTTCTTGTTTCAAACACTACTACAAACTAATTTCCCTTGTACACATATCCTTACACATTGTCTTTTATTCCTGTGGAATAGATTTCTATGAGTGGTGATGCTGGTTTGGAGGTTCTATATGCAGGATTTTGCTTTTAAAAGATATCACCAGATGATTTCTCAGATGGCTCAAATTTATCAGAGCTGGATGGTGCAGTGGTTAAGACTTCACCTTCCAATGCAGGGTTGTAGGTTCAATCCCTGATTGGGGAGCTGTGATCCCACATGCCTCTTGGCAAAAAAGCAAACCATAAAACAAAAACAGTACTGTAACAAATTCAATAAAGACTTTTAAAATGGTCCACATAAAAAAAAAATCTTTAAAAGAAGAGAAATGTATAATAATGCCCTTTATTTTGAAACTTCTGAGTAGGAATTTAAACGGCAATACTTACACACTCTTAAACAGAGCCTCAGTGGGATTAAGGAAATATACCAAGGATATACAGTTTGTCACTGGAAAAAAAAAAAAAAAAACAGAGATTTAAACCCAGGCTATCTGGTTTCATGGCCCTTACTCTTGTGCCCTTTTTGCTTTAATTTTTTGCCAGTGTGATCAGTAGATTTGATATGTTCTGTTCCTTTAATTTCACTGTTTAATGAATACTGGGGAGGCCTTACAAATAGCTGTGAAAAGAAAGTGAAAAGCAAAGGAGAAAAGGAAAGATATAAGCATCTGAAGGCAGAGTTCCAAAGAAAGCAAGAAGAGATAAGAAAGCCTTCTTCAGCGATCAATGCAAAGAAATAGAGGAAAACAACAGAATGGGAAAGACTAGAGATCTCTTCAAGAAAATTAGAGATACCAAGGGAACATTTCATGCAAAGATGGGCTTGATAAAGGACAGAAATGGTATGGACCTAACAGAAGCAGAAGATATTAAGAAGAGATGGCAAGAATACACAGAAGAACTGTACAAAAAAGATCTTCATGACCAAAATAATCATGATGGTGTGATCACTGACCTCGAGCCAGACATCCTGGAATGTGAAGTCAAGTGGGCCTTAGAAAGCATCACTACGAACAAAGCTAGTGGAGGTGATGTAATTTTAGTGGAGCTATTTCAAATTCTGAAAGATGATGCTGTGAAAGTGCTGCACTCAATATGCCAGCAAATTTGGAAAACTCAGCAGTGGCCACAGGACTGGA
>NW_011495032.1:21124036-21124432 GCF_000754665.1 Bison bison bison | reverse complement strand
ATGGGAATACCAGACCACCTGATCTGCCTCTTGAGAAATTTGTATGCAGGTCAGGAAGCAACAGTTAGAACTTGATATGGAACAACAGACTGGTTCCAAATAGGAAAAGGAGTATGTCAAGGCTGTATATTGTCACCTTGCTTATTTGACTTGTATGCAGAGTACATCATGAGAAACACTGGGCTGGAAGAAACACAAGCTGGAATCAAGATTGCTGGGAGAAATATCAATAACCTCAGATATGCAGATGACACCACCCTTATGGCAGAAAGTGAAGAGGAACTCAAAAGCCTCTTGATGAAAGTGAAAGTGGAGAGTGAAAAAGTTGGCTTAAAGCTCAACATTCAGAAAATTAAGATCATGACATCTGGTCCCATCACTTCATGGGAAATAGAT
>NW_011495032.1:21051708-21123936 GCF_000754665.1 Bison bison bison | reverse complement strand
TGCTTTTGAACTGTGGTGTTGGAGAAGACTCTTGAGAGTCCCTTGGACTGCAAGGAGATCCAACCAGTCCATTCTGAAGGAGATCAGCCCTGGGATTTCTTTGGAAGGAGTGATGCTAAAGCTGAAACTCCAGTACTTTGGCCACCTCATGCGAAGAGTTGACTCATTGGAAAAGACTCTGATGCTGGGAGGAATTGGGGGCAGGAGAAGGGGACGACAGAGGATGAGATGGCTGGATGGCATCACTGACTCGATGGACATGAGTCTGAGTGAACTCCGGGAGTTGGTGATGGACAGGGAGGCCTGGCGTGCTGCGATTCATGGGGTTGCAAAGAGTCGGACACGACTCAGCGACTGATCTGATCTGATATCCATATGCTAAACACCACCAACCTTGCATCTTCAGCAAAGGTATCTTTCTTCCAATGACCAAGATGCTTTTCCACATCTCCCAATATGATGAGAACTTTATAATACATTTATTTACCCTCCTTTCTAAGCCCATTCACTCAGGTTTTTCTAATGTTATTTAGTGCTGATAACACCAGGCTATAATTAAGCTTCTTTTTGCAGTATTATCACTTTTATTCCATGAAATTTTATCTGTCCTTTAAGTTTTATTCTATAAAATTTTATGCATTCTTAGACACTGTTTAGATTAAAGTGTATGTTCTGCACAATTCACACACTTCCTCTTATCTTCAACTCAGGATCTCTCTTTTTACTTATAGGTTGTCTGATTAGGGTGCTTTCTCAACTAGCATTCTGAGATGAATACTTGGATAATCTTGTATCTGAGTAATTCATATCAGTATATGTCTATATTTCATTCTGATAAATCAATGATGTGCCCAATATAGAACTTTTGGGTGTCAATACTGATATCTTCTGTAATTTTAAATACTGATTATAAAAAGAGTAGGAATAGACACTTTTCAATAAATCTATCATTCTTTATCCAAAGGATATAGAAGAGGGTCTACATAGTAGGGATCCCAGCAGGGACATTAAAATTCTCTAAGATGGAAGGAAGGACAGTTTTTGAGATCCCAAAACCCTTGCATCAGGAACAGCAAAGTTATTGACCACTGTTATTTTCACTCATGCAAACACTGAACCCTGGAGAAACTGCACATGACCTTGGTTTCACTAATGGATAGACTGGTATCCCCTTCTCAGAGCGAGAGTTGGCAAACCAATTAATTGTATAAATCATGATCCAATCTATTATCCATCTGGCATTCATATAGTGCAGTGGTCTCTAAATATTTATGAGTATGATCCTGTATAAGCACGTGCACACACACACACACACACACAGCAATACACACACATGTTCGTGGCTAAAAAAATTTTTTTTAATAATATCTTTACTGTAGAAAATGCTTCTCATATACTTTATTTTACTTATTTCTTTAAATTGATAAATTTATTATTTTATAATTACATATTTACAGCCCTCATAATTACAACCCACAATTTGAAAATACCAGTTTAGATACCTTTTAGTATACTAAGGCAGAATACGATGATAAACAGGTAATTTTTTTAGAATATATAATGCACAAGGAACTATACTTAAGCACTTTACATGAAGTATCTCATCTAATCCTAGAAATAACACTGAGTTCAGCACTATTATTTTCTCCAGTTTACAGAGAAGAGCATAAGTATCAGAACAGTCAGTTTGCTAAAAGTCACAGGACATAGCCATATCACTCCAGATGCAATGCTTATAACTATTATGTTCTTATATACCCTACTTCATCCTCTGAAACACAGAATCAATATATCTTCAAAGTTGACAATTCCAAGAGGCACGACTGCTAAGGCTCTCCCCTTTCCACTCGGCCACCATCTCCACAGTCCTTCCAGCAATTACATCTCTTAGGAAGAACTTCATATCTCTCATAGTGCTCTGATTCTCTTTTTGTGGCACTTGTTATAATTTTTCCCACTCACTGGTATCCCTTGTTTCTTACATCTCTGCTATCTCATGCTAATCCTAAATTCTTCTCTCATCCTGATCTTTTTGATTAAATTCCTACTGCTAATTGATTAACTCGGTACTCCTATCAGCCACACATATGTGTTCCTACCATGTATTGACAACTTTGGCACTACCATGTAATTTCCTATCTACCTTTATCTCTCCCTTGTAAGACTGTAAGTTCCTTGAGAGTAACAGGTGTATGTCTTGTTCACCTTTGTATCAGCTAATCTTAGTATAGGAAGACATACAATATGATGAAGTCAAAAGGAGTGAACTTGCCAATAAAGTAGCAATGGGAGAACGAGAAGGAACGAAGTCACAGAACAAGAAATAAGAAAGAAAGAAGGACTAATAGAGGAGCTACGTAGAAAACATTCAGAAGCCCTAACCAAAGAGACCTTATACATGACCTCAACCTTCCTTGGGAAGAATGAGAAATAGTAACAAAGAGGTTTTGCCTAAGCAAAAGTATGGAAGTGAGGAATGGAGGATTGCATTTGCCCCAAACTAAAACTGCTAAAAACACATATAAGATGGATTCAATATGTTGACAATACTCAGAAAAGCAACATTGGTCAATTTTACCAGCACTTTTGTGTTAATTAAGCAATGTTCTGAGTAAAATGTTCATACCCAAGTTGTCTGGTTTGAATCAGAAAAGTCTAGCAAGTCAAGGCATATTAGGCCATAGGGGAGACAAAAGGTCAGAAGGTAATTCATGTCCCAGGCTATTAATGAGCAAAAATTGGTTCTCATGGGCCAACTTCAGGTCTTAAATCAACCAACAAATTCCAAAGCATCTTAAGGGGACAAAACAAGGTCCTAGGTGTTTTGCGTCTTGCTTACACATCCTTTCAAAGCCAAGCAAATGGGAGGCCTGCTATTATAGAGTTTATGATAATAAAAAGAAACACATATTGTTGTTGCTATGTATTCTGACCAGCTTGAAAAAATCAGATTAATTTCATGGAACTGAGTTTCAGAAGATATTGAATGTAGCCTAATGTAATTCACTATATATGTTTTTTTTTTAATGACATTGCCAGATAATATAATGTTCCATTGCAATAATATTAGATTAAATCTGTTTTCCTTAGATGAATCACCTAGATGTGTATAAAGTAAATATGAAAAGTGTAATTTAGGAAACATTTTAAGTACAATTTTATTGCTAAAAATAAGTTGACTTTCCTTTTCCTCCCTAATTTTTTGTCCCCTAACTTCTCATGGGTTTGCTTAGAGAATAATTCAGGTATCTGAACATTCAAAAAGCTTTACCGAGTTAAGTTTCTTAATTAGCTATTTCTTGATTGTTTTGCCTGTTGTCACATTTGCTTAAAAGGCAAACTCTGCCTTTTAACGGTTTTGCATGTTTTTCTGGGACAAACTGGCCCTGTGTTTGCTTCATTACTGTATTCACATCCACTGTGGCTGTGGTTCTGTTGACCAACTCCATGGATTTACATAAGCTCTTATTTTTCTTTCCTTATCTCTCTTTCATGAGATTTTAAGTATTAGGAAACCCACATTTCTTCTGTTGCCTATTAGATTTTCAGTAGTTTCCATCATATCAGATGTTTCAAACAGAACAAACTTCAGTGTTCATGGTTGATTTTGAATCTTCCTTTAATTCTTTTGGAGATCATATCAGAAATAATGGCTTATAAATAGGTTCTCTAGAAGATCAATGAATACATCAATGGGATTTATATAAGGACATTTTCTGATTTAAAAAACTATGCTGAGTTTGTTGTTCTACCTAGATAATGGGAAGTCATGTTTATTACTGCTGCTGCTGCTGCTGCTAAGTCGCTTCAGTTGTGTCCAACTCTGTGCGACCCCATAGACAGCAGTCCACCAGGCTTTCCCGTCCCTGGGATTCTCCAGGCAAGAACACTGGAGTGGGTTGCCATTTCCTTCTCCAATGCATGAAAGTGAAAAGTGAAAGGGAAGTCGCTCAGTCGTGTCCGACTCTAGCTACCCCATGGACTGCAGCCTACCAGGCTCCTCCATCCATGGGATTTTCTAGGCAAAAGTACTGGAGTGGGGTACCACTGCCATAAGTAGTAAATCCTGACATGTCACAATACATAGTTATGTGGTTTTTATTTTCTTAAATTATGACTTTTATTCTAAACCCTATAGTTGGCCACCACAAGTTAAATCTTATGATATATATACTTAGCATGTGAAGCTAGAGGCTTAAGAACTGACATTTTTTTTCAATAAGTAGATCATTATCAAACCAAAAGTTATCACTAAATATTTTGGATGGAAAAAATATCAACTAAAGGTAGGCCATCTATTGTGTCACAACAATCTACATGACCAAGAGCTGCTGAGGATTCTGTATTGTGTTGGAAGCTAAATTCAAGTCATGGGCTTCAAGTAAAGACTGGGGATAGCATTGAGACAAAGTATGTTGATGAATTCCTGCTCAGTCACTAAGTCACGTCTGACTCTTTGCAACCTTATGAGCTGTAGCCCACCAGGCTCCTCTGTCCATGGAATTTCCCAGGCAAGAACACTGGAGTGGGTTGCCATTTCCTTCTCCAGGGGATCTTCCCAACTCAGGAATTATCGAACCTGTGTCTCCTGCATTGGCAGGTGGAGTCTTCACCACTAAGCCAATAGAGTAGGATGTTCTGACAGTAAGGTGAAAACACTGAAACTACTCCAAATTAAGAATATGAAGAAGCAGCTAATTCTCTATTGTGATGAAAATGGATGGAGGAAGATCAATGAATGACCAGTCATTATTTTAAATTAACCTTTGATTTGAGAGCAGCTATTAAGACTTAGGAGTCCAAAGTAAAAATATTTTGCATCATTGCATAAAATGTAATATGGAAAGCATTTTAAATGGCCAAAGACATGATCACTAATTAAAGCTGCACACAATAAAGTGCAAATTTATTGGTATTTGTAAAAATGACAGTAGTAGCTAAATTAGCTAGAATTAGTCTGAAAAGATATCATAAAACAAGGGAGATTAAGAACAAGTTGAAGAAAAAAAAGTAAGAGTGAAGAGGATCATAGAGATGGTTCAGGTGTCATATGCAAAGATTTAGGAGGCAGGAGTTTGTGATCATGTTTGGGATGCTGCACATATCTGTTTGGCTGAAAAATATAAATTGTCTTTTAGAGGCTTGGTATTCAAAACAATGAGAATCAGAAGATCTGAATGGAAACTATATCCCTTAGATTTGTGTAGTTTGGAATCTCAGAATCAAGAGAAAGACCTGGCACAAATTGTCATGCAATGAAGAGATGTTGGATGAAAAGACACATGCATGAATGAATGGAGGCAAGAAAACAGTGGTGGACATGCCAGATACTGTGCTGGGTACCTTCAACTGCATGACCTAATTTTATCTTTTAACTCTAAAATTTTGAGTTATTATCTAAATTAGAGTTATTCTATTTTGCTGATAAGGAAATTAAGGCATAGAAAGGATAATCCCAAAGTCAAGAACAATTTGGAAAATTGGGAAAGCAAGGATTTGAATGCAGAACTATCTAATTCCTTGTTCTTTTTATATTATAACTTTAACATTGTTTTAAATTGGAAACAAAAGGAAATGGCTTCTGCTGGTAAATAAGGCAAACTCAGAAAGTAGGCAGCTCTCCATTTTTTTTTAATAATTTATTTTTTTTATTGATGGATAATTGCTTTACAGAATTTTGTGTTTTCTGTCAAACCTCAACATGAATCAGCCATAGGTATACATGTATCCCCTCCCTTTCTTAAAGGCTGACTGGGCCTCCCTACTCACCACTCTACTCTACTTTCTCTCATCTGTAGCCTGATTTGCCTTTCTCTACTGACTCTTGACCACCACTGGCCTTTTACTTGTTTATTTACTTGGGAGTAGCCATTGTCTTGTGGTCACTGACCCATGTCCTATGAAAATATTATAGAGTCTTTTAGGCATCTTCATTGGAGGTGGTCAGCCAGCAGGGCCAACTCTCTCATATGTAATTTATCAAAGTTAAATTATATGGCTAGCAAAAAAAAAAAAAAACAGCACACAGACAAATTATAGAGAGATGCTTATATCTTTAGGCCAACACACATAGTGTACTCTTTTCCTTCTGCAAAAAAAAGAATATTTATTCATATGATATAATGCTATGAAATAAAAAAGAACCTGGAATTTATCAGCTAATTGACTGGAAATAATTATAGCCAATGAAGCAATAAAGTCTATTTAGGCTTTTCCACATGTAACCTGATCTAACCTGTTTAAAATGTAAACTTGTTAGCATTTTTGTGATTATGGCATTATTTATGTTTCTGCCAACTGACTTTCAGTGTACTATACTTTTATTTTCATTAAGATTATTGACAAAGCAGTTCTTACATGAAGACAAAGGCACAGAGTGCCTATATTTATTGTTTCCAGTTTCTTCTTCTCTGACATTAATATAACTAGTAATTTTTAAAATACCCTTACTCTACATTCATTTCCATAACACATGAATCTCTCATGGCCAAACATACATCATACATAAATCTGTCAGCTCATGGAAATTTGATCAATTCAGCCACAGCCATTTTCTTATAATATGGCCATAAGCAGCAGAAACTAAGAAGATTCACAGGCAAATACCGTTTCTAAGAATGTCCTTGCTTACTGCCACTAAGCAAGTCCATAGAAAGACCGGGAATAAAAAGCACTGAACTTTTATGCACAGTCTGACCACTAATAATGGGTCTATACAGCAGAAATTATTTTTTACTTCCTTCTGAAAAATAAACAGCAAATAAATGCCTTGACATATCATTCTCAGAGGCACAAAGAACACTCCCTCCACCTGACTTCTCCCCTTTGAGAGCTTCAATCTTCATCTATTGATGCAACTCATCTTTGTTTGTTACCCTCCGAAGACAATTATTGTCATGCCATGGACTGTGCTAAAACCCAAGACGGTAAAAATGAATTTCACACAATTCCTGCTCTCAAAGAGTACAGATGTGAGGAGGAGAAGGAAAATAGACTTTTTTTTTTTTTTTTGGTTTTGGGGGTTTCTTCATTGTGGTAAGAACACTTCACATGAAATCAACCCTCTTCACAAACTTTTAGGTGTAAAATACAGTATTGTTAACTATACAATACAGTATTGTTAGCTATAGACACAGTGCAGTACAGCGGATATCTAGAATTTTTTTCATCTTACACAACTGAAATTTGTACCCTTTGATTACTGTCTCTTTATTTCCCAATCACTAGCCCCTGACAACCACCATTTTACTCTCTGCTTCTTTGAGTTTGACTGTTTTAGACACCTCATATATGTGGAATCATGCAGTATTCATCTTTTTGTGACTCACTTATTCAGTTTAGTATAAAGTTCTCAAACTTCATCCATGCTGTCACATATTACAGGATTTCCTTCTTTTTAAAATAATATTCCGTATTCCATTGCATGTACATGCCACGCCACACTTCCTTTATCCATTCAACTATTGATGACCTTTGGTGTTTCCACATTTGGCTATCATCAGTAGCACTGCAATGAACATGGAAGGGCTAATATCTCTTTAAGATTCCGATTTCAATTCACTTGGATAAATACCCAGAAGTTGGACTGCTGAATCGTATAGTAGTTCTATTTTTAATTTTTGAGGAACCTCCATACTGTTTTCCTTAGGAGCTACATCATTGCATTTCAAACAATGTATAAGAGTTCCAATTTCTCCATATCCTCGCCAACACTTGCTGTCTATGTATATATAAAGACAGTAAGTCTTTATATATAATAGCTATTCTAAAAGGCATGAAGTGATATCTCATTGTAGTTTTTTATTTGCATTTCTCTGGTGATTACTGACATTGAGCATCTTTTCATATACCTGTTGGCCACTTGTATATCTCCTTTGGAAAAATGTCTATTCAAGTCTTTAGCACATTTTCTTCATCATGTTATTTGTTTTATGATATTGAGTTGTAAGTGTTCCTTACATATTTTGGAAAGTAACCATTTATCAGATATATGGTTTGCAAATATTTTCTCCCATTCTATAGGTTGCCTTTTTATTCGTTTGAGAGTTTTCTTTGCTATGCAAAAGCATTTTAGCTTAATGTAGTTCCATTTATCTATTTTTGCTTCTGATGCCTGTGCTTTTGGTGTCGCTAAAGACATAACACTTCCTGATTTAAAAATATATTATAAATTTACAGTAATTAGAACAAACATACTATACATCAATGGGACAACATAGAACAGAAATAAATCCACACACATTCAGTCAACTGATCTTCAACAAGGATGCCAAGAATATGAGGAGAGGATAGTCTCTACAAGAAATGGAGTTGAGGCAATTGGATATCCACATACAAAAGAATGAAATTGCATACTTATCTTTTACCATACTCAGGAAAATCACTATGTGGATTAGACTTAAACATAAGGCTTGAAACTGGAAAATTCTTAGAGGTAAACAGGAAAAGTATCATAATATTGGTCTTGGCAGTGATTTTGCCAATGCAGAAGACATAAGAGATGTGGGTTTGATCCCTGGTCCAGGAAGATCCCCTGGAGAAGGAAACAGCAACCCACTCCAGGACTCTTGCCTGGAGAATCTCATGGACAGAGGAGCCTGGTGGGCTATGGTCCATAGGTTCACAAAGAGTTGGACACGACTGAAGTGACTTTGCACACATACAAGTAATTTTAGTGTAATATGTTGTATGATACAAGGGAGTTATGCAGAGTCGTGTAGTGCTAGGAGCACCCCTTTCTCCAAGTATACTGTTTTGTTCCCACTAATTTACATGGTGGCCAATGACCTTCTGAATACAAACTGAACCATATTTACAGTTGAGGGTTTATACTTATCTGATTTCCTAAGGGAAATTAAAAATCCTAAACAGGGACAACAGCACCTCTGAGAGAGAATATATCATATGAACAACTGCCTGGAAGGTTGACTAGATTCCACCGGTGACTGTGAGTGTCAGAGAGAAGGGATGGTTACAGGTCCAGCCGCAGTTCTAGTGGTACTAGAACATATCCAGGCTCAGCAAATTTGATGGTGCATGTGACCTTGGGGAGAATCCTGTCATCAAATGAAGGACTCCTCAAGCTTGGTAGCACATCAGGATCCAATCAAACCTCTTGTGGGCACCTCTCACTGGGAGTAACCTCAGAAGGAAAAGAGATTGATGGAGATTGCTAAGCCATCTCAGGCAGTGCTACTACCTTTAATGACAGTAGCATCTCCGCATGGTCAAGCCCAGTTTTTCAGGACATAAGAGATAAGCCTAGACCAATAAACCAGACCCTGAAGTTTTATACCCTGGGGAAATGATAGCCTAAAGATTTTTGAAAAACCATAACAAGAGCAACAGTTCAATCATATTTATGTTTTAGGACAATCACTCTGGTGGTTTGGGAAATGGGCTGGAATGAATTAAGGCATGAACACCCTGGCCTGACTTAAATCAACTGGGGAGCACAACACTGTCCTTTACTGCCTTGACCACAGTTAAGCCAAAAAGACACAAATGGATACCAGAGGAGGAAAAAAAACATGTCCATTCACCAAGGGTAACCTAAATGGGAAATACATGGAACACTTAGAGGTCACAATGAGCAACCAGACCATCACATATAAAAATTGTTAATGCAGTGTTTTGGAATAGAGTTAAGGAAGACACTATAATGATTCAGATATTGTTTTACAAACAAGAGAGATTGTAATAACCACATATATTTGGAGATTCCTTTGTAGGATAAAAATTTCATGTTTTCATGTTATATTTTAACATCCATGTATCTCCCCTGGAAGGCAATCATAGTAAATGAGTTAGCCATGAAATGAATAAACCCTCATAGGCAATAGCTTCTCAAAAAAAAAAAAAAAAGAGCCAGGTCAGTAACCTATTGTTTATTTTTTTTTTATTTTATTTTATTTTTAAACTTTACATAATTGTATTAGTTTTGCCAAATATCAAAATGAATCCACCACAGGTATACATGTGAAGATATCCATGAGTTATCCCAGTGTTCCTTGAGAGAACTTCTGGTGGCCCAAGGCCTTGTGAACACATCCACTTAAGTTCTTTAAATTTTCCCATAAAGTACAGTGAAGCAAAAGTCACTCAGTCATGCCTGACTCTTTCCAACCCCTTGGACTATAGCCCGCCAGACTCCTCTGTCCATGGAATTCTCCAGGCCAGAATATTGGAGTGGGTAGCCTTTCCCTTCTCCAGTGGATCTTCCTGACCCAGGAATCAAACTGGGATCTCCTGCAGAGCAGGCAGATTCTTTATCAGCTGAGCTACCAGGTACGCCAGAAAGTAGTCCTTTCAAATGTATACCATGGGTTGGAAATCAATGGAACATGCTTTTGGAAGTAAGTTTTGTGACTCATCCTTTCCACACACTACTTTACCTTGGTGCTTATGATGATGAAATACGTACACATTACCAAATACACAGAAGGTCTTACCAACACAGAGTTAAAATGAATTAAAGAGCTACTCTTATGAATTTAAATGCCACTCACAAATTCTGTGCGAATAGCACTGAGAGAAAAGAAAAAGGTCAAAAGGGAAAAATAAGATTTATAGATTTTAGCATCATTCCAACTTCTTTGAAACAACTTCCATTTCCATCTGGGAAAAAACTTATTCAGTTTTCAATTACCCATTCAGATCAAATATTCCAATAATCTGACATTTCTGTGTAATATTCTGCATAATAACATTTCTGTATAACATTTCTTCAGGGGAGAACTTCATAATATTAATTCTAGTGATATCAAAATAAAATTTATACCCTTGATCTTTCAAGAATCACATAGAGTCTTGTTCTATTTCTTTGCCTAACAGTCACAAAAACATTCCATGACCTGCCTTGCATCTGTTGTTCTAAAATAACTTCACAATAATGTATGATTTCTATTCTTATTTTGTTGAAACCACTGGCATTTTCCCAAGCCGTAAACAAAAACAGCATTCTAGAAACCGCCAGACATCAAGTATACAATTTTCTTCCCTAATACTTGGTCTACACGAAAGGCTGTCCTTGCACATTTACTGTAACCATTGTGCATGCACTCATATTCTGCCACCATCTAGTTAAGTTCATTTTTAATGAGTCACATAATGAAGCACTGTATATTTTTGTTGCTAAATTTATTAACATATACTTATGGGAATATAGTTATACAGTTTTTCTTGTGGTGTTTGTGTTTGGACTAATTTTTGCTAATTTTCTTTTCTTTTTCCAAGGGATATTTTTGTCTTTCTAAACCTCAAGAATTACCTTTGATGTGGTTATCAAAAAAGAATTCAGAAGTTTTGGTACTCTTAGGCATATATTCTTAATATGTATTATCCATACCCATTGAAAAGGATTTCCCTGTAGCTAAAATGGTAGAGAATCTGCCTGCAATGCAGGAAACCAGGGTTCGATCCCAGGGTCAGGAAGATCCTCTGGAGAAAGGAATGACAATTCACTTCATCATTCTCGCCTGGAGAATCCCATGGACAGAGAAACTTGGAGGGCTACAGTCCATGGAGTTGCAAAGACTTGGACACGACTGAGTGACTAACACACACATACACATTGAAAGTTTCTTTGGAAGATAGACATGACATGTAAATTTTACCTTCAAAATTTCTGTCACTGGATTCAGTCTCATATGAGAAATGGATGACAGCAACTATAATGAATGTTTTATAGCAATAAATTTCACACTTAAATTCAAGATCTATGGACTATAATAGCAAAATAAAGTGATCCATGTTGTCAGTGAGACTAAAAAACAGTTAAAAAAAAAAAAAAACAATCACAGGAGACAATGGAAATGAACATGAGCTTTGGAGTTTTATAGAAAATATTTTAACCTCTCAGCATCTGTTTCTTCTATTAGAAAATAAGAATAATATTCAGTTCAGTTCAGTTCAGTCGCTCAGTAGTGTCCGACTCTTTGTGATCCCATGAATCACAGCATGCCAGGATTCCCTATCACCAACTCCCGGAGTTCACTCAAATTCATGTCCATGGAGTCGGTGATGCCATTCAGCCATCTCATCCTCTGTCATCTCCTTCTCCTCCTGCCCCCAATCCCTCCCAGCATCAGAATCTTTTCCAATGAGTCAACTCTTTGCATGAGATGGCCAAAGTACTGGAGCTTCAACTTTAGCATCATATTACCTATCGCAAAAAGCTGTGAAAAGACTTGGATAAAACATGCTTAAAGGTTCCTACATCTTTAATACATAGAATCAATTAAAATGAAATAAAACAGCCAGTTAATAACTTTATGTCATTTTATTCTGTGTAGTGATGGATACTTTATGAGTAAATCTACATGTGTTCATATCATGCTATGCATACGCATCTATGAATAAAGCCAGATATGCTTACACTAAAATCCACAACAAAGCAGAGTTATGTGAATACTTGAGTTAGATAAAGTGTAGAAAGACCTTATTTTCCTATTAAGATCAGTTATGCACATGCATCATTGCTAAATAGGAAGTTGGAAATTTATTCAATGTCAAGAAAAGCCATTTAGCCACTGATGATTCACATTTTGCCTTGAGTAGTCTGGCAGGAAACTGGCATATCACTTGTTGGCAAATTTGAACGGTATTAAATTGAACAGGTAAAAAATAGACTTGTGAATTAAGCAAATTAAATTTGCAATACATGTTTCCGAATAGCATGGATGAAGGAATGCTGATGTAATTTACAGAAAGCCCAAGGATTCACAGCACAGGCATCCTTTCCAAAAAGCAAACCTCTAGAGCATTCCGGAACTCCCTACTCCTACCCCTAGGATAGCAGAGTGTGTAGCTATCAGATGCATGGCGTTGAGCCCTCAGTCTCCTCACACCAAAACCAAAAGTCATCAGTCCTTGTTCTGTCCAAGCATGATATGGTGAGGCTGGGTTCCATGATCCCATGGTCATCTATCTGGTCAAGTATCCATATTTGTATTTATGTTCACTTGCTCTGATAAATACTCTCTCTACTTCTAGTTCAATTCAATTTGAATTCAATACAAAAAATGTACAAAGTGATTGTGGTTCTGACTCATCTCCTTATTTTAACCTCCAGTTCCCAACACTTTTCTGAATCCAAACAATCCCTTGACTCTCTGATTCACTATTTTCAGGCTTCACTGATTTGGGTTTTAGCTTAAATCTCTAATTCTGTTTTGCAACCCCTACTCCCATTTCATTTCATTTCTCTAGTGATGCAAAAATCATCTATAGTATATTCACTCCAGGTATACACACTTTAGAGAGGCAAGGATTTATTCCAACATTATAATCACTGAACGGGAGAAGGGAATCCCTAGTATGCTTCTAGGAATGAAATTATGCCATTCATCCAAGAGAATATGAGCTCTGAAAGAGGAACTGCTCATGCTGCATGAACATTTTCAGAGGGATATTTTTTACTTTTGTGTGTTCAACATAACAACCAAAATACAATTTCATGGGAGGTAGGAAGAACCTGGAATTGCCTCTCTTAGATGTTGACTTTTTTAGTTTTTCCACAAATCCAAGTAAAATCAAAATATAACTAATTTAGAATACTAAACTAACTCCAAAGCCTTGACTGGATCCTTCAGCAAAATTAGACCTCCTGGGCACAGTCCCAAGAGACAAGCTGATGTCCTGATGTTTCAAAAACAGTAACAAAGAAAAATGAGGTTTCCAACCACCAGTCTTTTTTCCATTTTAAACACTCAAGTCTTAGAATACTGATTTTAACCATGGTAAATCCATCCTCAGCCCACAGTCTGGATATCACTGGAAGATACAGGCTCTGTCAGACTAGTACCTTCCATGTCTGGGATGAACGGTGGTTTTATTTCCAGAATATTCTGCATTTCTATGTTACACTTCTCCAACCACCTCTCCCCTAAAAATGTTCATAGATATGAGCCTTTGGATCTCATTCTTGTCAGTGTTCGTAAATGGAGACCAGATGACATACCCATTCCAAAGCCAGACACCAGCTTTAATAACCATTGCTATTCAGCCTATTGCCTTCCCCTTCAGAAGATTGCTGAAAGTCGAGGTTGGCCACATGGTATTCAGCAAACACTTAATTGTCTAACAAGGACAATTTTTTTCTATATCTCTTTCCTGACCTATGTTACTCTAGGCCCTGTTTCTCATCTGCTTTCCTCTCCTATGTAAATCCCAATGTTTCTATCACATTAGATAAGGCTATGAACTTCCTGAGCTTTTCTTCTCATCCCTTACGGGGCTGGCTTCCAACCAAATCCAGATTAGCTCCAGTTACAGTTACTGTTCTTTCACACAGTGAGCTTCATAGGAAGAGGAGAAGAAAGTTGATGTTCTTCCTAAATGGCAAAAAAAATCATGTTGGAATCAGAATATATACCATGAGTCATAGATAGCATGCCTGAATAATTGTTGTCTAGTACCTAGAAAACCAAAAGCAGTCTTCAGAAAGGAAATGAATGGAAATGAAGTGAAGATCAACAACACAGAAGCCCTGGACTCCAGCTGTGCCCCATTCACCATGGATGCTTACTACAGTACAGGAAGCCACGGACTTCTTGGACACCCCCAAGTACCCACCAAGTCATGTGCTCTGTTGGAAAAACTGCAATGAGGGCAAGAAGAAATAATTCTTTATGGATAAACTCAAGCTCAACCTACAAAATATAGAACAATTCTAGTGTCATGAAGAAGGAGGGGCCAAGAAACATCTGTCATACAAGGTAAAGAATGGAATATATCAGCAAAAGGAAGTGGTATAATAAGGCAGAGAAGCAGAGCTGAGAATAACAATATAAAGGCTCCAGATATCAATGAATCTAAAAGGCACAAAATGCATGAATGCTGTTCTTACGTGGGAAAAGATTTCTTCACTTTCTTAATCAAACTTTCAATAAACATTCACTTAATACCACATGTTGGGTCTGTAAGACAGACAAAGCTCTTAGCGCCAAGCAGAGGTAATTTTGATTTTCAGCATCACGATTACATGCCTTACATAGACTGTTAATTCCACAGTTTTCTTTACATGTTCCTAAATGATTCTTCACAACTAGAGAGGGCTCATGCAAAGAGAAATATACCTGTTTATGGACAAGTTCCCAACATACTCCATATCATACATACAACTTATAAATGCTGAGAGCTGAGACCATGTTATCATTAATCATAAATATATATCTATATTGGTTAGGCCATTACCTACCTCTAAAAAGAATATATATCTGAGCAACAGTTCTCCAAGCCAGTGCATGCTCTTAGTACTGAAAATGAAAAATAGACAGGGTAGCACATTTGACTCTAGACTACAAGACTAGTCTAAGATGTATGTGGGATAGCATTCATTTATATTTAATTGTAACACTATTTAAAAAATTTAATTCCAATGAAGTGTCTTTTTTATTTTATTGAACTAAATGATTCACAGGATGCCTGCAATGACACTTCCAATCAACTTATTGTTTCCATTTCTATCACTATTTAGTTCCCAAATGTGTAGAATGTGATTGAAAGAATGGATAGATTGATGGATAGATGATTAGCTATGATTACTTACATATTTTTCCCCTTAACTTTTATTCCTCTAAAACACCAAATTGGCCACTCTTTTCTGAAACATATTCTCTCACACCTTTTAAGAACTTTGATTTCTCAATTATTTTCTTTCTTTCATTCATTTTCTTATTTCTTCCACTCCTTCCAACTTCTTCCAGTACATTCAGGACTCCTCAACTCCTAGAGAATGGCACATGGAGCCTCTAGTGTCTTAATAATTCCCATGCTACATGCACCTCTGTTCTATCAGCTCTTTCTAAATTTTATTAATGAGAAGTAAAATGCCTCTTCTCCCAGAACCTGCCCCTGCCAAGGCCTCATTGATTTTCCACTGTCAAATGATCAAGCAGTAATAATCACTTCATCATTCAAAGAATTCTTGATGACTCTCATTGTTAGAAGCCAAGGCATTGAAGCTCCTGTGAGCGGAATGTCACCCAGTTACTTAACAGGAGCCATCAATGGCAAGCCCCAATGGGGTAAGAAAATAGAAAATTGATGTATGAAACAGTATTTCAAAAAAAAAAAAAAAATTAAAAGCTCAATGGCAATGGAATGCTATACAAAAAGCCTAGGTAGCCTGGTGGTTAAGAGTGCAGGCCCTGGCAACCATCTGCCAGGGTTTCTCATCCCAACCCTGCCACTCATGAACCATGTGACTTTAGCCAAACTACTTACTGTCTCTGTGCCCTAATTTCCTCTTTTTTTAATTTTTATTTTGAGTATGAAATAGCAAAGACATCTTCAACCCTTTAGTAGTTTGCATATCTTCAGATTAACTCCACAACCAAATATTTCTACCTCTAAGTATGTGCTGTGCTTAGTTTCTCAGTATTTTCTGATTGTGACCCCACAGGCTGTAGCCCACCAGGTTCCTCTGTCACTGGGGATTCTCCAAGCAATAATACTGGAGTGGGTTGCCATGCCCTCCTTCAGGGGAACTTCCCAACCCAGAGATCAAACCCAGGTCTCCCACATTGCAGGTGGATTCTTTACCATGTAAGCCACCAGGGAAGCCCAAGAATACTGGAGTGAGTAGCCTATCCCTTCTCCAGCTGGATCTTCCCGACCCTGGAATCAAACCGGGATCTCCTGCATTGCAGGTGGATTCTTTACTAGCTGAACTACCAAGGAAGCCTGCCTCTAAATCTCTCTTTTTTTTTTTAATTCCAAAGTCAGTTTTATCTCAAATTCTGAATAATCTGAGATTCTCTTTACTTTTAAATCTTGCTTTATTTCAACAATAGATTCTGAGAATTGTATTAGTCTTCTTTGACCTCGCGTAAGAGAAAATCGTCCACAAGATCTGTTTTCAGAAGAATCTAAATTCTCACATTTCTTCAGTGCTTCTTGTCTGACTATTATGTCCCAGTCCTCTCTCTTCTAATGTCCTTTATTCAAAGATTCCCTTATCCTCTGTATCCAGCTCTCCCAGATTAATCCAATATCATGTATATCTTCAGCTCTATACTTTTTCTCATTACTTTGACTAATATTTAGTAAGTATCTACTATGTTGCAGATTTAAGCCCAACAGATAATGCAGAGAACAAACATTTTTTCTAAACTCACACAGCTTGAATTTTAGCTGGGAAAAATAGACAACAAATAAGTAAATATACAATGTATAGGTGGTAATAAGTTTTAAAAGAAAATCAAGCAAACTAAGACGATACTATCTCTAGGTAGAATTGTCTACATAACTTGATTAGAGAGGGTTTCTCTGATGACATGGCATTTGAGCAGACACCTGGCTAAGGTAAAGGAGTAAAAGATGTGAAAATCTGATTTATTGTTCTAGGTAGCAGCGCAGGCATGAGCATCTTTAAAATCAGGAAATCTACTTCTATAAGCTTCAGTTTTCTTCTCTGTAAAATGACAATGATGACAATATCATCATTTTAAAATTGATGTAAAGATTAGAGATAATGCCCACACAAGATTAGAAAAGGACCTGGTACAATAAATGATAGTTATTATTCTCTCACATAACTATGTAACTTTGTGACTGTAAAAATTGAATATAAGCACATATTACTTTCTGAAAACTGCCTGAAAAGCATTTCAGAGTTTACAGCAAATTATGTCAAGCTGATAATGCAGAAGGCAGCATAAAACATTGAAGAGAAGATGAGTTTAAAAGATAGACAAATCTCTGAACCCTTAACGTACTAGTAAACAGATCTTGGTAAAGTTCTCCAAATCTTAGTTTCTTACTCTGTATAATGGATTGTATTAAGAATTAAATAAGTTGATATATGAAAAAGCATAATCCTTAACCTACACGAATGCTGGTTTCTTTCTCCATAGCTTCTCCTGACTTAAGGTAACACCATTTGGTCATGTAATTTGATGCACTGAATTACACATGTCACATTTTGTAGGTGACATTTAAAATGTGATCCCATGTGGTCACAATAAGCTTGAGGTCATTGAGGCAAGGGGAAGGCAAGAAGGAGCAAGAATGATAAGGGCCTGCAACCAACTACTTCTACCAAATTCCCTAAAATTCTGTAGAATGAGAGGTCTTGCAGAATTTTTCTGCTCAACAAAGTGTGTCCAACTCAAGAGTGCTTTATTGTTTTATCAAAAGTGAGGAACTCCTTCCTCAAAAGGAGGAAGACCCAGCAATTGGAAACAGCATCAAAAAAATGTCCTCACCAAAGACAGGATCCTAAAGCCCCTAACAATGACTATTGCATCAGATATTTTTTAACAGTAAAAATACCAAGGTGTCCAGAGTCAATTAAAGATAATAACCTAAGATACCAGGTGATGCTGTGAAAGTCACTTAGTTGTGTCCGATTCTTTGCGACCCCATGGACTAGACAGTCCATTGAATTCTCCAGGCCAGGAAGGTAGCCATTCCCTTCTCCAGCAGATCTTTCCAACCCAGGAATCGAACTGGGGTCTCCTGCATTGCTCGCAGCAGCAATTCTTTACCAGCTGAGATACTAGGGAATCTTCCTGCCAATGCGAGAGGCACAAGAGATGCAGATTTGATCCCTGGGTTGGGAAGATCTCCTGGAGGAAGAAATGGCAACCCACTCCAGTATTTTTGCCTGGAAAATTCCATGGACAGAGGAGCCTGGTGGGCTATAGTCCATGGGGTCAAGAGAATCAGACGTAACTGAGCAACAAAGCACACACCAACACAAGAAGAAGTGGTATCACTTTGAGGAGCTTATTTAAATCAGAAAACCAGCTTTAAAACAAAACAAACAAAAAAGGGATAATACAATCAAATCCTGGCTGAGTTTCAAATTTGGACATAGGTTCTTTCACAGATGATGTAGGAAAACATGTTCATTCATTCAGCAAATATGACTGAGAGCCCACCACACATCAGATCTCTTTCTAGGCAGTGGGGAATGCCATGTGGACACAGCACTGTTTTTGAAAACTCCTTCCTTTGGCATGCATATCATCATGGAAGGACAACAACTGATAAACAAGTGAAATATCTGGTAGGCTGCTGCTAAGTTACTTCAGTTGTGTCCAACTCTGTGTGACCCCATAGACGGCAGCCCACCAGGCTCCCCCATCCCTGCAGATGGTATTAAATGCTATGGAAAAGAATAATAAAGACAGAAGCTAGCTATATGAAATTCAGGGTCCAGTGGGGTGGACTGCTATTTTAAATAGGGTAGTCAGGAACATTCTCCTCATTATGAAGGTGACTTTCTGGGAAAGATCTTACAGGTGTGACAGGGGGAATCATTAAGATCCCTGGGATATGAGCATGCCAGACAAAGAAAATGACAAGTGAAGGGCTTCTGAGGCAGGGACTTACTTGGATTATTAAGCAAGTGCAGTCCTAAAGGAAATCAACCCTGAATATTCATTGGAAGGACTGAAGCTGAAGCTCCAATACTTTTGCCACCTGATGAGAAGAGATGACTCACTGGAAAAGACCCTGATGCTGGGAAAGATTGAGGGCAAGAGGAAAAGGGGGCAAGAGAGGATGAGATGGTTGAATGGCATCATTGACTCAATGTACTTGAGTTTGAGCAGACTCAGGGAGATAGCATGGCATGCTACAGTTCATGGGGCCGCAGAGAGTCAGATGCCACTTGGCGACTGAACAACAAAAGCAAGTGCAAAGAGAGTGTGCAGCTGATGAGAAGTGAACCAAGGACAAGAGTAAGGGATGAAGCCAAGAGGTTATCTCAGGGACCAGATCCAGTGGCACTGGTGAGCCATTACCAAGACTACGCCTTTTACTGTGAGATGGGGACTACTAACAGGTTTTGAGAAAAGGACCGAAATGAGATGACACTGAGGTGCTATTGTATTCATGTAAGCTACACTGAAATGGACAGAAGCAGGGAGATAATAATCAAGATGGATGATGACAATGGCCATAAACCAATATTTTATTTTGAGAAAATTCCTTTTTTTTAAGATAGAAAGACTGCGAACAAGTCGTATATATGTGTGTTAATTTTTTATTTTCAGGAGGGATGGATTGGAGATCAATTTGAGAAGCCTGTTAGATATCCAACAATAATCAGCAAAGAAAGCAAGTGGCTATTCGTGTCAGAGTTCAGGGGAGTGGTCCTGGCTAGAAATACAAATTTAGGATTTTTCCACACACAGATGGCATGTAAAGACTCAGAGAAGATGAGATAAGCCTAAAGAGAACATACAGAGAGAGGAGAGAGGCCTGAGGACTGAGCCCCTCAAGGAGAGGAGAGACAGCTAATGCAGGGACCTGTCAGTGAGTTGGAAGGACAACCAGAGAGCCTATGTTGTAGATACTCCATGAAAGAAATATTTTAAAAAGAAAAGAGTTATCTACTGTGGGGGGAAATTACAGCCACAGAACTGAACTGATGTGACTTAAGACCTGAAGACTGACCATTACGTATTATAAAGCACTGCTGACTTTAAGAAGAGAGTATCCATGGTGCAACCAGAGAGGAGAAAAGGGAGGCAGGAGCTGGTAATGTCAGGTTAAGACAACTTTTGGGTGGACTTTGCTCTAAAAGGGAACTGAGAACTGGGGAGACTGCAGGTTGTAGAAGACAAGGATTTTTTGGTTTTGTTTTTGAAGGGGGAGAAATTACAGCACAGAAGGAGAAAGTTTGATGCTGAGGAGAGAAAGGATGAGATGGCTGAAGTGGCATTCAGGGTCAGGGGGCACAAGGTAATCTCTGACCAAAGTGGAGGGGATGGTCCCCAATAGGCATGAGGGACATGTGGTCAACACTGCATCCCTCAGCAGGAAGCCAGGACCCCCGGCCCAGAGGCAAATAAGAGGGTAAAAGTGGAAAGAAGGTAAGTTCCGACACGTCAGACTAGTTAATGCTACCAGACTCTCTAAGCTGTAAGTATGAAAAGCTATAAAAAGCCAAGACAATCGCCCCAGCAGCTGACCTGAATCTAGAAGGTGTAGACGTGTGAGAGGCCTATGTGATTATGTTCGGGAAGGGGTCTTAGAACTGCCACACAAGTAGAGTCTGTTTGGAATAGGGTGAGTGAAGAGAAGGGAAAATAGAGGGAAGAGAGTAAAATAAAGGCCACACACAATCTTAAATTCAATATTTCACTCCCATTAAAGATAAGCTGTTTATAAGCTTCAGTGTAGGGCACATAATTCTAAGTAGAAACTCTGTGGTTCCTCTTCCCAAACATAAATCATGATCACCCTCCACTCTGCATTCTGGGAGTCCTCGAGGCAAAGGGACAAGACTTGAAGTACAGTAATAAAATCTGAGTATTATAAAATCCACCCTGAGTTCCAAGAAGAAAAGAATAATTTGAAGAGAGGTCTGAAAAGTACTTATTAAACCAGGCACTGTGCAGTATTACACATTCTTTTAATGTTCTCAGGAATCCAAATGCACACCTTGATACCTATGTGAGGATTTTTTTTCTAACTCAATTATGGCTATATGTGCTTTAAAGCTGAACTATGAAGTGTTTTTCGACTAAATGTCTTGATAAAGTAATGAATATTAAATATGCTTCAGAGCCGCAAAAAGGACTTAGCACAGGAATGTCTTTGTGGTAGCTGAGGAGTGCCCCCTACAGTCTGACGTGCGCTACACAAGCAGATGACAAGGAAAGAACAGAGCTACAGTGCAGGAGGAGTCTCAAAAGGATGCAGTGAGAGGAAGGTAAGCTACCTCGGCTGAGAAAATGTGACTTTAAAGTCTAAGAAATATGTGGACACTATAAATTCCTATCTGTACATGTTTCTGAACAGCAAGAAATGAGAAATTTTGCATGGATTTTTCTTCTAGTTGGCTATCAGCACCTATTGCTTACAACTAAAAAATAAAAAATGCAGTGTCTAAGTAAAGTCTGTTTTTGTTCATTGGTTATTTTACATCAAGATTTGAATATACATGAAAATAATAGTGAAAAGAAGAACATTATACTCTGCTATGCAAAAGAAAACGGTATCTGGGATCAGAAATCATTTGCATCTGATGTTAGTAACATGAAAAGAAAATGTAACATATTTATTAAAATGAAGTTTGGGTTTGAGGTTTTATTCATTTTTGTAAAAACTTCACAAAGAAGTATTTTACTTTCTGTGAACATCATCTCTTAAAATGCTAATGATTTTCAAAATGAAAATCACAAGAAGACATGAAAGACTTAACAGCATATTTTAAAATACTCATAAATGCATACATAAATACTGTGTCAAATATGTTGCATTAATATTCAAAATTATATCCTGTATAATGTGTATTGCAACACTATCCAAGAGGCATAAAGTTTATGGTATATCAACAAATTTAAGGGAATAAATTTCATATATAATAACATATTCAGTTTAATTTTCCATTTATAAAGAAAAGGAGAAACAAAATATATACTGAAAACCCTTGAAATATTTTACTGGAAATATTTCAAATACTAATATTGGTGTAATTTAAATACACCAGCATATTTGGTGTTTGTAACTATTAAATTAAACCCAGAATTATATGAAAGCTTAGCAATGGACAGAGCAATATTTATCGAAGTTAACAGCCTTTCACATGATCTTTGAATAAATGCTGATCTTTGGAAAACTGAATTTAACATCATAAAATGTTCATTTAGACTCAATTTCACATACATTCATGAGATATACATAAATGTATATGATTAAATTGATAAATTTTACTTTAAGCATTTTAATAAAGAATGTTTTCACATTCAGAAAGAGGCAATAAGGATCATATGGATTAAATACTTGTTTTTTTCTTTTGAAATCTAATAAACTATAATATAACATTTATATATCACTGCTTTCTATAAAATTATTAATAAAGTTGTATAATGAGGAAATAATAAAATATTTTTGTTTCCTGTAGAAAAAACTAGAATCCTAAAGAAAAACTGCTTGATACGTTAATCGTTCTAAGTATTCTGGCTATTAATCTAATAAACAGATTGTCTCTTTCTTCCTGCCTCCTAATAAGGTATATGTGATGCACTCAGATGTTAAAACATAGTCCTTGTGGAAATCTTGCTAAAAATTGTTAGTATGTAGACCCCACAAATGTACTTTCAAATTAATGAATCTGTCTGTTTTCATATTTAATTAACCTTTCGAATTCATTCACCCACATTATAGAATCTTTGCCAAAATGCAATTTAAAATTAAATGATATTTTTAGTAGCATGAAATAATTGAAATATTTCAACACTGTCATGATTCTTTAATTTTTAAATCAAAAAAATAAAAAGAAGGAAAGAAGGGAGGAAGGAAGGAAAGGAGGAAGGGAGGAAAAGTAATCCATTGATTTAATTAAATGAATTAACATTTGTAAAATTAACAATTTCCAAAAAATATATAATTAACAATTTCCAAAAAATATATAATTAACAATTTCCAAAAACAGTTTTGGTCTATAAAGAATTTTAATATCCCTAGGTAACAATTAGAAATAAAAAACTAAAACGCATCCAAGCCTTAAATATTATTTAATGTTGATTATATAGACTTGACTTGTGGAAATGCACCAAAGAGCAATTAAGACAATTTAAAATAAACTTTTATTCAAATTGAAAACACAATTGTAGGTTGTATATACTCCTTTGGTGTTTAGAAGATATCATAAATTCAGTCACTTCCTCATGCCCCGGAAAATTCAGCCCATTTTTTAGAAAAGCGATTGCTTTCATACTATTCCTACCATGAAAAATGCTACCTTTTTTGGCTAATACAAAGAAACCACAATTAACAGTGAAACCATAAATACTTTCTGTGTTAACCACAAATGGCCTTTCCCATAGAAAAATGGCTTACATGTGTTCTAAATGTGTTTGGTTTCATTTTGTATGGAAGGAGCTGTGGGTATGTTTTTATCTAAGAAAAGAACATGGCATGCACATGCACAGCTTTCTAAAATGAGAAACACTCATTGAATTTAATCGTAGTTTTGTCTGGGCCGGAAATTCGGAATTAAGCTCCACGGGTGATGATTTTGGATTCTCTGGACAGGACTTTAGGGTCTACTTGCCAAACTTTCTTGGACTCTTTGTGAAGCACGAGGCAGGAGGGACCTTTGCCTGTGTCACATTAGTGCCTCTCGTGTAACCATAGGCTGATCTCAGGAGTTCATCGACCTCACACTTTTCCATTCCATCGATTCAGTCTGGGTCTGTCCCCTACATAACTGTTGACTGCTCCGGGTCAGTTCTCAGTGTGTGCCTGTCTGTGTGTCGATGTACCTAATTTCTCGAGTATTTATTCATTATGTGAACATCAAAGTCTATGGAAATCTGCATATGTTTATGTTAAGAATCATTTTTCTATTTGAATAATACACATGCTAGATAATCTTTTAAAACACTGTCCACACTCTGAGAATACAAGGGAAAGAGGAAGGCCTTCTAAGAACATGACCTTATGCTCACTTCCATAGCTAGGTCTCCTTGCAAAGAGCTTAAATGGAAATTAACACAAATCTTCTTCTGTAGATTTTCACTGGCCATAAATAAATTATAATAAGGAAATCTAACTGAAAGTCAGGCATTGCTCAGAATGCTTGATTGAATTTATGCCCACAAAACAACCATCAGAGTAAAAGATTTTTCCCATATAAATTATCTTTGGAAAACTTTTTTATAAAAATGTGTACCATTATGAAAATGCATTTGCTCCTTTATTATATAAAGTTTATCTTAATAACTTACAGGACTATTCTAAAGAATAAAAAGGCAACCTTCTTATCAATTACAAGCTTAAAACAATAAACTGAACATTTGGATTTTTTCAAACATTTTGTTAATTTTAAATGTGTTGAGAGCATTTCTGGTTTCAAAAGAAAGAAAATCATAATTTTCAGGGCCCTATAAATTCTCTTATTTGAAAAAAAAAAGTAGTATATTCATGGCACTGAAACCAGTTTAAGAAGAAGAAATCCTGTTCAGAAAATTGTTTACCATCATGCAGACAAAGCTATTGACTGATCTATCATTATATTGCTTTTATACTTTGTGAATTTGTGATTAATTTGAATATTTTTATTAAATTGGTGATTCAAAATTAGAATTCTTTGGGTAGTTGATTCATTTTCATGAGGATAAGTTTCAGAAAGGGTGTAGCAGTAAGTTATTGCCCTGGTGGGGGCCTCACCCCCAAAGGAAGGGATAATGAAATTTTCTAAAACTTCAGGCTTTTATTTATTAAAATATCTATCTCCCCTTTATTTTGAGCTATGTAATATACTACAACAAAACTCAAAAAGTCTTTTATTTTGCTTATACCCAATTATCCTTTTAAAATGTAGACTCAAAAATATAAAGTCAAAATAAAAAATACAGAAACCTGTATTAATCTTGGATATAATAATAACTAGGTTGCTCTGTTTATAACCAGAGGAGCTACTACTCTATTAAATTTTGTTAGATGTATATTATTAAAAGGGTGTGTATGATGAGAGACTTGAATTGAATTGTGGTTAAAAACTTCAGACAAGGCACATGAAAATAAAATATTAACCTAGTGAGAAAACTGTAAACACTTTTTGATTAATCCTGAAGTATTTTTTCAAAAGAAATTGTAAAGCAATACAAAAACATTCCTAGGAGTAATTTTAATATAAGATCGTGTTAATATAACAACTTATTAAGTTTCTAATGAGAGATGTAACTAATTTGTTTTATTACATTGTGCCTCACATCACCATTTAAGCTAAACTATAGAGACCTAGGACACCTGCATCACCAATACAATGGACATGAACTTGGGCAAACTTTGGGCGATGGTGAGAGACAGAGAAGTCTGGTGTGTTGCAGTCCATGGGGTTGCAAAGAGTCAGACACAGCTGGGAGACTGAACAACAACATAAAGCCTTTATAAAGATGGCAGGAAACAAAGAAAACAAAACAAAACTTGATTTTAAATATTTAAATATCTTCCCCCAAAACAATTCATCTTGCAAAACAGAACATTTTTTTTCTGTTCATCACTTTTCCATCCTGCATACATTTTCATTTGCAATACTAGCAAAAGAAAGCAAAACAATTGCACCACCTATAATCAAAACTTTTTACTGTCACAAGATGTTAAAACAATAGTATTTTACAAACAGCATCAGTCTTAGAAGTGAGGTCTTCAAAATACTCTCTCATTTTGTTGTTGCTGTTGTTCAGTCGCTAAGTCATATCCAACTCTTTGTAACCTCATGGACTGCAGCATGCCAGGCTCCTCTGTCTTCTACTGTCTCCTGGGGTTTGCCCAAATTTATGCCCATTGTGTGGATGATGCTATCCTACCATCTCATCCTCTGCTGCTCCCTTCTCTTTTAGCCTCCAGTCTTTCCTAGCATCAAGGTCTTTTCCAGTGAGTAAGCACTTCACATCAGGTGGCCAAACTATTGGAGCTGCAGCTTCAGTGAGAGTTCTTCCAATGAATATTCCAGATTGATTTCCTTTAGAATTGACTGGTTTGATCTCCTTGCTGTCCAAGAGACTCTCAAGTGTCTTCTCCAGCACCACAATTGAAAAGCATCAATTCTTTGGTGCTCAGCCTTCTTCACGGTCCAACTCTCACATCCATACATGACTACTGGAAAAACCATAGTTTTGACTATACGGAGTTTGTCAGCCAAGTGATGTCTCTGCTTTTTAGTACACTGTCATAGCTTTCCTTCCAAGGAGCAAGCATCTTTTAATTTCATGGCTGCCGTCACTATCTGCAGTGATTTTGAAGCCCAAGAAAATAATATCTGTTACTGTTTCCATGATTTTCTCTTCTATTTGCCATGAAGAGATGGGACCAGTTGTCATGATCTTAGTTTTTTGAATGTTGAGTTTAAAGCCAGCTTTTTCCCTCTCCTCTTTCACCTTCACCAAGAGACTCTTCACTTCCTTTTTGCCTTCTGCCATTATAGTGGTATCATCAGCATACTGACCTTTTCCAGAACTGTGGCCACTGCTACTCTCATCTTTTACATTCACCTTATTTATGAAGTGACTATAATCAGTTTCCTTTCAAGTTGATACTTAAAATTCACCCAAAAGTTACTGTTCATTTTCCAAATACCGAAAATTCTCAGGAGGAACACTTTACGTACTTTGTCCATCCCACTGATTGTTTCTTAACGCAAGACTCAAGTTTATCTCTAAAACTTCCTGAAAACACAGATCACAAGGTCTGAGGCAAGGTCTTTAACCCTTCCTCCAAGAACCATAAGTTCTGTGTAGAATGGCAGCTCCAGGCCCCCAAGGACTTATCAAACTGTCTGCCCTCTGCATCTAGCCCAGCAGCTGGCACAGAACACATGAAGCAGAGTGCAGAGGAAATGCATAACAGAGGGGTGGGGCACATCCCCCTTCCTTAAACTCCAGCAGCCCACACCACAAATCCTGACCTTTGAACTTGTGGGAAGCCAACACCTTGCTTTATATGTTACTAAACAGAACTGCCATCCCAACTGTATGATAAACACAGGAAGGGTAAGGTTTGAATATAGAGTTTTATTTTGGTTTGTTGTTGTTTTTCAGTTGCCCAGTTATGTCTGACTCTTTGTGACCCCTGACTCTTTGCAACACACCAGGCTTCCCTGTCCTTCACTATCTCCTGGAGTTTTCTCAAACTCATGTCTATTGAGTTGGTGATGCCATCCAACCATCTCCTCCTTTGTCATCCCCTTCTCCTGCCTTCAATCTTGCCCAACATCAGGGTCTTTCTAATGAGTCGGCTCTTTGCATCATGTGCGTCACAGCTCCAGAGTATTAGAGCTTCAGCTTCAGCATCAGTCCTTCAATGAATATTCAGTAATGATTTTCTTCAGGATTGACTGGTTTGATCTCCTTGCAGTCCAAGGGATTCTCAAGAGTATTCTCTAACCCCATAGTTCAAAAGCATCAATTCTTTGGCTCTAAGCCTTCTTTATGGTCTAACTCTCACATCCATACATGACCACTGGAGAAACCAATGGTTTGACTACATGGCCCTTTGTTGGCAAAGTAATGCCTCTGCTTTTTAATATGCTGTCTAGTTTTGTAATAGCTTTTCTTCCAAGGAACAAGCATCTTTTAATTTCCTGGCTACAGTCACCATCTGCAGTGATTTTGGAGCCCAAGAAAATAAAGTCTGTCACTGCCCATCTATTTGCCATGAAGTGATAGTACAGGATGCCATGGTCTTAGTTTTTTGAACGTTGAGTTTTAAGCCAGCTTTTTGACTCTCCTCTTTCACCTTCGTCAAGAGGCTCTTTAGTTCCTCTTCTCATTCTGCCATAAGGATGGTGTCATCAGCATATCTGAAGTTATTCATATTTCTCCCTGAAATCTTGATTCCAGCTTGTGCTTCATCCAGCCCAGCATTTCTCGTGATGTACACTGTATGTAAGTTAAATAAGCAGGGTGACAATGTACAGCCTTGACATACTCCTTTCCTAACTCAGAACCAGTTCGTTGTTCCATGCCTGGTTCTAACTGGTGGTTTCTTGACCTGCATATAGGTTTCTCAGGAGGCAGGTAAGGTGGTCTGGTATTCCCATCTCCTTAGATAATTTTCCACAGTTTTGGTTTAGTTTTGCCTGTTCAACATTCAACATTTAGTTTAGTTTTGTCCATTCAACATTCACTCTATAAATATTTATTGAGCACTTAGTCAATGCCAAATACCATGTCTAGAATTGGACATACAGAAAAGAATAAAACAGGTGTGTTCTCAGGTCTCTGAGAATGGGGTTATCCTGAAAGAATGCTGAGGCAGGATGACCCCACTACATAGGGAGCAGTTTGGACCTTTTGGTGGGTGTTTTTGTCTACTAAGATGGTTGTGTCAGAGAATTTACAAATTACATACATATTATTTCATAATATATTTTCTTTTTGTATTTTCTAGGTATTATAATTACAGCATTACAGATTTTCTCAAATGTGTGTTCATAGGAAGGTATTATCTACAAATTTCAGAGCACTAAATTAGGCATCATAAAATATATATTATCAAAAGGGAGCTTTGGGTCAAACATGGTTGAAAACCACTGCCCTAGTGAATATTTAAGCATTGTTAACTTGGAAGAGTCCCTTAGAATAAGCAAACTGCTATTTACAAATTATTTGACTAATAATCAAATAACAATAAAATAAATAATATGATTTCACCTGAATATAATTTCACTTGAACATTCATGGGAAGGACTGAAGCTGAATCTCCAATACTTTGGCCACCTAATGCGAAGAGTCGCCTCATTGGAAAAGACCCTGATGCTGGGAAAGATTGAGGATCAAAGGAGAAGGGAACAGCGAAGGATGAGATGATTAGATAGCATCACCAACTCAATGGACATGAATTTGAGCAAACTCCAGAAGATAGTGGAGGACAGGGGAGCCTGGAGTGCTGTAGTCCATGGGGTTGCAAAGAGTCAGACACAACGGAGTGACTGAACAACAACAGTTTCACCAACAATTCCTGATTCTACTGTAAACATCCCTTTAGTTGATAAAATTTTTCATGTAGTTTTCAGATATACACATTAGTGATCTGTAGTTAAGTACTATGTCTACATGATAGTAAGTAACCAAAATATTTAAAGGTATATCATCTATATTAACATAGCTGATTAGAACGTACTCTGTTACCCTGATTTAGCATTCACTGGAATACTAAATCACAAGTATACTAAGTTTACCTTTTTGCAAGAATTATAGCTCAGGTGGTACACCAGATAAGAATGGTACAGAGGATAACAATCTGGTGATACAGAGGATAAGAATCTGCCTGCCAATACAGGGGACATGGGTTCGATCCCTGGCCGAAAAGATACCACGGAGCAACTAAGCCCATGTATCACAACTATTGAGCCCTCACACACATGCCCACATGCTCCAACCACTGAGCTTCATTTGCTGCAACTACTGAAGACCATGTGCCCCGAGAGCCCACACTTCACAGCAAGAGAAGCCACCACAATGAGATGCCCATGCACTGCACAAAGAGTAGCCCCGTTCCTACAACTAGAGGAAGCCCACATGCAGCTCAAAGACCCAGTGCGATCAAAAGTAAAATAAAATTTTTTTAAAAAGAACTATGACTCTATAAAATCTTTAAACAGTTGTCCTGTTCTTATTTACATTGGTAATGAACTGTTCCTAATGTAACTCCTGTGTTTGCAAATTCAGGTACAGCAGAAGAAATCAGTCTTTCACATCAGGAGACACCCTATCAGCAAATGAAGAGGCAAAAATGACACCAAATAATAATGCAGTGATAGCCCAGTATGGTCCCAACAAGCTTTTTATCACAAGCTTTTTAGTGCTGTGTGAAGACTACCACTATAGAAGGAATGGCCCTTCTCACCTAAGTCATCCCCGCTCCAATCAAACTTTTAATGAGCAGTAACCATCAGGATACCTATAATTTGGCTTGCCAGAATGACTACAGATTTATAGGAAAGAATTTAAAATAAACACAAATAATTTAAAATGCATTAAGTAGGAACTGCCTCCTTGGACTTAAACTAACATAAACTTTACCAAAATTATCAGAAAACATTTGTAAATCTTATTTTTTTTTCCTTTCTGCAAGAAAAGCGACCCCCATATTGCTTACTTCAGCATTATGAACAGTTGTACAGCACTGAACACTTTTTAAAAATAGTAAATAACATTTACTAAACTAAGAGATCTTGAGTATAAAATAAATTGTATAAAATATAGGATTTTTACAAATTATTCCTCAAGAGTTTTGATTTTCTAGGCCACAGCTTATTTAATATATGCTTTAACAGAACCATCCCTTTATACGTAATCAGTAAAATACCTGAAACAATGAATACAATGTAGTAAGACATAGGCCTAGGGACTTCCCTGACCAGTCCAATGGTTAGGACTTTGCACTGCCAGTGCAGGGGCTGCAGGTTCAATCCCTGGTCAGGGAACTAAGATCCCATGTGCTGCATAGCATGACCAAAAGATAAGACTAAATAAATAATTAATAAAAATAAAATGTGTTTCCTTATTCCTAAATTACAGTTATTTTAAAAAGCCACAGGCCTAGAACAGTGTGGTATTTTAGGCCACAAACATGTCCATGTGTGAAATTCAATGTCATTCCCTTTAAAAGTGATGTGAAACTCAAGGCAAACTCCTATATTATGGACAGTGGTTTCTAAGCTATGTCCCTGAATACAAGCTCAGGATGCAGTATTGGATTGATTTTCCATTATTTTAATACCTCCACCTGTGGCTATTGGTTTTGGCCTGAGCCTGTATATACAACAGAGCTGCAACCAAAAGAGGATGGAGACTGTGGAATACTTAAGAGTAATTCATTCCTTGTCAGAGTGGTGCAGAGAATCAGAACATTTGGGAAGTTTAAAAACCACAATGAGTCCCATTTTAGCTCAGTTCACCATTCTTTCTGCTTCAGCCTCGGGTTTCCAATCTCTTCCTTTCCTTCCTTCCCTGGGAAGGGTAATGGGAGAAAGAGAGTTTATGTATTTCCATGTGTTTCCCAAAGAGAGAAAAAATAAGAACAAAGGGAAAAAAGGAGAGAGAGTCATAATCTCTAGCCCCATTCTTACTCTCAGCTTAGGTGGCCTTGACCCCAGAAGCGTGATCCCACTGCTTTAATTAGGATCCAAGAGCAAAAGATGACCCATGGAGAAAGACCTGGTTCAGGAGTCTTTTTATCCATACCAACCACAGACCCCTGGGAAGGGCAAGAATGAGCACGGGGCCCTGACCCAGGTTAAACTGTGTGTGTTAGGGTGAGCTACTTCACAAAGGGGTCTTCATTCCTTGAAATGTGTTTATTTCTGAAGGTTCAGAGGAAAACATATAAAAGGGCAGCCATCTTGTCCATGTTTGACCAAAAATATGGTTTTCACTATCAGCCAGAAATAGTCACTGAGGCTTCAAGACCTGCATCCTCTCTGTCTTTAAGTTCACCTCCTGCCACTTTCTTCATTGTCAGAAATGGACATCTTACAGTTAACTGGTTTCCTTCATCCATCAGTTTAAATCATTTCCTCAGGGAAGTATTGCCAACTCGCCCCGCTGAAATGGCTCCCCCGACATAAACCTTGCACTTGATCTTTAATAACACCTGTCTATTTATTCAAAGTTTATCTTTTCTGATAGACTTCAGGTTCATGAAATCAAGGACCACATCCATGTGGATCACTATTATATTTCCAATGCCTATTCCTTGCATGGAATAGGTGTTTACCAAAGTATAAGTTGGAGGAGTGAATTTTAGTACTTGCTGATGACAAATATTTTCTGCCACGGGACCCCGAAATAATTTCTCCAAACAACAAGTGCCACTGACGACATGGATTAACTGTAACATTACTCTAAAGACCCAAGTTCTTAACATCAAACTCTACCAGCTTCTCCACGTTCATCTCTCACCAGATTCCTCTTGCTATCTACTATCTAATGACACCATTCTTTGTTTTTGTCATGTATCGTGCATTCCTTTATCACTGTGGGTGTTTTAAGGGGCTATTTCCTTTGTTCAAAATGCAGTCCCAACCCTCATCTTGTGCCTGTCTAGAGGCTTCACCATCTGAGCCATCAGGGAAGACTAGCACAAAGTAGGTAAATACAGGCAGATACTGTTGCAAGATTGATTGAACAGCTGTCTATATTCTACTATGGCTAAAATCATCCAACTGAAACTATTATCTTCTTATTAGTATTTATTGCAGTTTAGCTTTTAGAACTGAGAACTGTAAATTCTTATATTTCTTCTAGAGATGAAAGAAAGCCAAAGATGTGCCACCTATTTCATAAACCTGCCCTTTATTGAGTCAGAATTTTCCACAGATACACACCAGGTTTACCAACTTCTGGATTTCTCTGAGAGTATGCCTTGCCTATGGGAAAGCTTTGTCTTTGCCTTCATGGCTTTGGCGTTATAACCTTGAATCATGGTCTATCATGCTCAGTGGCCCTTGCTGTTGGTTCTTAACAGATATAAGCTAAATGATTACTCCTTTAAAAATGGGTCCTCAGGGCTAGCTCAAGGTAGATTTGTTTAACAGTTATGTTGGGTGCATTCAAAAATATATCACATTTTATGGGAGGCCCACTCTCTCTCTATCCCATGCCCAGTCTCACTGTTACCCATAGCAGAGTGGATGATTGGAATTGATATTTTTAATTCTTGCCTCAAAACAGTGAGGCCTGACATCACCTCTCATCAGAAACATCTAAAATTGATTTCTTAAAATGGAATGAAAGTGACTTTATGGATTACACAATGGGAGGCTAGACAGTGAAGGAGACTCAGAACAAATAGATAAACATCTACTTTGCTTAATCTCAGGAGCCCTCTGGGTGTGGGCCACTTGACCATATGAGGCTCATTTGCTAGCACTTCTCCACTTTTGCTGTTTTAAACTATAGGTCATCTGAAAGTAAGTGTAATCAGTTGGTCAATCCAGCAGCCTTTTTGCTGATCTGGGCCCTGTTGTGACAGAATATGTGGGAAGTTGACTTTGGTCACCAAACCCAAACTATTCAAAACTGCTGACGTGCAGACCCAGGTTTACTTATAGGCATATGTCAGAGGCACACTGCGTGCTCTGGCTCCAAACAGAGGGGTTTCAGAGTTGTTGGCTCCCTAGCTTGCAATTTAAACCCTGGAACAAAAGTATTCTTCTGGGTCATGTGGGTGCAGTGTTTGCAAGCTTTAAGTTGTTTAAGCTGAGTTGCTCCACAAGGCAATTACTGGCACCATTTCACTATCTTTCTGTTCTTTTGATGTGGTGTGCATTTTGTTTGAGGCATTCGCCTAATTTAGGAGGTACAGGGATTCTGTTAGGATTACCCCCAAGCCCTCCCAGGTTTGGGGAATGGGTAGTCTCTGTGCAAACCACAGAGCCCACTGCATAAATTGAAATACTAGAAAACAAAACTGTCTATCTAGAATAACGGAACCAGCATCTAAGAAGGAAAGCTGATGTCTGCAGATTACAGGATCTTACCCCTTCTTAAGTTATTACACGTTTCCCCCTTCTCTGGTGAGACTTAAAAATAAAAGTTTTGAATAACAACAACAAAACAAAAAATACTCTGTTTTTAGATTCACATGTGAAAGGTGTATAAGCAGCTCTGTGTCCTTACCATTCAAAACTCTGCAAAGATCTTAGGGCCCAGGGAAAAAGTATTCAGGGTAAGCAAACAAGTCTTCACCTGGAAAGACTAAGCCGGGAGGACCTCAGAACTGCATGAGTAGAACTAGAAGCAAGACCTGGAAAATAAGCTAACATGTCCCTAGCAACAGGTCAGTACCTGCTATTTCCCTTGCTTTTCAACTGGGGTTGGGCCTTAGTGAAAACCTGAAGGCCTGTGGGCACTGAAAAGGGATGCTTTCAAGCTGCATGACAAAAAAGCTTCAAGATAGAAGTAGAGCATATTGATGCTCAAAAGAAGAGCTGCATTCAAAGATCCATGAGGGCCATTCCTTGCACAGGAGTAAAGACAATCTTGTTTCTGTGTTTTCTCTTGTCAATGAAGCTTTACTTTTGGAAAACAAAGTGTGGACAGATAGACTTTTAAAACAAGTTGTAAGAAATGAACCCATTTTCTTGATCTATTTCAAAACAATTCATTTTGCTTCATTGGATTTGTCCTAACATGAAAATTCAAGTCATTAATCAAATTTTTAATGTTCTAGTGATGAATGTCAATAGGAATACATTAAATAATTGTGCTTATTTAAATTTGGATCATGCATGTTATTATTAATATGCAATCTTAATAATAATGGCCCCAGACCTGCTAATTTGGCCTTTCTTTGCAGAGTGATTTAATCATTTTCACACTCTCGGTACCAGTGCTATCACTCATTAATCTCAGTTTTTAAAAATTCGTGACATTTCAAAAATTCCTTTGCCTCAAAATATCTAGTTGCTACTAATATGAATTCAGGAAGCATGGAGTTAAAGGAGTTGGCTTTTTTTTTTTTTTAATCTGAACAATTGGAATCAGCAGTTTGCATTATTTTAAAAATGAATGCTTAGAATCAGCAATTTTCTTGTTTGTTTTTTTTTTACAGATCTTGAGGGTTTTTTTTATTTAAAGTGGAAAACTACATTAAGTGCAAGGCAGTCAACAAAGAAGCAGCCATAAAGCCTAAGTATTCCTAGAGTTATAAAATATGTCCATTGTGCCAATTCCACTGCCAACAATGAAGTTTTAAGCATTAATATGCCTTCATTGCAGTTTTAATGCCTTAATATTGACTCTATAGCTCTTTTGGGTAATTTTGCTTTCTCTGGTACTTGAAAGGTGATGATGTCAGCGTTCTTCGCACTGATTCATATGCAGGTTGATGAAGCTGAGTTATTTATTGAGTTCCATTATATTTTCTATAAACATTAGTTCTCAATAAACAGAGACATTTAGCCGAGGGTTTATTTATTAAATAGGTACTGTACAGATGGTTTTGCCACACATGATGTGCTGCAGAGGATATTACTCAGGAATAATCAGCTGTGTTATAGCTTGGCTAAATTAATAAGATGATAATGATGAAATTGATGCTTTTGAGCTAGGCTTGGTAAATGGTTTTTGCATAAACAAACTGATAAATTTGAGAAGCAATTACTTGCTTGTCAAAGATAAAAACACAACAGGGCCCATTTATAGTTAGGTCCTATTTATTTTTAAAGATTGTACCAGATTTTATGTTTAATATGCTGCAATTAAAAAATAATACTTAAATGAAGAAGAATAAAAAAAAAAACCTAACTTTCTGAGTTCTCCTTCAAATCTGAAGAAACAGCATTGCTTGATTAGACAGCAAGCAAACTTTTTTGCTGCATTTGAAGGGAAAATATATCTGACAAATAACAGGGTAACATTCTACATAAATGTTTTTGTCATATAGGCATGCTATAGAAACAGTTGATTGACAACTCCCAATATTCAAATTCTTCCCCTTCCCCACACACACAAACACACACTTAATAAGGGGCCCTACAATAATTTTTTTATCTGGTTCCCCAAAGAGCAAAGGAGATGTTTAACCTAACATACTGTGTTCTCTAAATGGTACAGAATTCATCCCTTCTCTTTCATCAAAGGCCGTTTATTTGTTACCTGAAGCCTAAACATGAAAAATACATATCTATTGATAAAATGTACAGATACAATTTTATTATGTAATGCTAGCTTTTTGCATGTAAAAGTTCAAAACCAACTTCCAAGGTCAGGAAGACATTAGCTTTCCTCCCCAGCTTTAATAGAATGTTAAAAAATTCTTATAATATCACACCCACAGAAGCCATCTTTTAGCCCTGAACATGCCCCTATATATTCCATTAGTATCGATATAAGCTTTACATCAAATATATTGTTTGTAGCTGTGTGCGTGTATGTGTATTTTTAACTGTACAAGAACAGCAGCCTACAGTCTTTACATATTCTGCAGAAACTTATCAAAAGCTACTTCATACTAGATGACAGTTTTCATTTTTCTTCTTTAAAGAGCTTTGATTACCAAATATAAGTTGTAACAAAATTTTATTACTTGAGTATATTTAATGGTATCTATGATGAACTATTTATCATACAGAAAGAAAACTACCTGAAAAAATATTAAATATCTTAACTCTAAATATTGAGATTCAAAACTTCTGTAATTATATTTATTTTGAAAAAGTTAAGAAATGGGGTGGAGACCACCACTATTTAAAAATATAGCACAGCATGAAATCATCAACTGTGAGATGAAATCAGATATCTTTCTCATTAATACAGTCACCTTCTTTATCTTTTTAAAAGAGTAGTTTGATGTCCTTTATTTAAAAATATGTTAACTTAAAATAGATTAATGCTGCAACTGTTAAATGCAAGCCAAGTGTGAGAATAGGTATTGTCCATTTAATTGTTTGTGTGAAATAAATGAGTTATAGCAAAATGCTGTGTATGTGCATGGTAAAAATTCTACCCCTCTAGGCAGCTTTCAAAAAATAGGATTATTTGTCTTCTCAATAATTGTCAACAAGAACAAAAATGTTATGATCACAAATAAATAAGAATGGATAAAATTGTTTTAAAATACGTAACAGATTTCTATCACAGAAATTCAACAGAAATCTATTGGTCTGATATCAGACTGCCTAATTCTTTGTTATAAAACTTCAGTTGTGATTTTCTCTTCCTGGTTAATTGGAAACAACTGCTCCCCAGGACTAATTACAACTCTGTCTAAAAGAAAAGCGAGCACAAATATGTCTTAAGGGAACATGAAAACTTTGGAGGTGAGTCTCATACACAGAATTAAGGGATGAAATTTAAAACCATTCTCTGAGCTTTGCTTTCTAGAGACTGTTGCAATAAGCATCAAGGAAATAAATCCAATGAGCTTTTCAGTAATGACATCAAGAAGCATGAAAGTATAACATATTGAGATGTCGAAGATAGTGGATCCCATATTGATCAGCTTACAAATCGATTATTGCTAATAGAAATCCTATGGTGGGTCTGCAATATCATATGCTTTACTGAAAATAATTTTTGGTAAGTGCTTAGCAGAAACTTCTGCTGCTTCAAAGTGGTTTGAATTATCTAACACAACATTAATACACATGTGGACTCACACTAAGCTGTAATCTTGATAGGAAGTTTGCCTTCCATGTACCATTTAGCTCATAAATCAAGATATTTTAAATTACCTGTAAATTAAAGCATGAGGGAGAGCAATGGAACATCTGAGTTTCTTATTCTGCTGTTAAAGATTACAGTATCTGAACTGATTTCCCTTGGTTTCAAATGTATATGGTCCTCTATCACAAACCTTAGCATCTAGACGTGCCCTCACCTTGTTAAGTATGCTAAAATGGGGATTCCTAGTAAGAAACAGCACACTCCTGCAACTAGTACAAGTGTTATTTGTTTCTAATACTAAAAGGACTTGTAAAGGTTTACTATCTATTTCACTGATAGTCTAATGTTCAAAAGAAAAAGGGCAACGTTGAACTAAGGAAATATATCTCTAATTGATACATGAAATTTCTCATATTGGTGAAGTTGTTTCTAGTCATTATTCATGTGACAAAAATCTCCAGGGAACTAGTCAAGTCAAACTGATATACAGAGAAAGAGAAAGCATTTTAGAATTCAGAAATCTTAAACAATTTTTAGAATTTTAAAACTGTATTGTCTATGTACATTAGTTATCATGTATTTTTTCAACATATACTAACTTATATTCACCATTTGCTACATATAATAGTCCTATTTTAAACATTTGTTTAAGTAAATAATCAAAATAATAATAAATTAAGCTCTTTTTTAGACAAGTTTGGGCAGCTGTTTTCAGGTTTATAATTTCAAAATAATACTTTTTTAAAATTTTCATGATAAATTATATTTTGACAAAAGCAAAGCGCTTGGAAACATTTATCCAGTTCTGGTACATATTAGTAAAACAGTTATAATGCTATATTTATTTGAAATACCAAAATACAGTCAGTTTTCATATTTATGAAATTTCCCCTTTGCCTGAAATAATTTTATTCATTAGGATAATCAAAACCACATTCATTAAATTATTAATTCACATGAAATAAAGAACACTGGATCTGGCAGTGGTGAAACTATAAATTCTAACAGAGAACACAAATTCCTCTTATAAACACGCATTGGAGCAGGCTCTTCGGTTAGGAAACCAAATTATGCCGATTACAAAGCAATTGTGTAAAATGGTTTGCATGGATTGGAACACTAAGCAACCATTCAAAATACAAGTGGGAGAATTTCAAAGGCACCAAGTAGAACAGAATTATAAATTCCTGCCACTTTGCCTCTTAAAAAATCTGTCTCTTTCATATTTACTCCTCACTTCACTCTCGGATGTCAGTATGTGTCTTCTACAGGCTGAGAAAGCATCCATTCATTCATTCATTGTTTCTTTATTTTATGTATTTACTTAATACCTAATATGTACCTCACAGGGTACCCAGTGTTGGGGATGGTAAAATGAATCAAGTAAAGGTCCTTTTCTCTAGAAGCTCAGAACAGTGGGGAAGGTAGCAGAGCGTAAGAGACATGTGTCCTACTACAATCAAATAAAATATGCTTTGGAAGAAGAACTCAGTGATGGGTAGGCATAGAACCAATAGGCTCAGTGCTTTTATGTACATAAAAATAAATCATAAATCCAGGGAGAAAACCAGGAACATGAAGTATAAGGTTGAACTGATAAAAGAAAGTCGTGGACACCCAAGCAGATGTTCTTTCATCTCAGAACATGTTCTCTGAGATCAGGACAGAGAAAATGGGACCAACAGTCCAGTTCTAAACTGCAAGGACATGTGGGAGTAGGAAGCGAAAGAAGAGTGATGACAGACGCACAACTAAAATCCCTTTCGGTATTGAAAACTTCTAGATCTTTCAGCAGTAGGTGTTATGTTTCTGCTTCTATCCCCAAAGCCTTCTTTAATTTAAGCAGGGGAATTTTTCATCATCTGTTATTGGAAAGAAACTCTTGAAGGGCGGGGCAACAAAAATTTCTCCCCTCTCCAACTGATTCCTCTGCTTCTCTGCTGAGACTCTCAACAAGGGTGCCAATTAGTGCCCATTGTCATGATGTTTGAGATGTAGACACCTGTCTTCTAATAACTGGATTGAGGCCACCAACTCATTTTAAACAGGCCATCAAACAGACATCAACAAGTAATGGCCTATATTTACTACCAACCTGGGCTCAAGCCAAGACCTTCTCCAAGGAACTGCTTTTGCATTCTTGATGACAACTATCCAGTTCAACGTGTGTTCACTCCCTCCCAATAAATGAACCAGTGGCTGTAACAATAAGTGGCTTTAAACAACCAGGGCTCTCTCTCATTTTCTATGTTACCTCCATATTTAAACTTGGTAAAGTCGGCGTCTCTTAAGAAAGTATTTTTAATACCTATTGAAGTGGAATGCAGATTAAGATTCAATTTTTTTAAATATGGAAATTTAATTTGCATATTCATGTCCCACCATAAGATGAGGAGGTAAAGAAGGCCTGCTGTATGTTAAATTCCAAGAGGCAAAATAAACAGTATCAACATCAGGGATGCATGAATTCCATGTAAAGTATTTTATAACCATCTGCATATTGTAGTTTTCTAAAATAATCTTTAAAGTAACTTTAGAGTACTTAAGTAGAAGTAGATTCTTTGATTCCCATATATATTTCACAATTTAAGGGGGGTTTGTATTTCTTTCTCAAACGTTAATCCAATTTATCAAAAAATACAAAAAAAAAAAAAACGTGGTTTAGAGCAAATAACAGTATTCGAAGGAATCAAGAGATAAAGTCTTAAAGATGTACAGGCTAAAGAGAAATTATTTTAGCTTTAGCAATAAGAAATAGGGTTGAAGGAGTAAATTAGGCTCAGCTAAAGATTTGTTGGGGTGGCGATGTTTTAGGAATAACAATCCGACAGTATAAAATATTCACCATGGAGAAAGATTGGAGGCAGGAAGGGCAGTTAGAACAGTGACAGTGACAAAGCTAGCAAGTATTTTAGAGAGGCTGTTGGTGGAAAAGGAGAATTAGGATAGAGACTTCAGATTTAGAAATAATATGACTTGTTTGGCAGAGAAGGTAAAAGAGGAAAGAGGATAAAATTGACCCTAAGAAGTGCTTTGGACATGAATTTAAGCAAACTCAGAGAGATAGTGAAGGACAGAGGAGGCTGGCAGGCAGTAGTCCATAAGATGGACAGGATTTAACTACTGAACAACAAGACGTGCCTGAATGCCTGCAAGATGGTAAGCTAGGAAGAAAAAAAAAAAAAAACTACCAAAGCAAAAAAAAAAAAAAAACCAAACACCAGAGGTGTGGATGCCAAGGGGAACATGAACTCAGTGGGAATGATAGTCATATTAAAGTGCTGGAGAGACAGGCAAGCAGGTTATATTTCTACCTGCTTTGAGAGTCATACTCATGAAGATGATGTAATAATGAAACAAAATAATGAAAGACATAATAGCGAAGCACAGGAGGTAGATGAAAACATGAAATTGCAGAGCTAGAAGAGATAAAAGACAGAGGTCCTTAGAAGCACAACCCAGCTCCTGCCCTGGGAAGCACGTTATCCAACCATGCATCTTCATGACAAAACCAAAACAAAGAGAAAGTAGAGAGTTAACATGAGGAATATATTAGTAACACAAAAGCATTTAAATATGTGTTCATTGACTCTCTACAATGTAATTTCTCTAACTAGTTTTTCTATCCCAGAATTTTTGGAATTCTGACTCAGGAAAGCGGAAGCCTCTCAAGTATCACTATGGAGCACTGACTCTTAAACAGCAATAGTTTTGTTCCTCAGGGAAGATCAGGTAACACCTAGGGACACTTTCGGTTGTCACAACTGAGAAATGATACTGGCATCTAGTGAGCAGAGGCCAGGGATGCCTAACAACACATTCTACAATGCTCAGGACAGTCACCCACCCCTCCACACACACACACACACAACAAAGAATTGTGTGACCCCAAAAGTTTAATGTTGGCCAGGTTAAGAATCCTTGTTAAAAAGTCTAAGCAAAGTATTTGCTTAATAGTATCTAAGATGCTTGACCAGAAGAGTGAACAGATGAGAAGAGTTAGTATATTTATCTGACTTTTATTTGCATGTTTAAGACAGTCATTCAAGATACAAAGAGGACACTAGAATTTTCTATTTCTATCACAAAATAATATCCATGGCAATTTGGATAAGTACATAGTTTTAAGCATGCACATAAAATTTCAGGTATTTAAAATGTCCAACATTTTCTGTCATAATTGTGTTTTCTAAGTTTCTATTTTCCAAAATTCCATTAACCAGTTCATTCTTCACAGTTACAAGCTATTAAAATGTTAAGATAACAGCAGCTACAGACATTTACCTCGGCTGACTTCATTGCTAACTTTCCTCTTTAATATCATATAACCTCTCTGGCACTTAACTTCTGAAACACACTGACTACTTGTTTCGTTATTTATGCCCATGAATCTCTGCGAACACATATCCTGCTTTTATGTAGATTTCTTTTGCTAATGCTGCTAACATTGTATAAGACTTCCTTCAACTCAGCCCTCTCACAACGAAGCCAATCACAGAATGACTTCACATCTGTGATTTATAGCTTACAAAACACATCTATGACATCATCACAGTCTTCAGGACAGCCTCATGATACCCTGATGTACCTCATAGCACATGTCAGGAATTATTAACATGTTGGAAGAAGGAAACTAAAGCTTAGCAATGTTACTAAGAGCTGGGGCCAGACTTAGAACTCCAGCTGTCTGATTCTTGGTCCACTCAACCACATCACCCATTAGTCAGAATGACTTACTGGTGCCTTTTGCTCCTTCCTCCAAATCCACACGCTTCATTGCTATATCTCCATCTTACACTGCATCACTAGTGTAGACAAAACAAAATGCCTCTTTTCTGAGAATGTTATTAAGGCTAAATTAACAGACTGCTTCAAGGGACAAAATTTTGATGACCGTACTTCTGGACAGAACCTTAAACTAACTGTTCAGATGGGGCTAAAAGACCTTGTTTTAGCCCATCTTTCATTTCTCAGTTGCAAAAAACCCAAGATTTTAAGGAAAAAAAGAGGTTGCTGGATCAAAACATTAAATATGACCAGATTCTGTTTTCATGAATTCCTTTGTTGGATATTCGTGGAAGAGTTAGAATGTGACAGAGAATTCTGCTAACATTATGCCAATATTTGCTTCCACTATTAGTAAGGATCACCGTGTTTCCCAGTTTCTTTCCCTCTGTACCACCACCAAATCTCTCTTGACAGGTTGGCAAATGGGCAGGAGTGAAGTCTTTCGTCAACTTACAGTTCTGAGATATTAAAAGAGGTAACCAGATGTTAGTTGGGAACCCCTTTGAGTGATCCATGGAGCAGTAGGATGTATCATGTGTAGCTGATTAGAACTCATGAAGCAAATGTAGATTAGAGCCAGAGAAAGAAAGAGCTCATTTGGTCCAACTCATTTTCAGTTGAGAAAACTGAGCCCCAGAGAAGAGAAACGTTGACAAACATAAATCATGGCTCTTGAAAATGTATTTTTAGATGGTGACTATCTCTCCTGTATGCTATCTTCTGCAGATGATCATTCATTCTAAAGCACCAACTATCATTTTCTCTGTTTTTTTTGTTGTTGTTGTCTTCTTTCTCAGTACTTTAGGCTGCTTGTGATACAACAGTCAAATGGATAATTTGTGCTCACTGAACAGTTCATCTGCAGCTTTCTTCCTAGTATTGAATATGTGGGCTCTGGAACTACTTGGATTTGAACCTCACTGCCTTCTCCGCATAAGTTGCACAAGAGACTTAAGCTTCCTGGCCTCAGTTTCCTCATCTTAGTGATAATAGTTGTACCTACTTCATAGATGTTTGGAGAGAATAAAATGAGATTATGTGTGTGTGTGTGCACATGCATAATACATGCATCAAAGCACTTTGCTGAACATGTAGTAAATGCTCAGTAAATACCAGCTATTATTTTCAAGGATAGTATTTAACTATCATTAACCTGGCTATTTAATTAAATTCAACAAATAAATCTAAGCCACAAATCAAGCCATAGAATGAGTAGAGCAGGAGCCACCACATCTTTACTGGAAGTAGGAGCAACACAAACCACTCATTGACTAGCACTGGGTGCAAAACATTGCACTAAGAACTTCTACTGTTTTGTACCATTTTCACATTAAAACAATCCAAGCCTGTTTTCTTGCTTTCAGAAGAGAAAACTTAACCAAGTCTGAAAGAACTGAAGTGACTTGTCCAAGATTATTTGGAGGCAAGCCAGAAATGAAAGGTATCTGACTATGAAGCCCTTTGGATCTAAACCATTTTGCTTGTTTTCCTTCTCTAGAATGTGCCCCAGAGAAGGCGATGGCACCCCACTCCAGTACTCTTGCCTGGAAAATCCCATGAATGGAGAAGCCTGGAAGGCTGAAGTCCATGGGGTCGCTGAGGGTCAGACACAACTGAGCGACTTCACTTTCACTTTTCACTTTCATGCATTGGAGAAGGAAATGGCAACCCACTCCAGTGTTCTTGCCTGGAGAATCCCAGGGACGGGGGAGCCTGGTGGGCTGCCATCTATGGGGTCGCACAGAGTCGGACACGACTGAAGCAACACAGCAGCAGCAGCAGCAGCAAAATGTGCCCAGCTCTGGATGGTATGCAATCAGGTTGCCAGCCCATGCACAGAGAGAACAAGGAATGGAATACAGAACAGCAATCCCCCAATAGACTGAGAATTGGACCACTGAAACATGGCACTAATTTGCTGTAGCATGTGTATTCCACAAAGTTTGGTTGTTAAATTTCAGACTTTTGTTACAGGTCTCCTTTTGCCATCTTGATATCTTAATGTCAGTATCATTCTACTAAAAATGATTCAAAACAAAACTCTTTATGGGTAAAGTCGTTTTTATTAAGTTCACCAACTTCATGCTGTCCTCATAATAGAAAATGAAAGCATTTTCTTGGTGTCTAACTGCTTCCAAATAAACTCTCTCTCATATCACATGTATTGCTTTTGAGAATCTATATTGACATATGATCACATATCCCAGCATCTCATTCTATGGAAAATGTCCATTCAAAGGAATAAGGCCTGGGCTTTTTCAAAGCATAGGAAGCTTAGTAGATGTTGAATAATAATATTGATAGATATAACAATGCTCTAATAATTTTTTATTATCTTTTCTTCTGGTTAAGAATATCACTTACACACCCATACACATGTGTACATGTAAGTGTATGGTATATGTCTGCTTTTCATAAAGCCTCTAAATAAAACTGGAGATTACCCAATCCGGGAAACTCTAATGTCAATCTTTATTTTACAATCTCCAAAATGTATATCACAAGAAATTGTCATTCATCATGACACTTCACATGTACTGCATTGTTTTAATAGAAAAATCTAAAGTTTCATTATGTTAATGTTGAGCAATGAAAATAAAACATCATAAAAAAATAAGCACTTTTTGGTGATTGGCTCTGGCAATTTTCTGTCAGCTTCAAGCACAATAAAAGCACATTGAATGGAAATGGAACAAATGTGAGGAATCCAACAACACCAAAACTATTTTACTGGATCCCTGGAAATCTAGTGTTAATAAGTGTCAGCCCAAATAAAATACAACTTACCCAATAAACTATGTAATAATGTAATTGTTCCAGAGAAGAAGTTATAGAATGAGTCTTCTTGTGTATAAATGCTGAAAGCAATCTATCCAAATAACATTTTCTCATTCAAAGTGATAGAGTGACTTGTTTAAAATTTAATAAATGATATAGGTCAGATTCAAAATTGAGGACTATTATGGAGCACATGCAACGTATAAGCTCATTAATAACTTTGATGAATTTTTCTTTTGTAGGTAACACAAATACAGAATTGATGCACTAACAGGAGAACCATGTAGCACATTATCATCATGCAGACAAAGAAAAAAATAGACACATATACAACAGTGCTGTGAATAAGCTGGCATTTTTTTCTGTATCCAGACACATATTTATCAGGCAGTTAACTGAAAACGTAGATTGGTATAAGAAGGAAGTGTAGATTTAGCTTAATATAAAGTATCTTCATCTGAGGAAGTAAACTAATTCTCCTAATGTGTCAAAACTTACACATTTAGAAGACTTTATCCAATTTTTTTTCTCTTCTCCATTTGTTGTTGAAAGTTTTTCTTATTGCAGCAATTCTTTCTGAAATGCAACAACTATTTGTCATGGAGTGTGGTGTGCTAACCAAGATATAATAATTTTAGCATGATAAACCTATAATAAAACAGTCATTACATATTTATTGGATTGGGTTACACTTAATACTTTTACACCAAAATGCCCCAGAGTAGACCACTCTATATGAAGATGGATAAAAAGCATCCCCCTTTAATGTGCTAAACTTCAAAGCATGCATCCATTCATTGACAAATCACTGAAAAGAAAGGACATGCCAGCTAGATATGACTCAAAAATTTTCTTTATTTTCTTAACAGATTATCCAGGTAATAAAATGTATACATTTTCTAAAGGGTGATTAAAGATGTTTTCATCTATCTATCCTGAGACAAGTAAATATACTATTCTTAAGTATATCCTACACTTTAATAAAAAATAATTTTGAAATACAGGTAAATTTCACTAAATTTTGTCTGTTTTATGTCAAAGAGTTTAGATTTTGCCCAAACCCTGACTTTTGAAACTGTGATTTTCCTTTACTATTCCACTTCTTTTATATCCCAGAACAGAAATTGCCCAGTAACAGCAAAATCTGAAATGATGGCCCAAACTGGCTTTATAACACCTCTTTTTATATATCTGGTTTTTGTTCTATTTTGCCTTTTGTTAATATAATAGCTAATGAGTATTTTGCTGAAGATTTGAATGAACCTTCAATTCTAGTTAGGGTTTGCAGGCAATAGGGGTGTGAATTATATTCAACATGTTTTACAATATACTGCATTGCAAGATAGCTATTTTTTCCCAGTCTTCTGAGAGTATCTATGCTGTTACAAACTTCAATGTCTGGGTATTCCTGATTAGGTCTTTTACATTCATGTTACAGAAATGGGTACTTTCCACTCTCCAAGAGGGCAATCATCATCTAAGTTACGATGTATGACTTTGTCTCAAGGGTTCATATGATCGGCAGGAAAAAAAAAAAATGAGTGTCCCCCTTTCGTTCGGGTTTTGGGACCTCTGGATCTTTTAGTCCTAATACCCCTGATTCTCTGTTGGCAGAGGCAGTTCTGTGGCCTCTACACTGACACTGCCCACACTCTTGGCTGCACATCCCTGCTTAAGTCCATGCAGGTTTCTCTTTGTTCTGTTGTCTGTGCAGACAACAGTCACCCGACTGTGGAGAAAAAGTGCTAGACTGGAGCTGTGAACACATAAGTAAAATATTGTTGACTAGTGCCTAAGGAAATAGAAGACATTATTTTAAATTATCTCGATCGTAAAATCCAAGTGAAGATTTGGCAATATAGCTGCAAAAAATCTCAAAACCAGTTATTCCTTTTAAATAAAAACAAAAATGAGAAACAGTTAACTATTAGAAATCCCACCTGGTGCTTTTCCTGTGTTAATGATGCTTCTTAAATTGCATGTGGGTAAATGGTAATTTTGTCTCACACCATTAAAAACTAATGGAACCCTTGATGATAAGAAATGCCATAGCTAGCTTGTTGGAAAACGTTTAATTAATAAAGTAATAAAATTATTGTAAACTAGTGCAGTTTCAGGGAGAATTCAATGGGATATAAAACAGATAAAACATCCTACAGAGTTTGTGTAGGAAATAAACATTACTATATAAAATACCATATAAAGGGGTTTGTGTCACATAGAATTAAAATTAGCTATTATACTAATAAAAAAAGATCATTCTTTCCGGAAAAAAACCACTAGAGAACGTAGCTTATAAAAAGCTGGTTTTAATCATCTAAGAAAGTATCTAAATTACAAAAAAGGGGAGGTTATTATATCTCTCCATAAGACGGAACTCAGAATTTAGGCATAAGTATATGTATAATAACTTTAAAAATGATCAAATAATAAGTTAAAATGAAAACATTACCTCATTTTCTTCCCTTTTAATTCTTTCAGTGTAGGTTAATTCTTTAGATTATCTCCTACATTTTTTCCAGTATATTTAATGTTTTTGTCACACCTTGAAACTTGCTCAAGAATCCCAAATAAGGAAGATTCTAAAGTGCCTTTTTAATTCATTTAGGTGTAAATCACTAAATTATGAAAATTCTAATGGTCAGCCCAGTCTTTCCTTGACTCTGTAATGTAGTGTTTATTCTTAAATTCTCTAATTCTCTTTAGGATTTATATCACACCAAGGCAAACACTACAGTTTATAAGGGACACTAATTTAATGTCTTCACAAACATTAGGAAACTTCAGTCAAGAAAAAAATCGCAATAAACAAAAGGACTTTAAAACTTAAATTACCCTTTTCACCATTTCAGTGAAAGTTGCTTTTGTAATGGCTGTGGCCTCTAGGTTCTCAGTATTTGTAGAAATAATATTGAGTTTTAATCTTTCCTAATTTGAGTCTTCATGTATTCATTCACGCATGCTTGGATGTATGCATTCCTTCATTAATACCAAAAACAAAACCAAGCAATTTCTGTGTTCTAAATGCGGCTACAGGGGAGAAAGTAGTAAATAAGACAGAAATCACTACTCTCATGTCATCTATACTTTAGTCCTTACTGCCATTTTATGGTGAAGTTAGACAAGTTTCTCCTTTTTTCCAGAGATCATCTCACGATCCTTCCAGTTGTCATTCTTACACTTTTTGTTAATAAACTCTCTGTTTATGAATTTTTCCCTAGACCTTTTATCCCTAGTTTTCTTTATTAAAACTATTCTACTTGCAGTCTTGAGGAGGAGGAGGTGTCTCGTAACAAACTTGCAAATCATAAACTGTAAGGAAAAGTTTAACTTCAATGTACGAGGAACTTTTCATAATCAATAAATAAATGATAACATAACAAAAAATTAGCAAAAAAAAACTTTAACAAGTAATTTGTAAGCGAGAATATGGAAAAGAACAAAAATGTAAGATAAACAGCATCATTAAAAATAAAAGATACTCAAATTAGAGGATAAGCTTTTTTTCCTGTATCTCACAGAGAAAGAAAAAATAAAAGTTGATTACATCAACATAGGTAATAGTACCTGGAGAAAATGTTCTCATACTTAGTTGGCAATATGATTGGAGGTGTTAATTTGAAAATACTTATCAAAATTAAAAACATATGTAACCTCTGACCCAAAAGTTCCACTTAGAAATTTATCAAAATGAATGGATGGAAAAATACATAAATAAATGTATACAAGGATACCCAGAGCAACATTGTTAGCGGAAACTTTAGGGGAAAAATTAATAAGGAACTGGGTGAATACATTATACATATACAAAATTAAAACATCATTAAAGGCTGACTGTCTATATATCAAGGGAAAGATATCCATAACATTGATAATTTAAAAAGGCAGCTTATGGGAAACTATGCATAATTTGACACCATTAAAAAATATGTGTGTGTCTATCTAGAAGATGCAACCTAAACTTTAACCATTGTTTCTAGCAATGGAATTATGGCACTTTTGATTTTACATTATATACATGTCTATTTTCACTATTGTTTGCAATGAGTATTTATTGTTTCTAAATAAAAAAAAATATTATCCCCCTTAAAAATGTAAAAGTCCTTGTACTCTAAAAAATGCAAAAATTTAAATATTAACTGTGTATACATGTGTGCTCAGTCATGTCTGACTCTTTTGAGACCCCGTGGACTGTAGCCCACTGGGCTCTTCTGTCCATGGGATTCTCCAGGCAAAAACACTGGAGTAGGTCGCCATTTCCTCCTCCAGATCTTCCTGACCCAGGGATCGAACTCATGTCTCCTATATTGGCAGGTGGATTCTTTACCACTGTGCCCCCTGGGAAGGCAAAATGTAACTGTCTGGTTCCATTTTCAGGATGCCAAGGTCGGCTGACTAAATTCCAAAAAGTGAAGTTCTTTAGCTTTTTTGGTGAGTCTGAAGTATTCCCATTGTCAAAAACTTTGAAAACTTTCATATTTCTAGGACTAAATGTCATACCTGGAGAAGAAAGAAAATGCCTAACATTTATATCAACACATCTTCACATACTTTTCTGTAACGCAGGGAGACGTCTCCTTGAGAATTCAAAGTAGTGTTTCTTCAGACAGTGCAGCAAGAAAGTTCATTTTAGAATCACATTAGCTTTGCATATGGTTCATCATTAGTCATAGAATATAGATGGAGGCCTGGGATTTTTTTAATTTAGATACCCAGCAGGGCTAAAGATACCACTGAATAACTTACAGTCATTTGGGAATGTTGTATATATTGAATTTAAGACACTTCAACCTACTAGATACTGTCATACAGAAATTCTTGAATGCTTCAATGTTCATAAACCAGCTGTTCAGATTATCACAGAGCACACCCCAGCACCATTAATTCCAGGAATTCACACCAGAAATTACTGAGAAGGCCGTGTGACCACTCACAGGACCGCTCTCTCCTCCTTATGACACCAGATGGAAGCACATCATCAAGCAGAAGTGACACTCTCTTCTTAATGTCTCTCTCATCTTTCTTCATACTCAGCCACGCCATAGCTCCAACCAGAATGTCTCACCTGGCTTTCTGGCCTCATGGCCCTAGCATTAGGTCCTTCTAGTCCATTCTCCTGCTTGTTATTTCTAAAAGACTAATTGGATTACACGACTTTCTTACTCAAAACTCTTCTGTGAATTCCCATTACTCTTAAAAGCCAAATCCTTGAAATCAAGGCCTTTGAGCATGTGGACTCTGTTCACCTCCCCAGCCTTACCACTTGCTAGACCTTCCACACACACACACTTAACTCCAGACGTCATCACATGATTGCTCTTCTTAGGATGCACTAGGCTTTTTCTGTCTTGCTCATGCACCCATGCCTTTTCACGTACTCTTCCTTCTGCCTGGAAGCCTTTTCTTCCTTCTCTGCCTGTCTCACTCAGCTTACTTACTCATCCTCCAAGCTCAGGTGTCACTTTCTCCAGAAAGCTTTCTTTGAACTGCTTCTCCACCAAGATTCAGGCTAAGTGTAGGAATTCTAGAGGAATCCTACAGCCCATTATTCAGGATGAAGCTCTCCCATCCTTATCATATGATATTCTAATAATATGTTCACTCTTCTGTTTCTCTTCCAAGCCTGAGACAGGAATACACCTGGCAGAGTTCTTGAAACATACTAAACTCTCAAGAAGTTCTTGCAGACTGACAAAATTAATGAGTGAATGATTGAGAAATGCATTACCCTGCATCCAGGAAACCAATACATAGCCAAACATCAATATTTTCACTGATAATGTAAAAATGAAAATCATTACTGACTTTCACCACCCATTAAATAATCCAACCTCCTGTGTACTCTGGTTGACCAAAGTCATTTTTAAAAGTGAAATGAGAAGCAAATATATTCCTAGTGAGTCTTGCTGGTAGAGTTTGACACTGAAACACCATCAGTATCCAGGTTAAACTTCAATCACATTAAGTGGTTTTGTTATCTACCCTGATGTACAGCTCTAGGATCACATGTATTAATGATAATGATGCTTCTAGTGACAGTCAAATAAAGATATGTCCTTAATGTATGTTACTAGGCTGGAGGGAATCTCTTTTCCTTGCAAAATGTTGGGATTTGTGTACAATCTGAATAGTAACAGCAGCTTTCTGGTGTGATGAAGTTAGTCAACACACCATGTAGCTGTGGATTTGAAGGGAATGATATCCACAGGCAGATGGACAGATGAGTCTGGCCAAAAAAAAATAAGAGTAGAGGAAACTCTTAACAGCAAAGATCATTCAAGAGGCAGAGGAAGATAAAAGATGCTGTAAGGAGCCACTGCAGGATGGAAGTGACGGCTCTGCACTAGGAGTTTGTCTGTCTTGGCTCCAATCAGCAAAGTGAACACATCTCCTCCAAACTGCCAGCAGCCAACATGTGTCTGTGTATGTGTGAATGAGTGAAGATGAAGATAATTCTTTTAACAGCCATTTAAACATTGTAAAATAAAGTCACTCAGTCGTGTCTGACTGTGACCCCATGGACTGTAGCCTACCAGGCTCCTCCATTCATGGGATTTTCCAGACAAGAGTACTGGAGTGGGTTGCCATTTCCTTCGCCAGGGGATCTTCCCAACCCAGGGATTGAACCCAGGTCTCCAACATTGCAGGCAGACACTATCGTCTGAGCCACCAGGGAAGCCCCTAAACATTTTAAGGTACAATATAAGTATATGAAAATATTACCATCAAATTATTGCTGTCAAAGAAGTATGATTGGAAAAGACGGCTGATAACCCACAGGTGTTTCAATGTACACTTTCACCTTGTTGCTCAGTTGCTGAGTCATGTCTGACTCTTTGTGACCCCATGGACTGCAGCTCACCAGGCTTCCCTGTCCTTCGCCATCTCCCTAGAAACATGCTAAAGGATTTCATGCAGAAAAACAGCAACAGTAAATTTTCACCTCTATCTTTCTCTGCTGCTACTGCTAAGTCACTTCAGTCGTGTCCGACTCTGTGCAACCCCATAGACGGCAGCCCACCAGGCTCCCCCATCCCTGGGATTCTCCAGGCAAGAACACTGGAGTGGGTTGCCATTTCCTTCTCCAATGCATCAAAGTGAAAAGTGGAAGGGAAGTCGCTCCGTCATGTCCGACTGTTTGCAACCCCATGGACTGCAGCCCTCCAGGCTCCTCCATCCATGGGATTTTCCAGGTGAGAGTACTGGAGTAGGGTGTCATCGCCTTCACATCTAGCTATTTTAACTACCTTCTCTCTCCTTTACTTCAGAACTAAGTTCCTCAAGTGAATATTTCGAAGTTACTTATTTCCCACTGTATTGACACTTTGGATCTCAATATTCTAGCAGCCACCAGAGGATGCCTTTCAATCCTCCTCTTCTTTACTCCTCTGTGATTATGCCCTGTGTTTATGGCCTCCCACTTCTTGACATGCTCTCCTTTGATTTCCATTTTCTCCTTGTTTTCCTCCTACATCATTGCCCTTTCTTTCTCAGTCTCCTTTTAGAGTTCTCTTCCTCTGTTTGTCCCTTAAGGTCAGTCCCCTACTCCAACCACATACACAGAGCCACCTGTGAAAAAAGACTTCTGGTCTCACCTTTCCTACTATTTTGGGGCAGATTATCTGAAGTTTTTTTTGTTTGTTTGTTTTTGTTTTTTTAACTAAGGGGAGATTTACACCTCCTCTAAAGTGTGTATGTGGATTAATAATAATAATGAGAGAAGTGTAAACACTGAAACTTTTTAAGAAGGTTTCAGCGAAAGTATTGTTGGAGAGGAGAAGGTGTACAGGTGTTAAATTCCTATCTTCCACACAAAGAAATCAGTAAATAACATTTCAAACTGAAAAATGAGGAGTCTGTAGTATCAGTTAAGTTATTTTAAATATGGAGGTAAACACCAGGGGGAAAATGTCAGCCAGAAGAGTTGAAAATGTTTCTCTGCAGAGTGAGAACTGCAGGAAGTCAGAAGTGTTTTGGGCAAAGGACTGCTGTTTTTCACAATACCTCCTATGATACCATTTGGCTCTTTAAACTTCGTGCACATTCATATAAAAGGTGATAGGGATAACATTCCAAACCACTAGTTTCCGTATATATAAAATCAGTATTTTGATATAAAATTTGCCTAAATGAAAAAAGATAACTGGAACCATTCCAAAGCAGACCTCCAAGAATGGAGCAATAAAAAAGAAAAAAAAAAATGCTCGAATGGCAGTTGAAGGAGGAGATGAAGCGACAACTGCCGTCTGGAAAAAATAAAGAACCACACACCTCTTTTCTATTAAACACAAAACTGTACTATAGTAACCAGTTCCTAAGTCTTCCTAACACCTCCAAGCAGCACTTATGCTTGCCAACAGGACTCTCCCAGGTAAAATTCCATCTGACAAATTTTGTTTCTGACATTGTCTATTCTAAGTCTGTTAGATTCTTTTTTTAGTGTTTTTTTTTTTAATGGAAGTATAGTTGATTTACAATGTTGTGCCAGTTTTTCTGCCGAACAGAAAAATGACTCAGATATACACATTTGGTAAGTCTATTAGATTCTCAATTTAGATGGTGAAGTCATATCACAGCCTTGTCTATTAGGTCACTTATTCTGGCAGATACCATGTCCAGTATAAATCTCTTAACTCTACACACTTTAAGAAATTCCAAATATAAACATTTTTAATAATGTAACAAGGGCTTCATATTTATATGACATACATCTTTTGTGTAAAATATATTGTAAAAGTAAGCACAGAACTTTAAACAGACTCATATCTATTCCATGTTGTAGGATATATATTGCGAAGCTCCAGTGTGGAATCTTGTAAAAGCCTTTGGGGCTTTACAAGTGTTATTGGATTCCAGTCCCAATAATCAGTCTAATGTATCTTGTTTACAGACATTCCTGATTAAAAAACATAGAAGAACAAGACAGGAGGTGAGGGCAAGGAGGAGCATTCATTAGCAATCTCAAACTAAAAGGTAGTCATAATCCATAAACTATTGACCCAATAGACAGAAATTTCCCTTTGTTTCAAATCAATTAACAATTATACATGAGCCATTAAAAAGCCATCATGCTTATAAGCCATTACAGTGTGTACCTATCGTGTATCGATTAGCATGCGGTCAGTTATTAATTGATGACATCATCACTCTCAAACCTCTTAAAGGTTTTAGTGCCTTAAAGAAACACACCACCCACCAGAGCCAAGTACTTGACACCTGACATGCTCTATAGCCTCAAGCAGAAAGTATATATTCTCACAGACCCTCTGTTTGTCATTCTAATGCATCAGTCAAGTCCATACTGTATGGTGTGTCTTCCAAAATATCCCATCTCATTTTATAAGTAAGTCATATAAACCTCTAATGACGCAATAGTTTTAACATCATTCATATGTGTGGCAGCAGCAAATTAACTTCTCAGAGCATATCCAACATGAAAAGTACTGTCATTTGCAATGTATGTACAATGACTGCCATCTAAAGCTAAAACACCTCTTTTATCCTGCACATCCTCTGACACTATTCCTAAAGTATCTAACAAAGTGGGACCTAAAACTATGAAAACACAAACGCTACAAGATCTATAATAGCAAATGTGTTTTCCTTAATGCAATATAAATCAGAATAATATTTTTAAATATATTTTTTATTTTTATTATCATTTTTAAAAGATTGTTTCTTTAGCAGGCGAGGCTGTTTTTAAAACTTTGAGAATAAAAAAATTTAGTTCAACTTGCATCATAGATCCAAGAGAACTAGCATAAGACCCTAAATCATACTGTGAAACTGAATCACAGAAGTTTACTTAAATATTACAGTCTGCTAAAGGATAACACATCGACACAATGATAAAAGTCATATTAAGTGTACAATAGGGTTATAAAGTAAAAGCTACCCCAGGGAATCTGAAATCTTTTAAAGAATGTTAACATCATCTTTCTTTCTAAATCAAATTAACCTTCTGAGTAAGACAGATACACTACAAAATAACTAATTATTATTCACCCCATCTCACATTACTCCTAATCATGGAGAAGCTAGTTATTTGGTGTTCTCCACAAAATTGTTTAAATAATACAGGAATTTAATTAACATGTCTTCTTTCTGCAATTGTATATCATGGTTTAAAAAAAAAATAAGCTTCCCAATCAAGTTACATTAAATAAGCACACGCATGAGACAAAATCACCTGAATTAAAATTCTACATTTTTCCACTCCCTTCTCCCCTGGGATCATAACAGATTCTTCACTGTCCTCATTCAGAGTCACTGCAAAGAGAAGGCTGGACAAGTTTGAAGTAATGTACAAACACATTAAGTATGCAGTATTATCTACTTGCTTTACATTGTTATGGGCTCACTGCTCAGCCTGGAAAATAGAATAGAAAGCATCCTTGTAAGATGATGTTATTATTATTTTCTTCATCATCATTTCCATTATTTTGCCACAAAAGGGTTCTCTTTCGTTAGGTTAGAGACCATCCTGAAATTATTACAACATGAGAAGATAGGGCAAGAAGCAGGTTAAATAAGGCCCCATTGTCTGGGGCTCACAATAGAAATCAGGTGTATTTGCCTTTATGGAAGATTTTGGTTCACGGAATAGTTTTTTGTGGAATTTTTTTTTTTTTTACCGCGACCAAGATATGCTTATTTCTTCCATAAAGGAAGACATCTTTTTTTAATAAAATTGGCAGTGAGGTTATGTGTAAGGCAAATTGTGACTGAGCCAATAATCTGTCATTCTTACTATCCAGAATGTTCACATGAGGATATAAACAGAAAAAGAAGCCACTTCGTATGTAAAGAAAAAGGAAGACGACGCTTCCTCAAGATCTCAAAAGCTCAGATTCACACTCGCCTGAGGGAAGAGCGAGGTGAGCAACAGAGAAGTTATGGAGGGAGAGAGGAAATACTAACCATGAGGACAGACTCTGCAAACAGAAGAGACAGTCACAGAAGAGACTTTAAAGTCTAAACAAGCCTGGTAACACTGCTCTCATTTTACATATGATAGAAAAATCACACTCTGTGGTCCTGAAGCAGGTTAAAAGCAGGCTTTTCTTCAGAAAGAATTATGCAACTTCTAACCTCAGGGCCATGAGGTGATTGGGCTCCAAATGAGGTCATGGTAAATTCTCCCCTCTGTGTCCTTCCTCCTGTCCCTGATTCAAGGTGAAGCCCATGGCAGTTGAAAGGCCCCATTCAGTGCTTCGGGTATATCTCATGACTTAGCTAATTATAAAGAAGTTGAAGAATTTTAAAAAAATACATCTGCTGACTAGAAAAAAGGAAAATCACATATATATGTATATATTTATTAGCTATTTGGAGCAGATCATTTTATTGGCATTTATTTTAGATGTCACAGCCAGGCAGTCAGCATTTGTAGGTTCAGGAACCTACCACTAAAAATCTCAGTGTACCTAAAAAATTGCAGCTAGATCTGAGTTTACCTAGAAAGAACTATATAGACTCTCTTCTTGTTCTGAGGTCACAGGAGAAATGGAGCTCAAAGGAACAAAATGTATTAAGCATCCATCTTCAAGTGATACAGTAAGTGATTTGTGCATTGGTCTCTCCCAATAGTTTCCCTGTTTTAGCGAAGAGGATTCTGAGGCCCAGGCAAAACCAGAGCTCATTAAGTGCTGAAGGCTGGGTTGAACCCAGTTCTTGCTGACACTGAAATGACTTCCTCTCTACTTCACTATTCTTCCTACACTGCATTTGGTTGGGGATAAGCCTGTACATTACAGAGCCTAAGGAAGAAATAACAGCATAAGGGCTCCTATATTTACTGTTGTCGTTGATGTTAATACTGATTTAAAACAGGGGTCCAAATTCAGACAGATGATTGTGAACCCTGGTCTGCTGCATATCATCTGACATAGGACTTCTTGGCATACAGTAGGTGTTTACTATTTTTTTGAGGCTTCTTGACAAATACATTAAACAACAACCAGCCCAGCAGATATGGGTCATTTGTATTTCAATAGTTTCTCTCAATAGTAAAGAACTTTACTTTTCCACTAAGACTTTGACATAGTTTTTTAAAAAAATCAGTCAAGATGAAATGGGAAGCCATTATTTATGCCTCTTCAAAAACCCCAAACCTGTAATTTAAAAACAACAAAAATGGCAAAATTAAACTTGATAGAAGCATGAATTTTCATGTACACAAACACACCATATAGCCATGTGTGCTTTAAGGGAAATGTTCCCTGTCTTATGAAAGTGAGGCAACTTGTTATGATTTGTGCACACTTCCATGAAATACCAAAGAGGGAAAAAAACCCTCCTGTCACTTGTCAGCTAGTTCAGTCACTGCTGCTGTAGAGGTACCATAACATATGCACGTCCCCTTCTGAAAATGTATCAAAAGGGGCTTTGGTAAACTCCTGTACAAGCATATCGTATGTGTTAAAGCCAAAATGACTTAAATTCTCTGCCCTGATGGATCTGCACATCAGATGCATAACTGATTAGTGACAACTGACACAGAAACAGAGAAAATGTTCACTGTTAGGACGAACACAACGATTCATGCAAGAGTGCCATCAGGATGGCATACTATACTTTCTGTACATACAGAAAGTATGTTCCTCTGCTGAGAGAAAATTCTAGTCAAAGAACTTTGCTTTTTAAGTACTTAATCTTCAAACTGACTTGGAAATATTTATTTTAAAATTCTTATCAGTTTAACATCAATTTCATCAATAATACCTTAAAAATATCAAAAATGTTCTACTCTTTAGTTAAAAATAATTAATTCACAAATTTCTCAAAGGCTTACTCTGTGGAGTGTGTTCTCTAAAGCATAAGTGATGGGGCAAAAATGCTAGTAGCATAAAGAAGCTAAAATGTAAATAGATCTGATTATATACATTACTCAAATAATGAACAGTTCTGAAAGATATCAAAGGACAGGTACGGTTCTGCAAGGCTGAGTGACTAAGAACAAAATAGAATGCATACGTCAGAGAAAAGATAATATTCTTTCTATACGTGAAAGACAAAACCACCAAGCACTGAATTCTTCAATTTACTTTTTATTTGTCTTTAGGAAAGTTACCACAAATACTTCACTACCATATGGAAAACTATGATATATCATTAAGAATAATAGATTATTTAACTCAAGCATGAGACAGACTTTAACAATCTTCTTCTTTAAGAAAAGGTAAAACTAGACTAAATGAATAATTTCCACAAGTTCTTACATTGGCAAAAACTGCATGTGCCCTTGGCCATAAATTTGATTTTTTACGATGTTTTTCTACTTTTGAGGAAGTTTTTCTCTCCCTAAATGTAGATGATTTATTTTAAGATGCTTTCTTCAGTATATATTAAGGAAAGTCAGTCGTGTCTAAGCTTTCTGATAAAACACAATACTGGATGATGCCCGTCCCCCCCGCACCCTGCACCCCACCCCCCGACACAAACACATTTCCTATTCTGAAGTCTGTTCTGTTTCATTTCTCTTCCCCTAAAGGCTTACCTCTCAACCTCTACCTACCCAGATCCCAAAACTCTTCTGGTTTCAACCTCCTGGGAAAGAAAGCCTCCCCCTGCTATTTTCTCTGCTCCTTCAAAACACACTAAAGAGGTGGATGAAAGAACATCTTAAATCAGTCCGCCTAAAACAAGTGCCTTCTTGGCGCCATCCTAAATGCTTCAACAACTGCCAGCCTCCAAAAGACATGAAATACTGTTGGGAGGGCGCGAGGCCATTGCTGCCACGTCTTATGTGAGCAATGAGGAGCCAACAGCAGAGAACGCGAAGGTACGAACTTCTTTTAACTACCAGACTTGGTGGTAGACCAGGATCCCTTCCTAGTTCCACAAGTATTCAATATAATTTTTTTGTTCCTTTCCCCCTCTTCCCCTCCTCCCGCTTCAGGTAGTACTTGAACCAAAAAAAAACAAAAAAAAGTTGTTGCAGATGCCCCATCTCCATGAGGTGGTGGTGCGCGTGTCCCGCCTCAGGCTTCTCCGTTTCCCACACGGTGCTGCCTGGTGCGCCTCCATGCTTGGAGAGCTCTGCACCCCCGCGCTTCCGGCCCCAATGCCAATACCATATTCTGACTTCTGTGCGGAAGCCAGCCACTCCAGAAGGCTATGTATTTCAAGTTTTCCATACCAGAAGAACTGCACATAGATGAAGATGCATTTCATCAACCCTGCAAGAAACAAACACCAAAACAAAACCCCGGAGCAACTGCATCACTTTCTTCAAGTGAGAACCGAAAAAGCCAAAATTCTAGGCCTTCCTAGGGTTCATTCCTCAGGTTTTTCTTTTACCAGAAATGGCTTTTGCGTTTTTCTCTTTACAAAGGAAGAATAAAATCACATAGGATTTATACAAATGTTTGGTTTTTCCTGTTTTTACTTTCTTAAGGCTACTTTTTATTGCTCTAGCCATTGGCACTAATGTCCTTAGTATTTTTCTTGTAACTCTCTTGCGTGATGTGTTTTTAGCATGTTTGCATACCCTCTTCTCAGTACTGTAACACATAATGAAGGTTTCCAATCTCTGCCTACATTATTTGCCAGAGATGGTTTACAGAAAACATGGCCAACCTATGTGGAATGTAACATCCGAGGAATATTTCTTAGGAGAGAGTAGCTCACAAGAGAGACTGTTTTTTAAAAACAAAAGCCCACATGCCTGTTAACTGTTTACCAGAATGTTACCTCATAATATAAGCTGGCTACCTTTTGCACCAGTTCCTGATGTTAGTGGGGGTGACAAAGAAACTGCAAAATATAAAGGAACAATATTACAAGCCAACCTGTTGATATTTTGAACAAGAAACCTCCTTATACCACACTAAGTTAAACACTATAATATAACATTTGGGCAATATTCTAATACACTAGGAAGGCCCCTAAGGCTTAAATTCTGATCCACTTACTTCTGATCATTTTTATGATCCAAAGTAGTTCTCTCTCTAATGTAAAACATATTTCCAACCACCTACTAGTTACGAAAGCCATTAAATTCTTGAAGATTGACGGTGGAAAAATAAATTGTGTGTATTTTAGACCCCGAATGATCTTCCTATAGCAATTTTAGAACAAACTATGAAGAATTCTGCAATTTTAATCTCCTCAGTAGCTTCCCATTACTAAACAAGCACAGCGCCACGGTACAAATGTAGATGTTACATGTCATCTTGATCTGCTGCTTTTTTCTTTCATTAAAGCTTTAATGCAGCAATTATGGCTACGTTGCCCTATAAAAAAAGGAAAAGGCAGTTTACTTTAAAAAGTGAAATTGCATAGCCTACTATTTAATTATACACAAATGTAAATGGCCTATTTTTCCATAACTGGTTATTACAGCACTGTTTTACTTTCTGAGTTTTCACAATCTCTAAAACCTACAAAGCTTCCTGCTATATAATTGTTTTGTTACATTATTGTTTTCATCTTATTTTTTCTTTTAATGTGAGTGCAGCGGGATAAATCTTGGTTTTAAGCCAGCCACTACTTCATCTACTTAAGCTTTTATAGATGAAGATTGCTGTAATTATCAGAATACCCGCTTATTTCTGAAGTATTATCCTGGCAACCTGCTGGCATTTACAACCAATTAACAAGCTTTGCCATTAGTTGCATAAGGGGTATCGCAGAGTAAACCCATTGTGTGCTAATTTTCTATTTTAGATAATCAGTTTGGCCATCCAGAATGGAAAGAAGAAGAAAAGAAAAGGTTTGACACTCAGTGGTAGACATGTAAAAATTACTGCGTGCCCCCTAGAGACAAAGGTATCCTGCAACTCAGTGATTGCTTTGTTGCCGTCACTATTGGTTCTTAAGTATTTCCCTTTGTCTCTTTTGGAAGAAAAAAAAAAAAGTGGGGATTCAGGAAAGTAATCATGTCCTGTCTCACACACTCTCGGTCTTTTAAAACTGACTAGCTTCTCTTGCTATCCTGCCCATAATTTGACCAAATTGTACGTGTTAAATACCCCCTCCCCCAAAAAAGACATTGAGCACTAGTTCTTTGGGGGTTTTGGTTCTTTAAAAAAAAAATGCCTTTCAACCTTTTTTCCCTCCCCACCTCCCCCACTTGCTGTTAGAATAAATTAATGCATGGGCTTCCACCAACTGGGCTGCCTTAAAATTAGCCTGCATGCTGGGTTTAGTTAAAGTGGTGTGCTGTTGTCTATTACTCTGTTTAAACAGTCGCTGATATTAATATGTCCTGAAGTTTGCTCTAAATCAAGGCAAAAAGCTACAGTTCTGTTTTGCTCTTAAAGCTTTAAGACTCACCCCGGAGAGTAAATGTCATCACCAGCCCGAGAATGTCAGCCTCAGGCCACAGGAGACCTCCCTGTGTTCAGAAAGACTCTCTCCCCTTGAGTCTTCAGCAATACTAATAATTACTTCATCCCAGTTCTTTCTGCTTCTATCTGTAAAGTTCTCCTAGTCTGAAAGCTGTGTCCCCGCACCCACTCCCAAATGATCCCTAATCAAATGTAACTGTTCTCTGTGAGGGAAAGCACAGACTGGCATTTTAAAAGTACCAGTATTGACCAGTACCCATTATTGGCATTTGTAAACCTCTTTGGCCATAGAGCTTCTGAAACTCCCATGCTACCCTGCACTTTAAAATCATTGTCTTCAGCACTTCCAACATGGGTTAGTAAGTCTCTATTTGCAGCAAAACAGTCTTTAGATCAGATCAGCATCCTCCTTGCTCTGCAAATTCTCAAGAGACTTGTATACAACAGTAGAGTTGTAAAGTACCCATCTCTAAGGACCTGCTTTACCCTGGATTAATTAACTGCCTTACACACACACAAATTCACAAGGAGATACCCACTATCCCATGCATCAATTTAGAACCCCTAATAATTTCCTTCTGTCCAATCATTTGCTCACAGATGCAGGTAATGAATGCGTCTACAGGCAGAGCCACATTATCAGGGCATGACACCACTGTAACAGACTTTTCTGTCTTTATAACCAAATTCACAACTCGTTATGGCATTTATATTTGAACAGATCTTTCCAGCAAATGAGACATTATTATGCTTCTCACAAATATGGCTTATTGAAATCAGAAGGAGACATTCTTTTCAAGGTTTGTTATATTCTTATACTACTGTAAAATTCTTATGAAAAAAAATCCTAGCTAACTTTGCACTTTCACAGCACAAGGAACTAAATGCTCATGATTTGTGCAAAGAACTACCCAGTCTCACCAAAAAAAGAGGGGAAAAAAGAGCTTGGAGAAGGAGAGAAGAGCCAAGAGAAAAAGATGAGAAGTTCTTTTATTATTCTTATCTTGGACTATTCAAGGTACCTATGCTGGGCAGCCTAATAATGTAACTCTCATTGTTATTTTAATAGACTTTTATTGTAATAGTTATTAAATTATCTATTTTAACTGTATTGGTTTCCTAGTAAAGAAATTACTGATTTCAAAGTTTATTCAGTGGGATTTTAACCTTGCTTGACTTATTGGAGCTGTAGTGAAGGAGAAGAGAAAGAAAACAACCGTAAACTGCCTTTGGGGAGATGGTGCAATAGGTTCAACAGGTGGTATGAAGAGCCTTCCTGAAGTCTTGCTCCCACAACTAGGACAACCACAGCTACAGCATTTTTGCATCTGACAGACATTTATTTTTTCCTTCTTTATGTGCTCTATTTGCCTGCATCTCAGAAGTTCTAGAGCTGTAAAAATGGGGTTTTCCCCAACAAATATTTAATCTCAGTGACTGCAAGCATCATCTCGGGGGCACAAGCCTTTCTGCCTCGCTCTGTGATCTTGGTTAAGTTACTTCTCTGTACTCAGTTTTCTCAGTTTTTCTCATCTGTAAAGTATGAGACTAATGCCTCATAGGATTGTTATAAAGTGCTTAGCACAATACCAAGCACATAGTAATACAAGTTGTAACTTATTGTTCTACCATTTTAGTTGTGTATTAGTGGTTATGCTAACCACTATGGGCACATTAAGATCAGAGCAAGATCAAAGTAAAATACACTGGAAGAATCCAGAGAGGAAGAATTTACAAATATGTCACCATTTCCTCCTAAGGGTAATACCTATGACTTTGATTTTGTTTGTTGTACAGGTAAGCCTTAGGCTAAAAAGATTCCTGCCAAAGATAGCTAATCTCAGAAGCAACATAACAGTAAGTACATGTATGTGTGTGTGTGTGTGTGTGTGTGTGTGTGTGTGTGTGTGTGTGTGTGTGTGAGAAAGTGGCTCAGTTGTGTCCAACTCTGCGACCCCATGGACTGTAGTCCATGGAATTCTCCAGGCCAGAATACTGGAGTGGGTAGCCTTTCCCTTCTCCAGGGGATCTTCCCAGCCCAGGGATCAAACCCAGGTCTCCCGCATTGAAGACTGATTCTTTACCAGCTGAACCACCAGGGCTGTAATTGTTTGTTAATTTTTTTTTGATTCACTTAAATAAATGAAATAAATAGCAGTATGGGGCTATTACCAGTCAATATTTGGCATTTTTAAAGTATACCACAAACTGAAATTGGCTAGAGATTATGTTACAATGAGATTTCATTTGCAAAATTAGACTTAATGTACCATTAGACTTAATGGAAAGTGTTTCCCACAAAGAGAAGAGGTTTAGCTTCTTTGCTTGTAAATTCTAGAATAGCAAAACTGTTTTGTCCTTTGCTGCATCTTCAGGACTCAGGCAGTGTTTTAAACAATAATTATTTAGGGATATATGAATGAATGATTTCATTTTCTGTTGATGGTATTTCTATCAACCATTGGTCGTTAATGAAAGATTAAGTCAGTACGAGTTAATCATTTAGTGCTGTATTAAATTAATGGAGTTATAATGCAAAGAAGGTGAGATGGAAGAATTTTGTCTCAAAATAGTTTCCCACACAGTTTAGGGACTCTTCAAAGTCCATTTGGTAAGGTTGCTAAGTCCAAAATCAGTATTGAGCTTTGCTGATAACTGCAACAGCGTTCTCAGCCTGCAGTTGTTTTACAAACAGAAAACTGAAACTTTCCATTTTATAAGAATGCAGAAAGATTGAACACATGCTCATCAAAACCCAAATGCCTATTAAAATCCCAAATTTTCTTCTTTCAAGGCATGCTTTATGGTTTTGTGCAATTATTAGGCTAGCCCTTGTTGATCTGATAACCTATCATAAAAGTTAGAAAAGAAAAAGTCCCATCTGTGCTACAGTTTAAAGTTATTAGACAAAGGAGAACTTAAAATTGAATATGAGTCAAATTCTAGAATAAGTTGACAATTTTTAATTTTAGAATGGAACCAGAACATACCTTATAACTTGAAAACCTCTAAGACACATTTCCATTGCTGTCAAAAGGTGAAATTGATCCCACCTCTCTAACAGGCTCATCAAAGTTTTCCAAATAGCAGCCTTCAGCTGTTGAGTGTTATGTTTCGATTATATTTCAGATGACTTTTCTAGTTTGTTTTTTAATTGGCAGGAGCTCAAGAAACATTTTTATATCACAAAGAGTTCCCTTTTACATTAATGAATGTGAACAAACTTTCTATCAATTTGAAGTTTCTGTTTTTCTTCACAACATTAAATAATATTGGATCTAGCTATAAAAAACTTTCAGGATAAAGTTCTATAGTTCAGATTAAAGGCTATAAAATCCAGTCCTAAAAAATGTATCTTGCAAGATATCTGTGGCACTTAAAGGAAAGAAAATAAAGACAATTATAACACATTTATATTCCTAGCCCAATAATTAAGACTATATTTTTAATTGTCATTGTTTTTAAATGTTAACTTAGAACATATTTTCAAGGGAATATTAGTCCACATAAGAATGTAAGTCATCTGAATTCTTCTTGTATTAATATATAAAATCTCAAGAAATTCTCATTCAGTTTAAATATCATCATTATAGATTTAGTCTGTGGTACCAAAAAATTCTGTCATTATGACCAAACTTGTCATTGTCCTCATAATTTATATCATTCTAAATTGTGGAATGTCAAATCCAATAAAATTTGAAAAAGATATAGAAGCTACAATAGCCTTTCTAAAATATCTACATATCCTTTTCTCTAGAGGATAATAATTTCAAAAACATGTATTTAATTTCCTTTTCAGTTCTTTTCATTTATGGCCAAGAACTTTTCATGTTGCAAGCACACACATCCACCCCTCTTTATCACTTTTTAACAACTTTCCTCAAAAGCAATTTAGAACAGTCACATATGTAAAACTGAGTTTTCAAGATATTTGTGAAAGGAGCCTAAATCAGGACCAAAAAATAAATAAATAAAAGTACATGCAGACTCCTAGTACATTCTTTTACCATGTCACCCCCTTTGAAAGGAAAAGGAATAAAGGTCAGGACAACTAGCTGCTCAGCACAGCAATGTGGAAAGGAAAAGGAGTGTTGCTTATAATGACATAAAAACCGTCAACACAGATGTCTTCTGGGGTTGGAAAAAGGTAACTATGTGAAATGTTTGCTGAATGCATTGTCAGTGTAGAATCAGACAAGGGCCCCTCTTTCTGGTTCTATGACATATTAATAGCAGCCTGGGCTGTCTGACTCATGGGGTCTCACTCCCATGCTAGAGAGAGGAGCTGGCAGACTAGATGCCATACCCTAATCCGGAGGCAGGGCTACCACATCTGTTCTGGATTATCTTCTTACTGACCCCAGCCAAAAGCCCTAACCCATCTTGACTACAGACCCTCTTGTTCTCAACTTTACTGGAGGGCAGAGAGGAGAAGAAGGAATGACAAATAGCTCTCTGCATGTTAAGTTGTTTTGGTCATGTCCAAGCCCATGTGATCCTATGGACCATAGCCCACCAGGCTCCTCTGTCCATTAGATTCTCCAGGCAAGAATACTGAAGTGGGTTGCATGCCTTTCTCTAGGGGATTTTCCCAACCCAGGGATCGAACCCATGTCTCTTACGTTTCCTGCATTGGCAGGCACGTTCTTTACCGCTAGTGCAACCTGGGAAGCACAAGGGAGCTCTGAGGCTTGGTTCAAATCCTACCTTCACTGCTTTCTAGCTGTGTGACCTTAAGAAAGTTACATAAGCTTTCTGGACTTCAATTCCATGCCCTCAAGTGTAGCTGGTGATAACACCTCCCTGGTAAACTTGTTTTGAGAATGAAATGAGTGTTGAGGCTCCATCTGAAGTGCTTGGCACAAGGCCCAGCACATAATTGGTTCTTTATAAGCATCAGCTATTATTATCATTATTGTAAGATGAGCAATGTCTACCCACTGACCATCAGCACCATCCCACCTCTCTTCCTGATGTTGACCCCAAACAGCAAGAGATGGCCAAAATAAGTTTGTGACTCTGGATGCAGACAAACATGTAGGTGGCTCTAGAGAGTCGAGTAGAACCTTAACTATTGAGCCACTGCCAGTTTGGGAGCCCACTGGTCTTGTAAATGGACTAATCATGACGCTGAAAGGAGACCCAGGAGCATCATGGATTGTTAGTGCAGTAAAGTCCCAAGGGAGGCAGTCGTATCTGGTTTGGAACTCCTTCTCTCCTACTTGTCAGCTATGAAAATCTATCTTGGGCAAATTCAAGAATCTTTGTAAGCACCAGTTCCCTATCTTTAAAATGGATTAATAATATTAACTTGCTTGCAGAGCTGTATGAAATTAGAAAGTTATAGACAGAGAAACAGCTTCCCAGCTGGCACTAATGTAGAGAAACTGCCTGACAATGCAGGAGACATAAGAGACATAATTTCAATCTCTGAGCTGAGAAAGTCTCCTGGAGGAGGGCATGGGTACCCACTCCAGTATTCCTGACTGGAGAATCCCATGGACAGAGGAGCCTGGAGGGCTACAGTCCATAGGGTCGCAAAGAGTTGGACACAACTTAAGTGAATTAGCACACATGCAGATAGCAATATAGAGACAGAGGTATGGTTTCTTACCTGGCACACAGAAAGCACTCAATATGTAGTAGTATCATTATAAAGAACAGGAAAAAGGAAAATTGTGGACCCAGGGTAATTGTGGTAGACCTTGAATAACGGTTCCCCAAAGATGCACATGCTTTAGTCCCTGGAACCTGTGAAGATGTTAGCATTGCATAGCAAAAAGAGACTTTGCAGATGTAATTAGGGTTAAAATGCTTTTTAATGGGAAATTATCCTGGATTATCTGAAATAGGAGTAAAGTTGGCTCAGAGGTAAAGAATCTGCCTGGAGATGCAGGAGACATGGGTTTGATCCCTAGGTTGGGAAAATCCCCTGGAGGAGGAAATGGCACCCCACTCCAGTATTCTTGCCTGGGAAATCCCATGGATGGAGGAGCCTGGTGGGCTGCAGTCCATGGGGTCACCAAGAATGGAAGATGACTGAGTGGCTGAGCACTCACACACACACACATCCTGGATTATCTAGATAAACCAAGCTAATCACATCAGCCCTTAAAAGCAGAGAACTTTCTCCAGCTAGAGGCAGAAGAGTGATGAGGTGAAAGGGAAGTCAAAGAGATTCCAACCCTTGTGGGCTCTGGAAGGTAAGGCTTCTAGGAGCTGAGTGAGGGCAGTCCCCCACTGAGAGCCAGCAAGACTATGGGACTTGAGTCTTAAAAGTGCAAATTGAAATTAGCCAACAGCTGAATGAGCTTGGAAGCAGATTCTCCCCAGAGCCTCAGATAAGAATCAACTGGTGGACATCTTGATTCCAGCCTCATGAAACGGGGCAGAGAACCCAGTCAGGTCAATGCAGACTTTCTACCTGTAGAACTGAGATGGTAAATCTGTGTCACTTTAAGTATAAGATTTATGGTAATTTGTTATGACAGTAATAAAATTATAATACAGGAATTATTAATATAAATGGTTTTCACTACTAGACTATGATATTCTCATTTGGAATATCATAAGAGCTGCTGGAAGACAGGGATGCCATCAAATAATAATAAGCTAATATTTCCGATATTTACATCGCAGGGCATAATGCCAAGTGCTTTACATATATTATCTCCTTTTATCTTCACAAAGTCATTAGGTAGGTACTGTTACAATTGCTGTCTAACACGTGAAAAGATAAAGAAAGTAAAAGAGATGAAGGTTAAAGACTCAGCAGTAATCACACAGCTTATATATAGTGGAACCAGGATTCAAATTCAAGCAGTTGATTCAGAGCACATGCTGCTCACTGTGATACTATGCTTCCCTTGGCACAGCGCAGGGGTTGGCATACCACCTACACTAGATCTCTTGCTGAATAGTTGAACAAATTACTAAATGAATACAAAGAAGTAGTTTACAGTTCTAAATAGTTAATAGTTCTTGCTTAACCAGACTTTTTCATAATCTGAATTATTTCTAGAACCTAAAGATTGAGCTATCCAAGGCAATTATTAGTAAATTATTTTACCGGTCTGTTAAGCTAGGCTATGCTGTGGTAACAAATAAACCCATAATCTCAGTAGGGCAGCACTACCAAGGCTTATTTCTCATTTGTGTAAAGCCTGTTATGAGTTAAGGCAACATCCCAGGGTGACTGTCTTCCATGCAGTAACTTGGAGAATCTACTTTGATTTTGGGGCACCGTCTTCTCAATATGAGGTCCTGTAGTTGCTGAGGCAGAAGAATACCTGGAGATATCCTATCCCCCTCTTCCAGGCTTCAACCTGAAGATGACATCACCTGTATTCACACCTTTTGGCCAGAACTATTCTTGTGTCTCCTCCAACTGCAAGCCTAAAACTTATAGTCTTCCACGTGCCAGAGAGGAGCAAAGACTCAGATACTGATGGGCACTATTAATATCAATCAGTGGAGAAGGAAATGGCAACCCACTCCTATATTCTTGCCTGGAAATTTCATGGATATTGGACCCTAATGAGCTACAGTTCACAGGGTTGCAGACAGACAAACACAACTTAGCGACTAAACAAAACAAAATTTTATTTTCTTTGGAATCCTAATGCTATAATTACAGTCACTAAAATCCACCTGCAATACAGGACACACAGGTTCGATCCCTGGGTCAAGAAGATCCCTTGAAGAAGGAACTGACAACCCATTCCAGTGTTCTTGCCTGGAAAGTCCCAGGGACAGAGGAGCCTAGCGGCCTCCATGGGGTCACAAAGAGTCGGACACAACTCAGCAACAACATCAATCAAAATCACTAAATCCCACTCCATACAAAAGAAATAGAATGAGTTATTAAAAATTATAGCTCTGACTTCCTATATCAAGTGTCCCAAGAACCACAATTTCAGCCTCATATATTTAACATCCTGCCTTCCAATCTGCAATTCAAATCCTTCACAACAAAAGAGAAGTTTCCAGTTTTCAGGTGGCAAGGCTTTCTCAGATTGCACATGGCTAACAGCAGGATATCAGTTTAGGTAGTCTCCCCGCACCCTGAAACTCTGAGGAGCTGGACCTGTAGCTCTCAGATCACAGATGTCTCTATGCTGTCCCCAAACTGAAGGACCTTCACAAATCGTGATCAACTGATGCTAATCAAATATTTATTCATCCTGTTGTTGTTGTTCAGTAGCTCATTCGTGTCTGACTCTTCACGATCCCATGGACTGCAGCTCTCCAGACTTCCCTGTCCTTCAGCAACTCCTGGAGCTTGCTCAAACTCATGTCCATTGAGTCAGTGATGCCATCCAACCATCTCATTCTCTGTGGCCCCCTTCTCCTCCTGCCTTCAATCTTTCCCAGCATCAGGGTCTTTTCTGATGAATTGGCTCTTGACATCATGTGGACAAAATATTGGAGCTTAAGCTTCAGCATCAGTGCTCCCAAAGAATATTGGGGATTGATTACCTTTATGATTAACTGGTTTGATCTCCTTACAGTCCAAGGGACTCTCAAAAGACTTCTCCAACCCACAGTTCAAAAGCTTAGGAGCCAAGAAATTTCAACTATCACAGAAGACAAACAGATTCAATTTTGTTTTTCTATTAAAATCTTATTCCCAATTATTATCTCAAAATTATAGGAAGTTCCTCATCCTGTTCAAATAAGGATTTTACCTGAATCTCATTTAGATCATATTTTTTCCCCTAGGATAATTAGTAAGAGCCTTGTTTTGAATTAATGATGGTGTAAGGGAAACCAAGGAAAAGATTCCTAATATATAGGAAGTTGTCTAAGTAAATGTACCTGTCCACATAGTCTTGCTATCAGTGTTCAGAATGTGTAACATCACAAACATGGGGGAAAAATGCAGCTTAAACCATAGAGATATTCATGTTCACCTTGGAGAGATTGACCATCTCTCTTATTTTCATGGAAATGTGCAAAATAATATCATCTAATTTTGGGAAAATTGGAAAAATAAATTTGCCCCCTGTCTTGAGAATGTTTTAAGGATTGCTAGGAGTCTCCTCCGCAAACTACTATTTTCAGTTGGCATTCTCTGTGGCCCTAAAGCCACAGTTGAACAAGCAGCCCAGGTGACACTGTACCAACCAGCCGTGCTCAAGGTGATTTGCCTACAAAGTACTTGTTTTCAGTCTGCAATGAAATGAGGAACTCGTGTCAGACTGTAAATCAATGGCCGGCTTCCTTCATCAGTACAGTCTTGCTATTAAAAACCTTAGTCAAACTTAACAGTGTCTTTGGTGATGAAGATGATTTATATCCTAAAGCAAGCTTCTTGTCATGAGCAGACAGAAGCTGAGAGACCAGAACAGTCACACATATTCTATAGCTGAGGAGCCATTTGTTGTTGCTCAGTCACTAAATTGTGCCTGATTCTTTGCAACCCAATGGACTGCATAACACCAGGCTGCCCTGTCCTCCGCTGAAGAGCCATACTTGCAAAACTTTGGCTTAAAGATACTGAGATGGGGGGTTATCAGTTCCTATAATATAAAGTCCTCTGTCTCCCTCTCGTAAGTCACTATACAGTCAGAACCTTGAGAATAGAGACCCTGAGGATGGTGTTCACTCTTGTCCTAATTGATGTTTCCTATATTACAATGTAGAAATACAGCTATAACTCTTTCTGGGTATTCTGATAAGGGCCATGTACTCATTGGCTTAAATGTTTTTTCCTGGCACTCAGTCCAATTTTCAGGTTCATTCAATTTTATCAATACTTTATAAATGAACATACTCTGCATGGTCATTAATTGAATAAAACAAGCTTCTAGTGTAAAATACAAAATACTGTTTCTACTTTCAGTGGAATCAGTTAAAATCAGAATGTCAATTAAATATAATAAAATTTCAATTATCCCATGTTATAGAGGTAACAGGTAAACTCTAATCCAAATCACCAGTGAGCATCACACAATATGTAGGTTTTGAGTTTATATTCAATTTTCATAGGCTTAGCACTAGACTACTCATGGTTGAGAGAAGTCAATCTTAAAGACAGGGTTCAAATTTACTATGCAATACTAGAGCATCAAAGCCACACACATACAAAGTGCATGTAGAGGAATAAATTCTAAAGTTTCTTATTTCATCCTCTTTTCATTATGAAATTGCAAACTTGTTAAAGTTAAGGACATGGCTTATATTCTTCAAAGTAATTTGGACATAGTAGGATTCAATGAATTAAGTTGAATTTAATCCAACATAATGGCTGCCTATTGTGTGCTTCAGTTCGGTTCAGTTCAGTACAGTCGCTCAGTCGTGTCTGACTCTTTGCAACCCCATGAATCGCAGCACGCCAGGCCTCCCTGTCCATCACCAACTCCCAGAGTCTACTCAAACTCATGTCTATCAAGTCGGTGATGCCATCCAGCTATCTCATCCTCTGTTGTACCCTTATCCTCCTGCCCCCAATCCTTCCCAGTATCAGGGTCTTTTCCAATGAGTCAACTCTTCTCATGAGGTGGCCAAAGTACTGGAGTTTCAGCGTCAGCATCAGTGTTTCCAGTGAACACCCAGGACTGATCTCCTTTAGGATGGACTGGTTGGATCTCCTTGCAGTTCAAGGGACTCTCAAGAGTCGTCTTCTCCAACACCACAGTTCAAAAACATCAATTCTTCAGCACTCAGCTTTCTTCACAGTCCAACTCTCACATCCATACATGACCACTGGAAAAACCACAGCCTTGACTAGATGGACCTTTGTTGGCAAAGTAATATCTCTGCTTTTCAATATGATATCTAGGTTGGTC
>NW_011495032.1:21020031-21051608 GCF_000754665.1 Bison bison bison | reverse complement strand
GCTGTTTACACTGTTTCCCCATCTATTTCCCATGAAGTGATGGGACCAGATGCCATGATCTTAGTTTTCTGAATGTTGAGCTTTAGCCAACTTTTTCACTCTCCTTTTTCACTTTCATCAAAAGGCTTTTTAGTTCCTCTTCACTTTCTACCATAAGGGTGGTGTCATCTGCATACCTGAGGTTATTGAGATTTCTCCCAGCAATCTTGATTCCAGCTTGTTCTTCCAGCCTAGCATTTCTCATGATGTACTCTGCATATAAGTTAAATAAGCAGGGTGACAATATACAGCCTTGACGTACTCCTTTTCCTATTTGGAACCAGTCTGTTGTTCCATGTGCAGTTCTAACTATTGCTTCCTGACCTGCATATAGGTTTCTCAAGATCAGGTGGTCTGGTATTCCCATTTCTGTCAGAATTTTCCACAGTTTCTTGTGATCCACACAGTCAAAGGCTTTGGCATAGTCAATAAAGCAGAAATAGATGTTTTTCTGGAACTCTCTTGCTTTTTCCATGATCCAGCAGATGTTGGCAATTTGATCTCTGGTTCCTATCCCTTTTCTAAATCCAGCTTGAACATCTGGATGTTCACAATTCACATATTGCTGAAGCCTGGCTTGGAGAATTTTGAGCATTACTTTATTAGCGTGTGAGATGAGTGCAATTGTGCGGGAGTTTGAGCATTCTTTGGCATTGCCTTTCTTTGGGATTGAAATGAAAACTGACCTTTTCCAGTCCTGTGGCCACTGCTGAGTTTTCCAAATTTGCTGGCATATTGAGTGCAACACTTTCACAGCATCATCTTTCAGGATTTGAAATAGCTCAACTGGAATTCCATCACCTCCACTAGCTTTGTTCATAGTGATGCTTTCTAAAGCCTACTTGACTTCACATTCCAGGATGTCTGGTTCTAGGTGAGTGATCACACCATCGTGATTATCTGGGTCATGAAGATCTTTTTTGTACAGTTCTTCTGTGTATTCTTGCCACCTCTTCTTAATATCTTCTGCTTCTGTTAGGTCCATACCATTTCTGTCCTTTATCAAGCCCATCTTTGCATGAAATGTTCCCTTGGTATCTCTAGTTTTCTTGAGGAGGTCTCTAGTCTTTCCCATTCTGTTATTTTGCTCTATTTCTTTGCATTGATCCCTGAGGAAGGTTTTCTTATCTCTTCTTGCTATTCTTTCGAACTCTGCATTCAGATGCTTATATCTTTCTTTTCCTCCTTTGCTTTTCACTTCTCTTCTTTTTACAGCTATTTGTAAGGCCTCCCCAGACAGCCATTTTGCTTTTTTGCATTTCTTTTCCATGGGGATGGTCTTGATCCCTGTCTCCTGTACAGTGTCATGAACCTCCGTCCATAGTTCATCAGGCACTCTGTCTAATAGATCTAGTCCCTTAAATCTGTTTCTCACTTACACTGTATAATCATAAGGGATTTGATTTAGGTCATACCTGAGTGGTCTAGTGGTTTTCCCTACCTTTTTCAGTTGAGGTCGAATTTGGCAATAAGGACTTCATGATCTGAGCCACAGTCAGCTCCTGGTTTGTTTTTGCCGACTGTATAGAGCTTCTCCATCTTTGGCTGCAAAGAATATAGTCAATCTGATTTTGGTGTTGACCATCTGGTGATGTCCATGTGTAGAGTCTTCTCTTGTGTGCTTAAGAATGCCAAATTTAGCTTACTTTTTAGTCCAACCAATAGATATTTGCCGAATTAAAACTATATTCCTAATACTGGGCCACATGCAAAAAGAACTAGGACAAGATTCTTACAAAGTATTTCTGTTTTTGTCTATGAGAATGACAGTCTAAAGGAGTTTAAACAATATCATCCATGCATTGCTTCAGTCCTGTTGGACTCTTTGTGACCCCATGCACTATAGCCCACTAGGCTCCTCTGTCCATGGAATGCTCCAGGCAAGAATACTGGAGTGGTTTGCTATGCCCTCCTCCAGTGATTCCTGACCCAGGGATTGAATCTGCATCTCTTACATCTCCTTCATTGGGAGGCAGATTTTTCATCACTAGTGCCACCTGGAAAGGCCAAACAATATCATATATTAGTGCTAAAGGAAGAGTCGTAATAATCATAGTGGCCAACCTGTCAGTGTTACTTAAAACCAAACAAGATTCAAGTACTTTCCCTGTATCACCTTGCTATTCCTCAGAAGCACAGGTGCACTCTTTCAGTCTGAATTCTCGGATGTTAGGAACAGAAACCCACTCTAACTACTTTAGGCAAAAAGCATCTAGTGGAAGATTTTGTGGAGCTCACAAAACGAACAGGAAACTAAAAGATCAGCTGTGGGTGTGGGCAAAAATCGAAGGATGCTCCAAAGGACCATGAAAAAGGAAACATAAAGCACAGCACCCAGCTTATGTATAGAAAAAAATGTCACCATCATTACAGCTGCCGTGTCTGCCTCTGCTGCTACTAGGAAATCCTCTAGCCACACCCCAAACCTTGTCATCTCCTCAAAACTAGGTGTTCCTGAAGAGGGCATCTAATTGGCCAGTGTTGATACTCAATAACCCCCTGGTAGAACTAGAGAAAAGAAAAGAAAGTATCCAGTCTCTTGGATGAAAATCCAATATCATCCCAGGACTACTTACGGTAGTGGAGGTGCAGTTCTCTAGAAAAGCAGGGGGAAAATGCTTAAAGACATAGTGGAGCTTCTGATCAGCCAAAAATTGAAAGATATGTAGATAAGAAAAGGTCTAGATTTAGTTTAAGGAAATAATAAAAATATAAAAATGATTTGGAGTACATTAAGATTAAGGATTTTTCAAACTAGAATTTCATTCAGTGTATAAAATTTTGAATTTAGCTGCTTCTTAAGGATACACTTAAATTATTTCTCCCTACAGCCTGAACAACCCAAACTTTTAAAAACTGTCTACTGACCTAGAAAGAATAAAGCTAGTTAGGAATCCTTGAATGAAACATATTCATTCATTTAATGAAAATTCATCCAAAGTCACATAGGTAGACAGCTCTCGTGCACAAAATGATATATACAAGAATAGACTTCTTTGGCCTTTCAGGTTCAAGAGTTTAAAAGCAAATTTAATCAGAACGTAACTTAGGTCCTCTATTTCTTTTCATAGTAATAATGCCTTGCATTTAAATAATATCTTTTAACTAAGAATATTTCACTGTCCCTAATCCTCACAATACCTCTATGCCCTAAACCAAAAGTATTATTCTTTCCACTTTAGAAAATTAAGTCACTCATCTAAAGTCACACTAGCTATTTGGAGTGGAAATTACCCGATCATTTTTTCTTATCTTTAAAAGTCACATTATTTTTCAAAGTCTAACTTTCATTCCAATACATTTACTGCTTTAATAGAGAGTTATAGATGAGAACAACGGATAACCTATGTTCCAGGATTTCTTCATTCAAATTTTACAGTATCTGAAAATATTGGATGACGAAGTACAGAGTGTCAGTGAGTCAAGACTTGAAGTGTTTATAGAACTAATTTCTTCAGTGGTAACAGCAAAGCCAGAGAGGAAGGAAAAACTAAACCACACCTATAAATGGCAGATGAATCAGGCTGTGGCTCCAGAGAGTTGTCTTTTTTTGTTATCTTCATGCAGGATATGGACTACCACAACAAAAGCAATTAGTCTCATCAACATACACCACCCATATAGTTGATGAGGACAAACTACTTATAGGATAGTCATTTATTTCGCACAGAAAAGCTTGCCATGAATGGGGAAAATACACTTTTTGAGTCAAAGACTGTCTCTCACAATAAGAACTATGGCATTATGGTAAAAATTTAATGAGATAATATATATGAAAATGCTTGTCAACCGTAAGAGAATATTCAGATTTGCAGCAGAGCATAAGCATGATAAAATATCTGAAAGACAACTTCTCAAACTTTTAAATAAGTAACAAAGAAATCCAGTGATTAAATAAAGATCCAAAATAGCCACCATTATGAAAAGCTTTCAGTTTTGCTAACAGTCTTCCACGGTAAAATGAATGCCCTCCATTTTGTAATGCTGCTGGTAATATCAGAATAGTTTTATAAAAATACATTGGAGACATTAACCAAAAGAGGGTTAGGGTGTGACATTTTTGAAGACACTGAGCATTACTTTGCACCACTTTCTCACTCCTGACTTTGCCTCACTCTGACCTGTCCCTAATGTTTGGAGCCTATTGTCTGACACTCATTTCCCACATCAGAATCTTAATAGGATAATAAATCACGGTCAGGTCACTACTTTTCTCCCCCAGGGAAGTGTGCAATACATAAAATGTTAATAATAACTCTACCTCTCTCAAGAGAATATATATACACATCAGCGGTGTCATCACAATTGATAAGTCTAAGGAATGAAGTTACAGAATTTCAGTCATCAGACAAGTGAGGGAGAAAAAGATTGTATGAGCGAGCATCAGAGTCTGAGGAGGCCTCAGAAATCTGAAACTAAACTCCTTTGGTTATCATCTAGCTGAAGTTAGTGGAGGCTGCATAAACATTAATTCGTGGGACAACCTAATATTGTCAAAATCCTAGTGACAAGCATCTGACTTGCAGTAAAGTCCTCAGAAAGGTACACTAAGGGCTTCAGAAAGGTAAGACTTTGCTCTCAGAGGCGCCTTACCCCAGAGCCAGTGTGATCCTGACTTCACCCACCGGAGTTTGTGCCCAGCCATGGGGACTGGGAAGACTGGGCAGTTTAACTCATGGTTTCCATTTATGTATCTCCTGCTCTCTCAGATGATGTGTCATTGACTGTGAAAAGACCAAAAGCAAAAGAAAGGTAGGTACCAAAGCCTTGAAGGTGATCCCCAGTTTCTTTCAGAATATTTCTGACATACTTGAGATTTGGGAACAAAAGAACAGACTAACTTGTACTTCTGTGCTACTTATAAAATATTCAGTAGATAAAACAAGAAAAATTTTATCCATTCAACAAATATGAATAGACCACTTATGTGTCAGACATTGTTCCATGTAGGTGTTTGGTTAAATAGGTAACATGCAGATCAGGAAACAAAGTCAATTAATTTCAGTGGAAAATGTTAAAAGTACTTTTTAATTGGATCTGTAGGTTAAAAATTGGGAAACAGTTTGAAACAAACCAAAAAGATCATTAAGTGTCTAGCACACCCTTCCAGGTTATCTCTGCTTTTCACTGTCTTTGAGATATTTTGAATCTTTGAGCTATAGAAAATTAAAAATAATATGAATAATTCTGGTCCATAGAAATTTAAATGTTATGACCTATAGAATACAATTATTAGCCTGTAAATATCCACCAGTTTTGCATCTACTTGCCAATTCATTCCAGCATTCTTTATTTACCTATATGTATATGAAGGCAAATTTGAATTTTCCTTTGAGCAGTTTATAACATCTTACTGCTTCTTTCATTAATTAATGAATAGATAAAAATCTTTAAGCACATGTTCATTTTGTGTCTGTATAAGAATCATAATTATACTTCTTTTAAAAATATATCCTTTAAGAGTTTATAATAAATGTTTGTTATCAAACCACCTACCTCAAAAGAATATGTTTAGAAAGAAATAGTAAATAAATTCTAAAGCTCTTCAAATCAAAGTTTTAAATGCATGAAAATAATATCTTCTTAATACAGTTGTGGCATTTGAAGTCTCATTTTGATAAGGCCTCTAAATGTCCTCATATTACTGATCCCAGATAAAGGGATAGAGCTGAGCTATGGGGAAAAAAAGAAAGAAAGAATATAAGATCTCTTCTTATTTTTTGCTTTAAAGAAATAATAAACTGCATTGTTGTAACTCAGTGTAAGTAGATTCGAGTAAGGCAATAGAGACGGATGCCAGAAGCTACTCATATCGTTCTTTAAAATGGAAATTTACCGTCTGCTGCATCACATGGACAAAATACAGAACTATTTTTCACAGCTTGTTCACTGAACAGATTATTGTAGAAAAAAAAAAAAACTTTTACATTTTCTGCAGATTCCCAAATCTCAGTCAAAAAACTCTTGGCAATTTTTAGCAGTGAAACAGATTTCACTTTCAGATTGAGATACTCCATTTAGCAGTAGTCAGATGATCTTCCAAATAAATATAGACTCGTTTCACTCTTGATTTTATTAAAAAAAATGTTTTCATGAGGTGTCTTGGAGGAAACTTGCACTTATTTGGTTTTCCCAAGCTAAAGCAAAGAAAAACTCGAAGGTCTTAAAAACCAGAGTTAAATAAAAAAGGAATGTTAAACTGAAAATGTTATTACAAATAATGCATGTTCATCACAGTACCAATAAATAAATAACCCTATAAAATTTTAGAATTAGTTGCAAAGATGCTCCAATCTTTTCTGCCCTAAATCTCAGCTCCCCAAAATATTACTAAACAGAAGTGCATGTGTTCGGTACAATATAACAGACAGCAATATGTTGAGATACTTCACACAAAGAGGTCTCTGGGCCACTTTTCTCCTTCTAGATTAGCTCTATCACTAAAGTACAAAGCAACTGCACTTCGCAATTTATTTCCAGAACCATTGTTTTTCCTATCTAAGTGTTTAATGCCACAGAAAATAATGGGATATGTTAAACTTAATAAAAGTTAAACCCATGAGGAAATAGTGAAATAAAAATAACAAGCTTCATATAATCCTGTGTCCAAGATCCCAGATCTATTCACTCTATGCCTCCTCCCCAAATTCCTGAACTAAATCTTCCCCATGTTTTTCTATCCATGAGAGGGAATTATATGGCAAATCATGAATAAAATCAGAAATATTGATTGTGTCTTACTTCTATATTTATAAAAACATAGATTGTATGTATGAATACCACAGGCTGCCCAACTAAATTTCACAAATGTTGTTGCTATTTTTAACAAGTTTTTATAGATTTGTTAAAAGTTCATCTCAGTGACATTCAAGATGATCCCAGTCTTAAAGCAACCTGAATTTAAAGCAGAAGATTTGCCAAGTGAAGAAAACCGGAAATAGTTCATACAATTAAAACCATTTCACTCTTCCTCTAATGACGTTGTTACTCTCTGGGAAGAATTCATTGTGTCCAATCCCCAAAAGCCACATTTCTGTGGCTATTTTGACATACAATACAGAAAGAGGTTAGATTTGGGGGGTTTTTTGAGCTATAGTTGATTTATAGTATTATATTAATTTCAGGTGAACAATGCAGTGATTCAATATTTATATAGTTTATACTCCATTTATAGTTTATTTTAATGTATCAGCTATATTTCCTGTGCTGTACAATATATCCATGTAGTTTATTTATTTTATACATAGTAGTTTGTACTTCTTAATCCCTTACCTTTATCATGTTCCTTTCCCTTCTCTCTCCCCACTGGTAAAAGAACAGGTTATTTTTAGAATCTGCTATGAATTGTTGGAAAGTTTCAAAGAAAAAAGCTAGCTATGATTCTACAAGTATTGGGGTAATGTGAAAGAACAAAATTGTTCTTATAGTATTCCTTGACAAAAAATTAAACTAATATAAAATGTGTGAGAATCTGAGTAAAACCACCATATCATGATGATGAAATTTCATATGATAAAAACTAAATTGTCTAAGAAACAAGTATATGAGACAAAGTTGCTGTGCTTTAGATTTCAGTGTTGGTTTCATTTATAAGTCAATAATTGAGGAGTGGGGATGGCAGAGTAGAGAGAAAAAGGTAAAGGTTTCGTGTTTAGAGATCTTTCAATATGAAAAAATATTTGAAATGAAATCTAAAGATTTTTTTGACATTGTAATTCCAACAAATGGGAAAATGAGACCTAATTTACAAAAAAATTATCACCACCAAATAATATTATTTTCTTTCCATTCATAACGTTAATCAAACTGATATTCCTGCTTTTAAAAGGCTTTATTCATTAGAATAAAATATATTTTGAATTTCAAACTAATGAAAGTATAGGCAGCTGAGGAGAATATCTTGGAAAGATGAGGAAAAGCCCCCAGACACATTTGGCCAATCGACAGATCCATCATATGTGGCAGTAATGAGCAAGTGACTTTGGGACTGAGAATAGAAATTGACCTAAGGATGGAAAGAGTTAGTGGAACTGATCCTAATTTTTTATAAGCGTGATGATGTTTAAGTAAAAAAAATAAATAAATAAGGGTTACAATTTGAAATATTTCTACATGGCTCAGAAATTAATCCCTAATTCTAATATCTTCTGATGTTAAAGACAGGACAATAGGCCCAAAATGGATTTGCTTATGCTAAGCACCACGTCATCAGATTTAACTGAATTACAGTCTCAGCTCTCCTAGAAATGGATTCTTAAAGAGGAAGCACCCCATCAGCACAGAGGAGGTGATCTGCCTGGTAGACCCCTGCCAGCCGCTATAAGGGAAGTAACCTTGCAACAACCAGTTAGCTTGTTTGCCTACACAACTCCCCTTTTCCACTCCCTTCTGTCTATAAAATCTCTTGCCTTTATAGCTCTTCAGAGGTCTTTTCTATCTGCTTTATTGGATGTTGCCCAATTCTCAGACTACCGAATTAAGCTAAAGAGATCTTTAAAATTTATTCAGTTGAATTTTGCTTTTTAACACTCATAAGAACTGAGTCTAATATTAAAGCAAAAAAAAAAATTACTAACCTAAATAACAGTAAAATAACAATAGTAACTCTTCCTAAAATTAAAGGAGTCTTCCCTGATCTGATAACATCCTATAGACATATATCTTGATGCTGGTGACTAGCCCATACTGCTGGAGCCCATGACATAGTCTAGAGTACCAGATGTGGGCATAGTTCAAGGCCATCAGTCTTAATGGTCAGAGTTCCTTTCTTCCTGATTGCTAATTTTAGGGGTATTACCTCTTCATGGCATCTTTATCAGACAGTGGAAGTAAGCCCTTTATTTACAGCATCTCTTATTGGAGAGTCAGTGAAGTACAAACTGGACATCAAGAATTTTGTCCAAGCTGACAGCCTTGTTGTAAGAAATCTTCCCCTGTAGAAAGGTTTAAACCAATTCCATCAAAACTACAGCTAAAATAATTCGCCAAAGCACTCGGTTGACAGCCAGTGGTTTCCCGGTAAATGAAGATAATAATGAAAGCTGATGGTGTGGATCTACTGATGTCTAGCCACATGCCAGACACCTATAGACAATGATGTAACACTGCAGGACTTGAGTTTAAAGTAACAGGAACAGCAGTCAGTTGGGATTTTCCTAAGCAACTAGTGTCTTCACAGCAGGACCTCAACTGTGAGATTGAAAGAGGTTTTTTAGTGGCTGTGGCCGATTTTTTATTTTAAAAAGGACTAAAGGCAAAGAGTGTTGAGGTTAACTCTAAAAAAGGTGAAGGCAGTGAATTATTCGTCAAGTATGATTATTTCTATCATGGAGCCCTTTGCCCACCTACCTTTTCTGTTCCTTACCATTCAACCTCCTCCTCACATTCTTTTGTTGTTGTTGTTTTGTTTTGTTTGTTTTTAGGCTGCACTATGCGGCACATGGGATCTTAGTTCCCCAACCAGGGATAACTCCAGCCCCCTGCATTGGGAGCAGGGAGTCTTAGCCACAGGACCACCAGGGAAGACCTACCCCCACATTTTAACGTAGCCACTCAGTCTCTCTGACGTTTCCCTGATCTAATGACCTGTGACCTGTACACACCTGCTCAAACTCATTTTGAGTCATTTTAATTTTTGAAATTAAAAAAATTTTCAAACTCATTGCCTTGCGAGTTTTTTAATGTGCATACATATTTTTAGTGGATACAAAAATATAGCACTCGAGATGAAAACCCCCTTGACTGTAAATGGAACACCTATAGTAACTCTCCCATGTAAACATAGAGAACCCACTTTTCTTTCTCTCACTTCCTCTCTCTCTTCTCTCTCCTTTCTCTTCTTATCTCTTTGGCTTTTTTTTTTTTTTGGTAGTGGAGAGAAGAGAAATGTTTTACTAACTTTGAAATCATCTGTTGTTCAGTGAGAGATGGCTTCTCAGCATTTCTCTGTTTTTGTGGTAATACCTAAAAATTTCTTTCCAGAAATCTCATTGCTCTCAACAGTCCTTTTACTTTTCATTTTCTATGTGACCTTTAATTGATTCCTTTGTGCATGCCAAAATGCATTTTTTAATTCCTTTTACAAAGCTGGGCACCTAACACAGTAAATTAATATAGTATCAATCAACTGAAAAATATAAGTAACACTTTTTAAATAGAAATAAATATTAAATGGCATATTATTTATAATTTTAAAAGGCATAGAATTTTAGAACTCGTCAGGACCCAAGAGATCATCTAGCCTTAAATCCTCATTTCCTACAGGAGGAAACTGAGAGAGCTCCAACAGACCAAGAACTAGGTCCTGGGGCTCCAAATATATGTCCTAATAAGCCGTCTAGCTGACCTGCGACTTACTTTTACCTATAATTTTCATTTTACAGTATCTCAGCAAATGAAGGAGTAAACGTGGCACTGAATCCGCACTTGCTTAGCTTTATAAAGACTTCCTTTTGAAATTCCTGACACCATAAAAAAGGGCCCAAAATTATTATGCATTTGTTTTATGGCCCAACTGTTCACGAAGACAATACAATATATTGTCTTCTGCTGGTGGCAGTATTTATGGTCACTGCCTATGACCTAGAGATCAGCCACTTATGGGTTGATAATTTACGAGAATTTGGGTGTAAATGTGTGTTGATTTTGCTATTTAGATTTTCATGGTCCCTTCTACTCCAAAGAATTCTTTTTTCATGAGTTTTTATCCCACAAATGAATGTTGTAATTACCTTTCAAAGGCAGATTCTCTCCTAACCCATCTGACCACATCTCAGTTCCTCCCTACTGTGAAGCGGCCTCTTTGGGTCACTGCATGGGTTTCGTTTTTAGTTCATAGCTTCCGAGGAAGCTGATGAGATTTGAGGGCCACTCTTATTTGGACCTTCCTCACAAGCAACAGTAGATTGTAAAAGGAATATTTTACTAAGTAAAATTTAAAATATAGCACATCCGTCTGAAACTTTAGTAGAAAAAATTAAGCTAAACATCAATATTGTGGCCACATAAAGTTTATAGTAATATGAGCCTCTGACTTCCCTTCCCCGGGCAACCTGGGTTTTTGGCAGATACGCACTTGGAAGGGGGTCCTGGGTCGTTTGTTGGTATCAACTCTATCAAAATGAACAGAGACTAAAGCACTGAATGTCTTGACACCCCTGGTTTTTTTGAAAACCTGCCCTTGACTCCTGGCTGGAGGTACTGCTCTCAATGGATCTTCATGGTTACCGATGATTCAGAGTCTACAACCCAGACCTCTCAGTTAACCTGATATTGAGACCATGTTTTGGCTCTGAAGACAGATATCATTTACGTTAGCACCATAGATAATGGAAAGTATTAATAACTAAGCTTTAGAAGAAATATTCTTTTATCTGATTTAATTCATTGGTAAGCAATTTGTTCTTAATGCCATTTAAAGAGTCAGAGAAATCTCAATGCACACATACAATTGAGAAAGGTTATGAGCATGACAAAAGTAAGAAAACTGAACAGTGAAGAATTATCCATTGACTATTAAATTGTTTTCTTTCTGTAATCAGTCATCAACCCAAAGTCTTAGCCCATGAATTATTCACTGGCCACGAAAGGAATCTCAATGTGTGATTAAAACATACACTATAAAAATCTCTGATTCAAATAAACAAAAACTCCCATCTTCTCGTCTCTGTGGTTAAGATGTCTGCTTTATTAAGTCAGTAAGATTATTTAGTTTCTCATTCAGAACAAAACCTGAGTGTTTACACTCTGCACTACGATTTAACAATTTAGGTCAAAAAACATGTTTTGCTTCTGTATTTGTCAGTAAATTCTGAGCTTCAATCTTATTATCTTTTCAAAGGCTAATGCTCTGTTTTTATTTTTCTTGCTATCCTATTTCACAATGCTTATTAAGCTGAACTTTTCTCTTTTAAAACATCTTTTTCTGTTCACCTTACTACCCAGGCTGTAGGCAAAATCTCCATGAATTTGCAATTGTAAAGAATTCCCTCTACCAAAGAGCAAGAAACAAGTAATCTTTAATGTGTCGGGCTTTTTGTAATTATACAACATATCTTTCTTTCTTTTTTTTTTTTACTTTTAGAAAAAAAATAGTATCTTAAAATTCACGTTATGCCATGTAATAAAAGTAACTTCTAACTTTTCCTCTTATTCAGCCAAGTTTCTATTAGAACTTCTTCTGGCTATTTAAATCTGTTTAAACTAATGGTTTTCTGTAATTTGTCTTTTTTCTTTGGAAACATACCGTGCCATTGTCAGTTTTTAAAAAGAAGCAATTTTCTGACTTGGGAGATTGAGTAGGTCAAGGAAAAATTACTACTGTTGAAAACCCGTAATTAAATAGAAAATGCAGCTGCACTTATGAGAAACTAAAATTAAGTTTATTCTATTAATATGTGATGCTGAAAGGCTATTTGAATTTTTGGTTAAGGTTTAATTTAGAGCCATGTCTTATCTATACTCCATCTTCACTGATTACTTTTAATAACTAACATGTAGGAATATACTAGTCATATATTTATGGAGGGATGGTTCTAATTACTTTCTTTTCCTCCTTAAACTATTACTTTCTAAAGTATTTTTAAATGAAAAAAATGAAATGTTTTTTGTCAGTTTGCGTTTATTTTTTATTATGATTATTCTGAGTAAATATATGTTTTCTCAAATGTTAAAAATGTATGTGCAGGAAATACATTTTTAGTACTAATCATAAAGATTAGCCACAGAAAGACTAGTATTTTTAAAAATAAAATAATCTAAGCTTTCTTTTCATTAATTTTTCTAAATGTGATATATACTATTTTATTTCACTAAACAATGCTCTTAAAGACGGGTTTTACTAAGAATACAAACCGACTGTTGAATATATGAGATTACCAGATCTCTTTCCTGATTATGGCTCCTGTATGAACAATTCATCAAATTAGGTTACATTTAAAGAGTTAAAATATTTTGTATAAACACAAGTCTAATAAACAAATTCAACCATTTAGAACAATTTAAAAAGTCATAATATTTGTCACTGCCTAATTTTAATGGTGTGTTTTTAACAAATCAAGATAAACACCCTTTAACCTCCCCTACAAAACTCTTGGATTGAAATCTGAATAAAATTTACATAAAATTAGATATAATGTGAAAGTCTTATTGAAGCAAATCTATGAGTTCTATAAAATTATTTATGCATTGACATACAAGTAATCTCCATCGAAAAGCTAAAGTTGAATGTCAGAATATACATACATGTTTGCTACATCCTTAATTGTAAAGCTTATGTTTTTTCATAAGTATATTTTAAGAGGCACAGTAATATGAAAAAATAGCAATTATTTAACTGCAACTAGATCTAAAACCATAAACTTTGAAACTTATTTCTACTTTGAAAAAAAAAAAGAAACTCTTTTTTCTGGGAAAGAATGTTCTGGTTTTGCTTTTGTTTAGAATCATTTTAAACACGTCTTCAGCCAATGTGTGGATTTCTTCACTATGATTCCAGACCTGTGATCCACAAAAACTACAGTACGGTGACCAGGAGACATATATACAAAAATACATACTTCTCAGTTATTACACATTTATGAAAAGAAAAGTACTAGGAAGTGATAAAAGCCCATGGTTTGAGGCGGAGTGGAAATTTACAATAAAACTAGGGCTTTAATAAACATATTCCTTTGACATTCCTGGTCAGTCCTGCCGCCACTGTTTTGTTTGGTCATTTCTGTTCATTTGTTAATGTGCTAAGGCTCTTGGAATTCTATTTTCCAGATGCTTATACTCCGCAGAGGGAAAGAAAACTGATCCATGAAGTTGCTATTTGCATAAAACACAGAAGCATCTGTCATAGACTCCTTTCTGGTTGAGTCTGGCATCCAGGGATCACTCAGCTGGTCTGCCTCAGCACTGGGCTCCCATGACGGCAAAGGGTCCCCAGTGAGGACTGCATCCAGGTGCAAGGTGAGAACTCACTCAGTTCACCCACAGAATATTGACAATTATGTTTTTGAGATGATGATGACATAACTGGCCTTGTCATACACACGCACACACACAAGCTCAGGGTCAGCCCAAGAACCACTGTAATTGATGACTCTTCCCCACAAATATGTTTCTTATCAAAGTCATAATGAATTCATCCTAATCATGTTGACTATCGTTAAGTAGCATAGAGGGTGAAAATTTTAAGGCAAGGTTAGAATTCTTTGCAGGGTTTTATTTTAGTGGAGATTTTTGCTTTGTTTGGTTTTGTTGTATCTTGTCTTCTCTCGCATCTAATTAAAATCCCATGAATGTGGATATCTTTGTGCCCACTTGACACACACACACACACAGAAAAGGAAATTGCTTCTATTACTAAAGTAACAGGATGGATCAAATAAACTTTAAAGAGATAAATTTCAGTATCATTCTTTTTCACACTTACTCCTGCATGACACTCAAACCAACATTTAAAGTATCAAGGTCAGTAACCAGAAATGTCTATAAACTGTATAAACATCTGTTACTAGGTTAATACAGAAAACTAGATACAGTTTTCCCCAAGGATGAATAAAAACCAGTTCAAAGACAAAATTACTTGCAATATTTTCTTAAGTATATTTTAAATATATCTCAGTGTCTGGTGTAGTTATACTGCTGACAAACACTTTTTATTGTTAGTCTACCTTGATTTTGCTGTGCCGATACACTCACTATCCATTGTTTCCCGTGGATTGAGTTACTGCAATCTGTTAGACAAGGTCTTCGTGAATAAATGGCACAGAGAAGCAGGCAGAGTAACCAGTTAACAAATTCAGACTTTGGAATAATAACAGCTCTTTATAACAAACGGGTATAATTGGACTAAAAGTTTCTCTGATGCAAGTTCATCAGTAAGCAGTAATCAGATAGGAGGCTCCTTTGAAACTTTTCTGATTCATAAATAATATAGTAGTTTACAAAGAGGAAGTTTGTGGGAAGCAGCAGTAAACAGTCTCGAAATCCATCTGTTATTATGGAATCCAGAAGAGCTGAATCAGGATCCACATTGTTTATGATATAAAAGATGCTTGGGAAATGTTGCTGAAATTATTATTAACCAAAAATGTCATGTTTTACTTTTTAGAAGTCTGAGTCATATGGGTGGCGATGAAATGTACCCACCTGTGTGAATAAATGAAGAAGCTTACCTAGATTCCTTATTTAATAGGATACCAAACGCAGTTTTTAAAAAGGTATCCTGTAGCAGAATGTATCCTTATTCTTTCATTATTGATTAACTTTAAAAATTAATCAAATATGTTATTTTAAAGCATTCTGTGATTTTTTTTTCTAATTTTATTTTATTTTTAAACTTTACATAAAGAATATAGCTTTAGAGTCCCATTTACTCAAAGAATGTGATGAAATTTTGTGTCTAAAATTAAAATAGCCCAAGCTAGAATGTCTTCCACTCCCCGTCTCCTGACCTTAACATCACCCCTCATTTCCCTCCTTACTGTGCTCCTAAGCCACACATACACACAGTTAAATAAAAGGAAAAATTTAGTGTGAGTGTTGTGAGTGTTTCACTCCTGTTGCCCTTTTGAGGTCCAGGAATTACCCTTCAAGTCTAACTTGCTTGACACACTTTAATTTTTAATTTTGAAAAGAACAAACCAAAAAATATATTAATGAAAAGGAATTTCCGCAGTGAAGACGCTTTGTTTCAGGTTTACTCTAAGTGAAATCAAAATGCTTTTCCTTGTACCATTTTTTGTCCCAAGCCTGATGAGAATATCTCCTCCCACAGTAAGAAGCCACAGCTGGAAGACAAGGTGATCTCCAAGGAGAGGTTTTTAACATCCTCTGAAACAAGAGTAACACGAGTATTTCTATAGATTTCCAATAATGCTAAATTAGAAATGTAATACAGTGAGTCCATCCCTTACCCTTAATCAGCTAGATATAGGTTTTTCCTTTATGGGGAAAATGAACTAAAAACCTAGCCAAAATAGAATGCCAATATAAAGATGTAACTACACAGTCATAAGGTAAGTAACAGACATACGGATCTAAAACATCTATCCTGTATTACTTTTGTGTTTCAGCTTGCTTTGGAAAATTTTGTTGTACTTTACACATAACCCAGATAAAAAGAAACCTACACGGAATCCTCCTCTAAGTACATTCTGTTGCTCTGAACCGTGCAGAAACCAGCCTGACGCATTTTGTTCAGGAGCTCTCCAGACCTGGAGGGTATTTTCCCTGCAAACGTTGACAAGAGCGCCATCTTCTGGCTCGACAAATAAAGCGATTCAACCACTTCAAGTTCTCATCTGGATAATGAACAATCTTTCGCCAGGTTTTCAACTGTGGCATTTTCATTGACATGTGTGATGTTGTGCCTTTGTAATAGAAATGGGACACCTTAATTCCCTGTTTCTTTTCCTTTGATATGTACACCTTTGTAAATGGAAAATTCTTTGATTTTGTCTCTAGCTGCAAAATTATTTTTTAATTTCTCGTTCCCACTCTCCCATTTTCATCTTTAATTTCTGGCATTTTACCATAACCTTAGATCAAACTTATCAACTCATTTGATCTTAGAAATTGTTTCTCTATAATCAGTTCTACGTATGTGTCTCTGCTGCTTATCTTGTACCTAATCTTTCCAGGTCTATAGTGACATTTGGAATTCACTTCATACTTTAATTTTTATTTTAATTTCTTTAATTTCTCCTTTTCTGGTTTTTCCAAACTATCTTTTTATGAGTCCTCATTTAAACCATCATTTTATTTTTCCAACGTCATCCAAATTAGTAAAATGTTACAATCAGTAATGAACAGCTATAATTGCTTTAAAAATCTCTGAAGCCATAAAATGCTAGCTAATGTTGGTGAACGTTGGAAGAAAAAGCTACATCTTTTCATGTACATTCGGCAACAGATAAATAACCAAAATAGTAATGTCTCTTTCAACCTTTCAATATGTTCAGAAGAGTTAAACACCAAATGGAGTAATGGTAACATGCAAAGAAAATTCTGTATCTTCGTAACGATTTGAAAAGCATCACACAGAGAGGAATGGCAGTACTTCAGATAGAGTGGTCAACAGATATTAGCTGAAAAACGATGAGATGAGCATGTCCCTACAGGACTGCAGGAAATGGCACAAAGGGATGGAATACAGTTTTATAGAAAGGAGGTCAGAGTGTGTGTAAATTTCCTAACCAAATAAGGGCGCCAAAGACACTTGAGCCTTTGTTCTTCTTTAAAAAAAAAAAAAAAATGTTTTTTTTTAAGAACTGAGCTTGTCACATTTTAATCAGAGAGAGAGATGAGTGACAGATGAGTAGTAAATGAAGAGAAAATGTAAGTGGGCCAAAAGAAACAAGTGAAAATGAACAAAAGCTTACACAGGATAGTGAAATGTATTACAAGTGAAAAGCAGCAGCAGACGTGGGGCCTCAGAAAGCCGGACTGAGATGCTATGTAACCCTGTGCTGGAAAGAAAGGAACCCTCACACCTTTGTTCCTGGGGCTTTGTGAAGCAAGGAAATGTGCTATCCAGACCAAAGTGAGAGACCTAGGGGAAAAAGCGGATATGAGGGTCTGCTAACCTGACTTCACTGGCAAAGGAATTATGAAAATTCCTGTGGCAACTGTAATTCAGCCAAGCCATGGCACATATCATCCCCTGCCTCACCATCAGTGGGTTATAGCTTCTCTCTTCAACTAGACCAATGGTTCTCAGTCTTTGACTGTACCTTGGGATCACTTGGGGAGCTTTTAAACTTCCTGATGCTCAGGTTACACTCCCATCCTCACCCTGGGGGTCTGGCAGGCATTAGCATATGTTCCAGACCCCTAGATCTTTCCAGAATGTGGGAACCATTGAACTAGATTAAAAATCTCAAAGGGCAGATTGAGTCCCTTTTGTTACCTCCAGTAACACACCTTTGTTCAGTGAAAATAACAAACCTCAGTTTTTGGACCATCTACCTGAGTGTGTTTCAGTCAAGAGTTTTCATTTCCAGACCCATTTCCCTTCCTCTACCCTCGAGAGTCCCACATTTCCGCTTCCTGATCCTATGACCTCAGATGAGCGCCTCAAACGTCTCAGCTTTAGTTTCCTCTTTGGTGAAGTGGGCTTTGTCATAAAGCTGTTGAGAGGATCAAGTGAGATAATGCAAGCAAATCCCTCAGCTCAGTGCCTGCCAAGTAGTCAGCGCTCCAAAAATGTCAGCCGTCATTATTATCCATTTATTCATGAGTTAATTCCCTGCCAGCATAAAGGATTTTTTTTTAAGTCTTTTGTGAAAGAAAGTATGGAGAACTTTAATCACACAGTAGCCTGAAAAGGGGAAGTTCAAGAGACAAGAGGAAGACACAGGCTTTTTTGAAAGGCTACAAGGTTAAAGAGAAGGCTTAAAGGATAAGGAGTTTGTTTTAAATACAAAAGCAACTACATGCCGTATCTTTTAGTCCACACCCCTCTAATTAAAGAAGTTAGAAATCAGAAAATCAACAGATAACTCATCAACTGTTTGCAGAAACAGGCTTCAAGGGAGAGAATGTTATTATAAGTCCTGACCAAGTTGAAGGTCTCTTCCTCCGAGCTGTGCCCCAAACAGGCCCTTAGAGTTGAGTGGTATGCCTACTGTCCAAGCCCCAAAGGAATGGCTCCTGCAAAGCAGGGTAGACAGAAGCTGCCCCATGATGCCAGCCTTCTGACTCACTTGAAGTTGACTGACCAAGGAGGCATCATTCTGTCTATGTGGCCAGAAATTCTTCCTGAAACAGCAAACCACTCCTGGAAACAGGAGTTCCCAAAGCCTGCCCCAGCTGGCCCCTGTGCTCCAGTTTTGAGTTTTGGAGATCCTGCACAAGTTATCCAATTACAAAAAACTCAAGTTATTGCACTTCACAAAAGAGGTGGGCACTGCAGCAGAAGTCCCAGGCAGGGCTGCCAGGGCAGAAGAAACCACCCTGTGCACAAGACGAGGCTTATAATTGAGTTAAACGTATCATCTTTAAGCGGTTGAAGTCTGAAAGGCAAATTAACCTAAGAAGCCCTGGATAACCACTCCAGTGGGGTAAAAAGCAAATCGCTCTGAGTAGGAAGGGTTTCATCAAAGGCCAGGAAAGCTAGATGATTGGCCATTATGTGTAAATTGGAATCTGTTTTCACAATAATCAACTTGTTAATTTTCGATGAAATTATTTCAAAGAAATTTTAGCATTTCCTGAACTCCCTTTATTTGCCTCTATCCTTTTCTTTCACCAAATGGACATAATGTCAGTGTTTAAAAGGAAGTATTTATGCCTTTCTTTCAGCAGTTAATTACTACCTGTCAGGCGGTTGAAGATTTCAGGCAAGCCTGAGCAAAGTAAAGTGGGTAGCCTTTCAAAGCAGAAATTCATTCATTCAACAAATGCACGTTCAACATCTGATGTGCCTATGGCTCAGCGGTGGTTTCAGTCGAAACGCACTCAGACAGAAGAGAGTCCACTACCCACCTCCATGTAAACTTACAGATAAGGCAGCAAGTACGGGCTGAATTGTGTCCTCCGTTATTCATATGGTGAAGCCCATAACTCCCAACACCTCAGAATATGGAGACGGGATGTTTAAAGAGGCGACGAATAAGGTCGTTCAGGTGTGCCCTGATCCAGTCGGACAGATGCCCTTGTAAGAACAGATTTGGACACACAAATAGGCACCAGGGCTGCACACACAGAGGAAGAGCAGGTCGCCGGAGAAGATGGCAACCTGCAAGCCAAGGAGACAGGCCTTGGGAGAAACCTACCCTGCCAACACCTTCATCTTGGACAGCCAGCCTCCAGAACTGTGATAAAATAAATTTCTGTTGTTTAAGCAGCTAAGTCTGTGGTATTTTGGTCTGACAGTCCTAGCAAACTTATACATAAACCAAATATTTACCTGCAGAAATGCCTTAGTTTTCTTCCCCATCTATAGCAAACTCCGGTTCTTTCAAGTACCCTTTTGTGTCCTCCTTTTTTCCAGAAGTTTCAGCCTTAAAACTTCCCCTGAACCTTATGGACAAAGTTTTCCTATTCTTTGCTTCTAACAAAGGAGTTTTAATGTGTGTGTGTGTGTGTGTGTGTGTGTGTGTGTGTGTGATAGCCCATGGCCAAAAACTGTGTCTTAGTGAGCTACAGAGAAAAAAAGAATACTTGAAAAAGTATGTGACAACTTGTTACATTCTCTTAATTCCCTTTAGAGTGAGTATAATAAAGTAAAACTTCATTATATCATGGAATAAAATTTGTACAAAATAATACTACCACTTGCTTGTTGAAAGATTAATTCTGCCTGGATCCAGTATATGTGTCATATTTCTGGAAAGTCATTTGACACGAATCAGTCTAAAAAATAAAACAAGCAGGTGCATAATATATTACCCAGAATAAAATAAACATGGCTTCATTTTTAAGTGCCAGAGTTTATTTTGTCCATTAAATCTCCAGCAGCTTCTACGTGTTTGGCATAGAGGCTTGGCGCCCTCTTGTGTCCATTTGGGACAGGTTTGTTCATGGAATTTTTGAGCAATCAATTCCATTGTGTCTCTTACTCAAGTCTCTAAAAATTGTTAGAGAACCCTCAATAAAAAAAATTCCCTTCTTACATGAACTACACCAGTTATAAAAATACTACTCAGTTAAAATATATGTCATACAATTTCAAATAAACATTTCTGTATGATGTGTGTCCCTGAGTATTGAGCTTATCTGTAGTATTATAGACTAAAGCTTTTTCATTTGCTTTTATAATTAATAGGCATTCATACTGGTTTATTAATCCTTCATATTTCTAGTCCTAAATTACTTCTCATCTAAGTAGCTTTTAAAAATTTTTTTCTCAGATTTCCATGGGAAAATATTATGCAAAGTATTTTTACAAGTGAAACCATAACTTATGTTGTCTGCACTATGTAGTTTTGTTCAAGATACCAACTGTTAATGCCACCATTGCTATCCCTATCAAAAAGATGAATGAACGTAAGAAAACTGCCGAAACACAACATCATGCAGACTTGTTTAGTATGTTGGTGATCGTGGTATAAAAGGTCACATTGCAAGTTAAAGTGAATTTCCCCAACTCAGATCTCATAAGCCATCCACCTTGGTTATTTCCTTGGTTGGTGTACATATCATAAAATGTGAATTGGCATCTATATTACAAGCCATCTGAATCTATCCCTATTTGTCGTTACTACAGTTTAGTTCAAATCACACACACACATCAAAATCTATTTATATTTACACTATACTCAGATATATAACCATGCTCATCTGGGGCATGGTCTTTATTTCTCCTACTGGAATCATTAAACTCCCCAAGTGAATTCACTAAACTTAACTCCAAAGGCAAGGGTATTGGAGAACTGACAAGGGCTATTCCAGGAGCTTCCACAAGATGAGAAGGCAAAATAAATACCTTATAAGTCATGAGAGATTGACAACCATTGAGAACAAAGACAGTTTGAAGCTGATTTCATTAGATGCAGCTACGAGACTGGATAAGAATATTTAACATAAAAGCAGAGAACTAGGGCTTTCATCATGGAGAAAGCAATGGCACCCCACTCCAGTACTCTTGCCTGGAAAATCCCATGGACGGAGGAGCCTGGTAGGCTGCAGTCCATGGGGTTGCTGAGGGTCGGACATGACTGAGCGACTTCACTTTCACTTTTCACTTTCATGCATTGGAGAAAGAAATGGCAACCCACTCCAGTGTTCTTGCCTGGAGAATCCCAGGGATGGGGGAGCCTGGTGGGCTGCCGTCTATGGGGTCGCACAGAGTCGGACACGACTGAAGTGACTTAGCAGCAGCAGTAGCAGGGCTTTCATCATAACTCTCCACATTCTAGGAAAAGGAATAGGTCAAATCTACTTGTTTCTCTGAACCTCAGTATCATCACCATTAAAATAGGAATAATTCTTCCTTTACTGATCATTAATGAGATGTTGCGGTTCAGTCACTAAGTTGTGTCCAACTCCTGTGTGACCCCTGGACTGTAGGCTGCCAGGCTCCTCTGTCCATGGGATTTCCCAGGCAAGAATACTGGAGTGGATTGCCATTTCCTTCTCCAGGGGATCTTCCTAACCCAGGGACTGAACCCACATCCCCTGCATTGGCAGGCAGATTACCACCGAGCCACGAGGGAAGCCCCCCTTAATAAGATAGCACATAATAAATACTTAAGGTAAAGGGTATAAGTAATAAGATGCAGTTGATTAATAAATGCAATTTAGAAATTTAATATAAGCCTAAAAGCAATTATACTAATGATTTCCTCATTCTTGGGAATCGGTTTTAATTTTTTCAGACCCTTGGAATTAGTCTGAAATTAGAGGTAAGCGCAAAATAACCAAAACAAAGCTAGGAAGTTCTGGGTTTTGGAGGACAATTCACTAAGGCAAAAGGTCTTAGCTTCACCTCCAGCCCCTGTGACACATACACATACACACACATGCATACATAATACACAACTTCCTACTCATTATAAGTCAAGCACTGTGAAATAAATATTATCTTCAGAGGATGCTACCCTCATCATTTTATAAAATTGCCTTTTCCATGATTAAAACAAAAAGAACATTTAAGGATTTCATTTAATAACTGATTCTCTCCTTTTTCTTTCTTGGCTTTCCCCCCAGCTAGGCATTTTGGCCAAGTATTTTAATCATTATATTTTTCACCATCTGGATAAACAAATAATAATGCAAATAAGTGGTGCAGAGAATTTGAAGGCATCCAGATGTGCCTGCAAATAAGAGAGTCACTGGATCTTCCACGTCTGTGTCAGCACTCTAAAACCTTTCCCATCCCCAGCTAACATGTGTTCCTCCAACCTCGAAGTTTAGAAAACTTTGTTCTCATTGTTATTCATCTTATTTTTATTTCCAAGTGTCTAGAGCAATTTTCTAGTGCCTTAGAAAGCCCGCAAGGTGTGCAGGGAAGGCCTGGGTTAAGGATGCCAAGTGTCCTTCACCCTGCTGGCAAGTGGAGACACTGCTCTGAGCTGTGACTTCCTCCCTTGTAAAGTGGGTTAACAGAGCATCCGTATCTCTCAAGATACGGATCAAATAACACAATGTGCATTAAAGTACATTGTAAGCTATATAGAACTAAAAAATAAATACATAAAAATCTTAGTTTGGCCAAGTATGTAATAAAAGCCAAACACAAATATGTAAACTCCTTCAATTTTGTGACACATCAGAACTCCCCCTTTTGCAGGGGAGCACAGAAAGTAGAGCAAGCAGTCTGTGATGGTAAATTTTATATGTCAGCTTGCCTAGGCTATGGTGCTCAGCTGTTTGGTCAAACACCAGCCTAGATGCTATTGTGAAGGTACTTTTTAGATGTGATTTACATTTAAATTAGTAAACTTTGAGTAACACAGTGCCTCCATAATGTAGATGGGCCTTGTTGAATCAGTCGAAGGTCTTAAAAGCAAAGACTAAGGTTTCCCTAGGGAGAAACAATTCTCCTTAACACTACAACATAGAACCTTGCTTATTGCAATGCAGAATTCAGACTCAAGACTGCAACAGCAACACTTGCCTGATTTTCCAGACTGCCAGCCTGCCCTGTAGATTTCAAATTTGCCACCCCCATAATCCCATGAGCCAATTCCTTAAATCATTCTCTTTTACATATACATTTGTATAAAAAAAAATATACAAATATATACCTTCTATATATATATATATCTTTCATATATGTTATATATACATATATATATCCCTGACTAATACACTAATGTATATGTCTATACATATATGAGTAATACATAATATACAAATTATATATATGTGTGTGTATATATTATATATATATATACAGACTTTATGAGTCAGAGCAAAGTTGGGAGAATTTAGCTTGTAGGTTGATTTTGAATGGCTATAGGTAAAGGTAGTGGGAAACAGATTTGGGCTTAGCATCCATTCATTAATTCAATGAGTATTTTTGAGTACCAAATAATGAACTAAAATTTGCTGAACACTTCCTATGTTCCAGGCACTCTTCCAGAGGCTTTCCAAGCCTCATTTTCATGGGTGCCTCAAAAACATAAGTACTATTATGACTCCTACTTTAGGCAAAAGGAAGCTAAATCACAAAGAGCTTAAACAATTACTCAAGGCCATTCAAAAATGAGGTGAAGGAAGGAGATTTGACCAAGCACTTGATTCTAAAGCCACCATACTGTGTGACCATCACCTCCTGAGTGCTAGAGCTTGCGTCAGGCAAGGCATTCAGGGGAGCCAAACAGATATAACCTGTCCCAATTCCTTAAAACAAATCTCTCTTTTTATATATACTCAACCTATTGGTTTTGTTTCTTTGAAGAACCCCAGCTAATACACATGAACACACACATACTCACAGGTATACATATGCATTTTACACATATGCATGCATATATATGTGTGTGTTATATACAATGCGTATATAATAAATATAATGCATACATTGATTTGCAAAACACACACATATATATGCATGCATATGTGTTACATACATATATATCTTGCTGTTGACCATTCAATACCTTTGCATAAATGGCTACTTCTTCTTGGAATGATCTTCTCCCCTTGTCTGCTCAGCATTGCTTGTCTATCCAGGGTGAACCCGCCACAAATATCATTCCCTGTTCCTGACAATCTCTTGCAGCAGCATTCATCACTGCTTCTTCTGGGGGCTTGCCTCCATTGTACCCTATCACAAAGACCAGTCCCTTTTCATTCATCTTTGCCTATAAGGCACCTACTCCTCCTCTTGCCCTGCACACAGTTGGTCCTCCCTGAGTGATTACAAGATAGAAGTGGGTTTAATGCATGGGATTCCAAGTGCAAGCTACATCCTGACTACTCACGGGGAGGGAGGGTGTGGGGTGTGGGGAGGTGCCTGTACACAGCCCTGCCTGAAGTCAAAGGCAGGATGTCACATCTTTCTTTGAGGAGCGGTCAGGAAGCCTGCAACTAGTTATTTGGTGATTGTCTGGCTAAGACTGGGCTTTGAGAAGTATGTAGGCTAAAAGGAGATGGGGAATGAGGGGATGTGAAAGAGGACAGGGCAAAAGGAGGCAGGATGTTGTGGATTGATGGAGGGGGTGGGTGGAAGAACAACAGAGCCATTGGGTCTGAACTTTAAAATGAAGGTCCAGAATAATATAGTGCAGGGGTCTCCAATTCCCAGACCCATAGACTGGTATCCATCCGTGGCCTGTTAGGAACTGGGCCACAGAGCAGGAGGTGAGTGGTGGGCAAGGGAGTGAAGCTTCATCTGTAATTACAGCTGCTCTCCACTGCTCACGTTACTACCTGAGCTCTGTCTCTTGTCACATTAGCAGTGGCATAATAAATGAATCATCCTGAAACCATCCCCTGGAAAAATTATCTTCCATAAAACTGCTCCCTATTGCCAAAAATGTTGGGGATCGCTGATGTAGAGCCTGGGAAGTGGTAAAAACAAAATGAGTATGATGATGACAATAATGACAGCAACAGCAACAGTAATAAACAAGACTGAAATAGAAAGAATGGTAGCAGTCCAGAGAGAGCAGGGTCAGACAGGGAAAAAACAGAGAAAACCAGAGAAGCTTGTATTGATAGAGAATGAAGTGCCAACAAGCAGAGAAAAGAAGTGACTGGTGAAATGCTTTTGGTTTTGAAATCAATTTATCTTAACATGGTAGAGGAATTTGCTATTGTTTTTATTTTATAGTCATCTTTTAGAAAAATTTATTTGGAAATGATGAGCCCTGATATAAAATAGCATGATGTTTTCTTCAAAGTTTCCATGAATTTTTTATGGCTGTCAACATTGATTGTTTACCATAATTTTCTTTTTAGGAACTATTCTTAGAAAATGTTTCTGAACCTAATCATGAAAAAAACACTTAAATTATCTTAAATTCATATAAAGGAAGAAAGTAAGAATATATAAGGAAATACCAAAGAGGAAATACAAAATTTTCCACATAACTGTAACAAACCCTAATAAAAGGATGACTTGTAACATCAATAATCTCTCTCTCTTCCTTGCCTGTAGAATCAAATTGGTTCAAAAAAGAAGCCAAACTTCTTATATTAAGAACAACTGGCACACTAAAATAATTATAAGTACTAACATGTTTGTCTGAAACATTAGATTCTAGCACTAACTTTCAGCCCTAGAAAACACGCTTGGCCCAGGGAGGAGGCCAGCAAAACACAGTGGGTTTGGCATCTCAAGTCAAGCCCAATCCCTTGGCTAGTTGAATTCATTTATTCTTGGCAAAATGGACTTTCTTGTCTGTAAGAAGAAAAGTTTTTTTTTAATCTCATAAAACTTATTCCACCATTCTCTTGGACTTCAAAAGGCTCTTCCAAAACATTTTTATTAGTTAAATTTATAGAATATGGTATGTAAGGATTGCATTTTCTTATATCTTAAGTAAGTTACAATTAGGGTGAAACCAACGAGATGACAAGTTTGGAGATATTTGGCAAAGAAGACATCCTCAGAGAACCAATTTACCATAAGCTACAGGAAAACACATCATCTCCAAGGAGGGAAGGTGTTCTCTCTCTAGGAACCCTGAATCTGGGGTGCAGCTCCATTTTTCTTCAGATTATCCAAGCCCAAAGCTTCTTACCAAAGGATGAATCCTTATACTAAAGGCCACCGGGACTTTCAAAGGTGATAGCAAACATGCCTGTTCATCAGTACTTTTGTTAATTAAAATGGCCTATTTCCACTGCGTCTTCTCAGGGGAACCCAGTCTCCCAATGTCCCTTTTATGAGGCAAAAATGTAAGATGTTTGTGTCATGATTCTCATCAGTGAAGGTGAAAGAGTTAGTCACTCAATTGTGTCCAATTCTTTGCAACCCCATGAACTGTAGCACATCAGGTTCCACTGTCCATGGAATTCTCCAGGCAAGAATACTGGAGCAGGTTTCCATTTCCTCCTCCATGGGATCTTCCTGACTCAGGGTTCGAACCCAGATCTCCTCCATTGCAGGCAGATTCTTTACCATCTGAGCCACTAGGGACTCTAGACAGCACCAGACTCTCATCAAGCCTGTTACAATACCAGGAGGCAAAAGGATCTCGATAGCCAGCACTGCTTTCTTCTTACTTAGCAGGACATGTCTTCAAGAGATGGAGAGGTGCAGAGTAATCTTCTCCAGTAAAAGGTAAGCACCAGCAGAGAAGCCCAGGTGTAGACAAGGAAGCCTTAGAGTGTTGTAAGCCTTTCCAAGTTCACATCCTGGGTGATCTCCATTCTCAGAGAAAAGACAAAAAGTGCATCTCAACCTTTCTAGATGGACAATCAGGCTGATTAATCATTTATATTTTGAGCAGTGGGCTAAGTTGGAAGTCTTAGAATTAAGTCCACCAGGTTTACTTAACACATCTTTGTTATCTAAGAATTGATTATAAAATTTTGGTAGTTGCCATATTTCTTAGGAGAGCAAAAGTCATCCTAACATTAAATATTCACTAATAATCTGACCACTATTAAAACTGAGTCCCCACTGCAACAGCCCTCTTCCATCCAACACATAAAGTCAAGTCTGTGTTCATAATTTTTCCCCAGGCACTATGCTATTGTAAATGAGGAACAATACTGTGCTAAAATACTGTAAACTGGTTGTAAAGGGAAACACAAGTCTTGCCAAAAAATGCATATTTTCATGGATTCAATAAGCATTACTGTGGAGATCAGCACAAATTGCAAGTAAAGCTACTTCCCACTGTGCCTCAGAAGGTGGCTGGACAGGCAGCAAGCAGAGTGGGACTGCCTGTGGCCAAGGGGTAACCAAGGAGCTGGCATGGTAGGTAGGTGACTGTGGCTGAAAGAGATGGAGGAAGGAGGGGGAAGTTAGAGGTGATGGGCTAAGGGAAAACACTTAGGATGGGTCAGGATCATCCTGTGAGTATCAGAAAACCAGGGGCATGCCAGGAATCGTGGGAACAGTGACATATAATCGAAGGATCCCACATAAGAGGTTCTTGTCAAAAAATTATAATACTTCAAGTCTTAAATAATGGTAGTAATTCTTAGCTATTAAATTATAATTAGATAATAAAATTGCTTTTGGTATTATGGTTAATTGCAATGATTTGATCTATAAAATTTCATGATCAAAATCAGAGTCAGAAGATCAGGTTAAAATGTACAAAAAGGAAGTTTTGATACAACAGATGGATGAAAGAAGATTTATGTTTGTCATTATTTCATTAAGGGATGTATATGTATAACCAGTGTATATATGTATATATACACATACACATATTTTGTTACTACTTTAGTTTATAAATATACTAGTGTGCATGTATATGTGTGTGCGCATATGTGTATATCTGAATAAGTAGGAAAGAAGAGAGAAAAAAATAGCTGAAAGTGAACTGAGCTAATACAGAAATAGAAGGAACCCTATTCAGAACACGAAGGGCTGATCAGCCTCCTGGGGATTCACTATTTACAATTTGACGGTCACACAAAATAACCAAACAGAAGGAAGTTTCAATAGCATCCTACAAACTAATACAACAGAAAGATGATCTGAAGAAAAGGGCTCACAAAGCAGAATGACTTCCTCATTTCCTAGGAGCTAACACTGTTAGATAACCCACACATAGTTATAAAAGTACGATAAGGAGCACATGTTTATAGTGATGCTAAGAGACTAGGTCAGTGAGTCCTAAGGGCAGAAAAATGGTTAGCACTCAACCTTATTTGTGTTTGGTCTGATTTTAATGGTTTTTTATCTTCTAAAAAGAATCTCATCTGTTTAACTAATCTGATTGTTTCGAGTATTTACATACACGTGTATGTATGTGTGTGTATGTTTGGTTGCTCAGTCATGTCCTACTCTTTTCAACCTCATGGACTGTAGCCTGCCAGGCTCCTCTATCCATGGAATTCTCCAGGCAAGAATATTGGAGTGGGTTGCCATTCCCTTCTCTAGAGGATTTTCCCAACCCAGGGATCGAACCCAGGTTTGCATTGCAGGCAGATTCTTTACCATCTAAGCCACCAGGGAAGCCCATTTGATTACATGTACATTATTCAAATCTTGGCGGAATTTTTTTTTTAATTTGTAAGTAGTATATGAATATCTAATACAACTGTTTACTTTTTAAAATGCTAATAGCTTGTTATCCGGATAGTTAAAATTAGTAAGTAAAGTACTACACAAAGAGGTTTTGTATACCTTTCCACATTCAAAGAGCCTTTTGAAGGATAAGAATTTATCTATTCTTAGTTCACTCTAAAACTAACGTAGAATTCCAATATTTACTTGGTGATAGTTTAGTTACTAAGTCGTGTCTGACTGTTTGTGACACCATGGACTGTAGCCCGCCAGGCTCCTCTGTCCATGGAATTCTCCAGGCAAGAATACTGGAGTGGGTTACATGCCCCCTTCTCCAGCTGATCTTTACAACCCAAGGGTAGAACCCGGGTCCCCTGCATTGCAAGTAGATTCTTTACCATCTGAGCCACCAGGGAAGACCCTCCTAGATATTATGAGGATAAAATAAAGTGTGAAATTCCTCTTTTAAAATAAAATGCTATAAAACATAAGGTGGTTAGAAGCCGTAATGGTGGAGGTGAGGTAATGAGCTGGGAAAGAGATAAATAAAACGCCTAAGTTGATGTAAGCATTTGGAAGGCCACTAAGCAATGTATAGGTGACATTGGTGGGTTAAAAATCCTGCATAGCGGCTTAAAATGATAATAAAGTGGGGAGACTTAGGTGAACAAACTGGGAGTTCCCCCAGTGCTTACCTGACACTTGACTATATATAAGTACCTGCTGTCAGTCAAGCCAGCCTCTCACCTGCCCCTGCCTGGCCCTAGACAGTCACTCTCTATCAGATCCATGCACTTCTCTGGTCTGGACCTTAGCTCTCTAGTCTGGCCCTTCACCTTGAACCCTAACTCTGTAGGAAGTTTTTGACACTGAAGGAGGTTCTTGCCATCTTTTCAATTATTTCAAGCACTTTGCAGGACCTTTCTGCACTTTAAAAATCTAGAACTCTGCTGGGTAAAACATTGGGAGCAGGAATATTCACAGGCACAGGCTGTGACCACATGGAGGGTTCATTCATCCCCACTGGGGAAGAACCATACATGGAGAGCCTGGGGGACACTGGTGTGATAGCTGACCCTCTGTGTCAACTTGACTGAGCTTTGGGATGCTCAAATATTTAGTCACACCTTATTCTGGGTGTGTCTGTTAGGGTGTTTGAGGATGAGATGAATCTCTGAATTGGTAGACTGACTACCAAAGCAGAGTGCTCTCCCCAGTGTGGCTGGCCCTCATCCAATGAAGGCCTGACTGGAACAAAAGGGCTGACCCTCCCTAAGTAGAAGCAACTCCACCTGCCCAACTGCTAAGCTGGTACATCGGTCTTTTCTTGCCTTGGGACTTGATTTAGTAAATCAGTTCATCTTGGACCTCAAGCCTGCTCACCTCCAAACTGAAACTTATTTCACTGGCTTTCCTGGTTCTCAGGCTTTCAGACTCAGATTGGAACAACACCTTTGGCTGTCCTGGGTCTCAGCTCGCTGATAGCATGTCTTGGGATCTTTCAGCCTCTATAACTGCTTTACCCAATTTCAGATGGATAGATGTGAGAGTTGGACTGTGAAGAAGGCTGAGCGCCGAAGAATTGATGCTTTTGAACTGTGGTGTTAGAGAAGACTCTTGAGAGTCCCTTGGACTGCAAGGAGATCCAACCAGTCCATTCTGAAGGAGATCAGCCCTGGGATTTCTTTGGAAGGAATGATGCTAAAGCTGAAACTCCAGTACTTTGGCCACCTCATGCAAAGAGTTGACTCATTGGAAAAGACTCTGATGCAGGGAGGGATTGAGGGCAAGAGGAGAAGGGGACGACAGAGGATGAGATGGCTGGATGGCATCACTGACTCGATGGACATGTGTCTGAGTGAACTCCGGGAGTTGGTGATGGACAGAGAGGTCTGGTGTGCTGCGATTCATGGGGTCGCAAAGAGTCGGACATGACTGAGCGACTAATCTGATCTGATCTGATCTGTATCTGTATCTATACATATCTCCTATTGGTTCTGTTTCTCTGGAGAACCTCAACTGGATACAACAACCTAATCCAATTTATATGCAGAGTACATCATGAGAAACGCTGGGCTGGAAGAAGCACAAGCTGGAATCAAGATTGCCAGGAGAAATATCAATAACCTCAGATATGCAGATGACACCACCCTTATGGCAGAGAATGAGGAGGAACTAAAGAGCCTCTTGATGAAAGTGAAAGAGGAGAGTGAAAAAGTTGGCTTAAAGCTCAACATTCAGAAAACGAAGATCATGGCATCTGGTCCCATCACTTCATGGAAAATAGATGGAGAAACAGTGGAAACAGTGGCTGACTTTATTTTGGGGGGCTCCAAAATCACTGCAGATGGTGATTGCAGCCATGAAATTAAAAAACACTTACTCCTTGGAAGGAAAGTTATAACCAACCTAGATAGCATATTAAAAAGCAGAGACATTACTTTGTCAACAAAGGTCCAGAAAC
>NW_011495032.1:21018263-21019852 GCF_000754665.1 Bison bison bison | reverse complement strand
CAACAAAGGTCCATCTAGTCAAGGCTTTGGTTTTTCCAGTAGTCATGTATGGATGTGAGAGTTGGACTGTGAAGAAAGCTGAGTGCCAAAGGATTGATGCTTTCGAAGTGTGGTGTTGGAGAAGACTCTTGCAAGTCACTTGGGCTGCAAGGAGATCCAACCAGTCCATTCTAAAGGAGATCAGTCCTGGGTGTTCATTGGAAGGACTGATGTTGAAGCTGAAACTCCAATAGTTTGGCCACCTGATGCGAAGAGCTGACTCATTTGAAAAGACCCTGATGCTGGGAAAGATTGAGGGCAGGAGGAGAAGGGGACTACAGAGGATAAGATGGTTGGACGGCATCACCAACTCCATGGACATGAGTTTGTGTAAACTCCAGGAGTTGGTGATGGACAGGGAGGCCTGGCGTGCTGTGGCTCATGGGGTCGCAAAGAGTCAGACACGACTGAGTGACTGAACTGAACTGAACTGAACTATCAGTCATGGCACAAAATGGCACCATGGCCTTCAGATCTGAGGCAATGGGAAGATACAATACCACCCATGTAATTATTTTTGTCGAAAATGCTTAACACGAATATAAATCAAAAGGAATTCTTTAAGACAACTGGCCTGGGAACTTCAAAAATGGCAATGCTAGGAAGACAAAAAGAGGCAAGGGAAAAGATGATGAATGCTAGGAGACAAAAGAGCCAAATGCAAACATGACTCTTGTTGCAGAATAAAAATTAAAGAAAAAAAAAAACTACAGAAAACATTTTGTGGACAATTGGAAAAAATTTAAATTGGACTGTAAATAGGACAGTATTATTGTATCACTTAAATTTATTGGAAATAGTGATGATAATACAGTTACTTAGGGATGAAATGGGCTTCCCTGGTGGCTCAGCTGGTAAAGAACCAGCTTGCCAATGTAGGAGACACAAGAGATCGCGGGTTCGATCCCTGGGTCAGGAAGATCCCCTGGAGAAGGAAACGGCAACCCACTCCAGTATTCTTGTCTGGAAAATTCCATGGACAGTGGAGCCTGGCGGGCTGCAGTCCATGGAATCACAAAGAGTTGGACACAACTGAGCGTGCACTCACAGCGATGAAGAAAAAGAAGAGATAGAACAATCAAGGAAAAAATCTAGCAGTTGATGCCTCCATGCCTGAAACTAGATGAAACGAGATTTTCTGCTATTCTTTCAAATTTTCTGTTAGAAATGATTTTCAAAATATAATTCTGGGTGCTCACTTCAGCAGCACATATACTAAAATTGGAACGATACAGAGAAGATTAGCATGGCCCCTGTGCAAGGATGACACGCAAATTCGTGAAGCGTTCCATATTTTTAGGCAAAACACTCTCCAACATACATCACAGCAGGATCCTCTATGACCCACCTCCCAGAATATTGGAAATAAAAGCAAAAATAAACAAATGGGACCTAATTAAACTTAAAAGCTTCTGCACAACAAAGGAAACTATTAGCAAGGTGAAAAGACAGCCTTCAGAATGGGAGAAAATAATAGCAAATGAAGCAACTGACAAACAACAAATCTCAAAAATATACAAGCAACTCCTACAGCTCAACTCCAGAAAAAT
>NW_011495032.1:21017749-21018062 GCF_000754665.1 Bison bison bison | reverse complement strand
AATACAGTATACTAACGCATATATATGGAATTTAGAAAGATGGTAACAATAACCCGCTGTACGAGACAGCAAAAGAGACACTGATGTATAGAACAGTCTTATGGACTCTGTGGGAGAGGGAGAGGGTGGGAAGATTTGGGAAAATGGCATTGAAACATGTATAATATCATGTATGAAACGAGTCGCCAGTCCAGGTTCGATGCACGATACTGGATGCTTGGGGCTGGTGCACTGGGACGACCCAGAGGGAGGGTGTGGGGAGGGAGGAGGGAGGGGGGTTCAGGATGGGGAGCACAGGTATACCTGTGGCGGA